>NC_091291.1:86347712-86665461 GCF_032444005.1 Ranitomeya imitator
CTCAGCTCGAACAGTGCCCTACCACTTGCAATACATACCTCTCCCTGATCCACCACTGTGTAGTCTGTGCTGTTAAATCCTTCAATGGCACTGCCAATACAAATTTGTTGAAATGATAGATGATAGTTAATATATACAGGGGCCCTGGCCTCCATTTAGACCAGTTAATACTTTGCACCTACTACCACTGTCTGCTACTCAGCAGAGGAGCCCACCACAGTACCTAGCTATGCCACCTGTTTAGTCCTGTTAACAATTTGAACTGCCTTTAGCCTACTTTTGTATTTTGGGTCTACTACCCGTGTCTGCACCACTCATTACAATTGTCCTCCACTGAACAAAAAAATGCCACCTGTTTAGTCCTGTTACCAATTTTGAACTGAATTTAGCCTACTTTTTTATTTGGGGCCTACTACCTGTGTCTGCACCACTCATTACAATTGTCCTCCACTTAACAAAGCTATGCCACCTGTTTTGTCCTGTTACCAATTTTGAACTGCATTTAGCCTACTTTTGTATTTTGGCATCTTACCTGTGTCTGCGCCACTCATTACAATTGTCATCACCTGAACAATGCTATGCCACCTGTTTAGTCCTGTTACCAATTTTGAACTGCATTTAGCCTACATTTTTATTTTGGGCCTACTAAATGTGTCTGCACCACTCATTACAGTTGTCCTACACTGAACAAAGCAATGCCGCCTGTTTAGTCCTGTTACCAATTTTGAACTGCTTTTAGCCTACTTTTGTATTTTGGCATATTACCTGTGTCTGCGCCACTCATTACAATTGTCCTCACCTGAACAAAGCTATGCCACCTGTTTAGTCCTGTTACCAATTTTGAACTGCATTTAGCCTACATTTTTATTTTGGGCCTACTAAATGTGTCTGCACCACTCATTACAGTTGTCCTACACTGAACAAAGCAATGCCGCCTGTTTAGTTCTGTTACCAATTTTGAACTGCATTTAGCCTACTTTTTATTTTGGGCTTACTAACTGTGTCTGCGCCACTCATTACAGTTGTCCTCCACTGAACAAAGCAATGCCGCCTGTGTTAGGAGTCGAGTTTCCTCTGCTGCACATGGGGAATCTCGATCCGTGTCTGCTGCGGTCTCCCATTCTGCTTCGGCCGCAGTGGGCTCTGCTCAGCGGAGGCGTCGCTCCCAGCGTCTTGCTGGGACTGATTCTGTGCAGGGGGTTACTGCTGCCTTTTCTGGCTCTCCTGTTGTACCCTGCACTGATCTGCGGCGAGCGGGCTTCTCTGGGACTAAGTCCTTATTTGCACACACTGAGCATGCCCAGGGCAAGATCTCCCTTTGGAGATCGAGGGTCACATGCTCAGGCACTGCAGCACATCCCATTGGTCCTCTTGGCAGGTCCTGAAAGGGCAAAACTTCTGTAGCTACTTCCTGTGCTGCAACTATATAAACTGCGCATGACCGCACGGCCATGCGCTAGTATTGTCTTGATATAATGTGTGTGTGTAGATGGATGTATGTCGATGGATGAAAGCTCCTAAGTATCCCTCCCTAGTGTTGTTGACTGTTCGCGGATGATGGTAGCTATCTAGCGCCCGACTAGCCATCTACACGTAACACACATCACAGCGTCCTGTGGCTGTGTCCGCCAGTACGGCGCCGTGCGCTTCCTCTGCGCTTTCCGTACCCAAGCCTGGGTGGTTAGTGGCGTCCGTCAGTGCGGCACCACACGCACTCTCGTGCCTATAGTTTCTATTTAATAAGTTTCCTTACACACCCAGTTGCGGTGTTGTGCCAGCAAGTGTCTAATCGGACTTTAATCCTGTGTAGGGGTTGAGTTCGCTGACTCCTTGCTCGCGCTCTATGTGCGGTACTGCGGTCCTGTGACGCAACAGGATCGCTTCCTTCACGCAGGGTGAAGTTAACCCATGTGTGTATACTTAGTACCGCCATATAGTCCGTCTTACTAGCAGCAGGGTCTTTTACCTGCACGGTGGACCTCGGACTGCGAACGCACCTAGTTTCTTATCATCTATACTTGGTGCGTTCCGCCAGTCCTTAGCATAATACTAGCGCCAAGGTCTGGCTAGTAAATGGCGGACATTCAGCAATCTTTGCGGTATATCCAGCAGCTGGAGGGTAGGTTGGCGGCTCTCGAGAGCTCAATCTCAGCTGTGGATGTTACCGCAGTTGCTGTACAGGCAGCTAGCGTGGCTGCAGCAACCTTGTCCACTGCCACCCCTGTTCTGACATTATCTCGCCTCCCGTTGCCAGAAAAATTTTCTGGAGATTGCAAAACTTGTAGGGAATTCGTGAGTCAGTTCTCTATCCACCTTGAGCTCCTGGCTGCACGTTTTCCTACAGAGCGGGCTAAGGTGGGATTTATTGTCTCTCTCTTGTCGGACAGGGCGTTGGAGTGGGCTACGCCGCTGTGGGAGCGTGGTGATCATGTGGTGCAGAGTGCTCCATTGTTTCTGAGCACTCTGAAAATGGTCTTTTTAGGACCTCAAGTCACCCAAGACACACCGCTCCAACTACTGGCATTAACTCAGGGTGAGTCCTTGGTCAGCCATTTTTCCGTCCGCTTCCGTACTTTAGCTTCTGAGCTGGAGTGGTCGGATAAAGCCCTTATCCCCATATTTTGGAGGGGCTTGACTGATCACGTTAAGGACGCTCTGGCCACTAGGGAGATTCCTGCCACACTGGAGGAGTTAATAACTGTCTCTACTCGTATTGACCTCCGTTTTAACGAGCGGAGGTTAGAGCGAGCCCAGTGTAGGCAGAGGTTTCGGCTGGCTCCTACCTTCGCCAAACCTTTGGAATCTCCAATCCAGGCATCTGAGTCACATGAGGCCTTAGAGGTGACACGAGCGGGATCCAAATCTCAGTCCGCCCGTGCACATAGGGTCCGTCATGTTTGCCATCAGTCAGGACATCTTGCCTCCAAGGGTCCTCAGCGGTCGGGGAAACGTCAGCGTCTAGTGGCAGTTGGAGGAGGTACACTAGACACGGAGACGTTTGCCTCAAAGTTGTCCTTCAAGGGGACAATTACCATAGGCCCATCCACTCTTATGGTCGAACTATGCGTGGATTCTGGGGCAGAGGGTAATTTTATGTCTTCCTCTTTTGCCCAGCGTCACGCAATACCCTTGGTGATGCTCGCCAAGCCTGTAACCGTTCGAGTGGTAAATGGGTCAACTCTACCCTCACAGATTACCCACCAAACCATTCCTTTCACGCTTTCTGTGTCTCCATCACATCAGGAGATAATCTCCCTATTAGTCATTCCTGAGGGAATTGATGAGGTCCTGTTGGGGATACCATGGCTTCGCTACCATTCTCCTCATATTGAGTGGTCCTCTGGGAGAATTTTGGGATGGAGTAAATCCTGCGAGGGTAGATGTCAAAGGGAGTGCGTTCAGGTTGCTACTACACAGGTACCCGCAGATCTATCCTCTCTCCCCAAGCACTATTGGCCCTATGCAGACGTGTTCTCCAAAAGAGCTGCGGAGACCCTTCCGCCTCACCGCCTCTATGACTGTCCTATTGACCTCTAGCCTGGTGCTGAGCCTCCTCGGGGTCGAGTCTATCCGTTATCTCTCCCAGAGACGGAGGCAATGTCTCAGTACATCCAAGAGAATCTGGCAAGAGGATTCATTAGGAAGTCAGTGTCACCGGCAGGGGCTGGGTTCTTCTTCGTACAGAAGAAGACTGGAGATTTACGTCCATGCATAGACTACAGGGGTCTTAACGCCATCACCGTTAAGAACAAGTACCCATTACCCCTGATATCTGAGCTGTTTGATAGGCTACGGGGAGCGAGGATATTTACTAAGTTAGATCTGTGGGGTGCTTACAACCTGATTCGCATCCGTGAGGGGGATGAATGGAAGACGGCTTTTAACACCAGGGATGGGCACTATGAATATCTGGTGATGCCCTTCGGGCTCTGTAATGCCCCAGCCGTTTTCCAAGACTTTGTGAACGACATCTTCCGGGATATGCTCACCACCTCGGTCGTAGTCTATCTGGATGATATTCTCATCTTCTCTCCAGATATTGACTCCCATCGGAGAGATGTTCGCAAAGTCTTCGACCTCTTACGGGCAAACTCCCTCTACGCTAAGTTGGAGAAGTGTGTGTTTGAGCAGGAGTCCTTGCCTTTCCTTGGTTATATCATCTCTGCCCAGGGTTTGGCTATGGATCCTGCCAAGCTACAGGCTGTAATGGACTGGCAGGAACCCCATTCTCTTAAAGCGGTGCAGCGCTTTATGGGGTTCATTAATTACTATCGCCAGTTCATTCCACACTTCTCAACTTTGGTAGCTCCCTTGGTTGCCCTCACCAAGAAGGGAGCAAATCCCAAGTTGTGGTCAGAGGAGGTCTCCAAAGCCTTTCCCTCGATCAAGTCACACTTCGCTAGCGCTCCCATCCTACATCGCCCCGATGTTGATAAACCATTTATCTTGGAGGTGGATGCCTCATCCGTTGGTGCTGGAGCAGTCCTTTTCCTAAAGGATGCTCAAGGTCGGAAGCATCCTTGCTTCTTCTTCTCCAAGACCTTCACACCAGCGGAGAGGAATTATTCCATCGGGGACAGGGAGTTGCTAGCCATGAAGTTGGCTTTTTCAGAGTGGAGACATCTCTTGGAGGGAGCTCGCTTTCCCTTCCAAGTCTTCACTGACCACAAGAACTTGGTATATCTACAAACGGCCCAGCGGCTGAATTCTCGCCAGGCTAGATGGTCCCTGTTCTTCTCCTGGTTCCATTTTACTCTCCATTTCCTCTCCGGGGAGAAGAACGTTCGTGCTGACGCTCTCTCCCGCTCCGTGGTGTCATCGGAGGAGGAGGAGCCTCGGCTTATTGTCCCTTCTGAGAGCCTGAGAACTGTAGCTCCGGTTTCGCTAGAGTCTGTGCCCCCGGGCAAGACTTTCGTACCAGCTAACTTGCGACCAGAGGTTCACTCTTGGGCTCACTCCTCCAGAGTGGGTGGGCATTTTGGGACCAAGAGGACATCTAAGCTTTTGGCGAGAACATACTGGTGGCCGCATATGGCCCGAGATGTCAGGGACTATATTCAGGCGTGCGTTTCTTGCGCCCAGAATCGGTCTCCTCGGCAACGGCCTGCTGGGTTGCTTTACCCTCTACCGGTGGCAGACAGGCCCTGGGAGATGGTCGGGATGGACTTTGTGGTGGGCTTACCCAAGTCGCGTGGCTGCTCCATTATTTGGGTTGTCACCGACCATTTCTCTAAGATGGTGCACTTGGTGCCGCTTCCTTGGTTACCCTCAGCACGGGCCTTGGTGGTGTTGTTCATTAAGCACGTTTTCCGATTGCACGGTATGCCTGATAAGATTGTCAGCGATCGGGGTCCCCAGTTCGCATCTCGGTTTTGGAGAGAGCTCTGCCGTTTACTCAGCATAGAGTTAAACCTCTCCTCTGCATACCATCCCGAGACGAATGGGTTGGTGGAACCAACCAGACTCTGGTGACATATTTGCGACATTTCGTCTCTGCTAGGCAGGATGACTGGGCATCTTTGCTACCTTGGGCGGAATTTGCCTTGAACAATGCCGTAGCCAATTCCACTGGTCAAACTCCCTTTCTCCTTAATTACGGCCAGCATCCGCGTGTCCCTGTGCCCATGCCCGTGTCATCCACCGATTCTAGGGTGGCAGACTGGGCGGTGGAGGCACGTGACATCTGGGACCGCACACAGGATGCCATCCGGGCCTCCAAGGAGAGAATGAGGGTTTCGGCTGATACACACCGGCGCCTCGCTCCGGTCTTTGCTCCTGGCGACTTAGTGTGGCTCTCCGCCTGTAACATCAGGCTGCGAGTTGAGTCCACTAAGTTTGCTCCTCGCTACATTGGCCCGTTTAAGGTTCTGGAACAGGTCAACCCTGTGGTCTACTGTTTGGCTATACCTCCACGCCTTGGTATCACCGATACTTTTCACGTTTCCATCTTAAAGCCCATTCATTTGTCTCGGTTTTCTGAGTTATCTGCTGGGACATCGGGTTCATCCACGGATGAGTTTGAGGTGAATGCTATTGTGGGGTGCAAGGTGGTACGTGGCAAGAAATTTCATCTGGTGGACTGGAAGGGTCACGGCCCAGAGGATAGAACCTGGGAGCCTGTGGAGCACATTCGGGCTCCGCTGCTTATTGCGGCTTTTGAGCGTAGTGAGGCTCAAGGAGGGGGGCCCTAGGAGGGGGGGTAATGTTAGGAGTCGAGTTTCCTCTGCTGCACAGGGGGAATCTCGATCCGTGTCTGCTGCGGTCTCCCATTCTGCTTTGGCCGCAGTGGGCTCTGCTTAGCGGAGGCGTCGCTCCCAGCGTCTTGCTGGGACTGATTCTGTGCAGGGGGTTACTGCTGCCTTTTCTGGCTCTTCTGTTGTACCCTGCACTGATCTGCGGCGAGCGGGCTTCTCTGGGACTAAGTCCTTATTTGCACACACTGAGCATGCCCAGGGAAAGATCTCCCGTTGGAGATCGAGGGTCACATGCTCAGGCACTGCAGCACATCCCATTGGTCCTCTTGGCAGGTCCTGAAAGGGCAAAACTTCTGTAGCTACTTCCTGTGCTGCAACTATATAAACTGCGCATGACCGCACGGCCATGCGCTAGTATTGTCTTGATATAATGTGTGTGTGTAGATGGATGTATGTCGATGGATGAAAGCTCCTAAGTATCCCTCCCTAGTGTTGTTGACTGTTCGCGGATGATGGTAGCTATATAGCGCCCGACTAGCCATCTACACGTAACACACATCACAGCGTCCTGTGGCTGTGTCCGCCAGTACGGCGCCGTGCGCTTCCTCTGCGCTTTCCTTACCCAAGCCTGGGTGGTTAGTGGCATCCGTCAGTGCGGCACCACACGCACTCTCGTGCCTATAGTTTCTATTTAATAAGTTTCCTTACACACCCAGTTGCGGTGTTGTGCCAGCAAGTGTCTAATCGGACTTCAATCCTGTGTAGGGGTTGAGTTCGCTGACTCCTTGCTCGCGCTCTATGTGCGGTACTGCGGTCCTGTGACGCAACAGGATCGCTTCCTTCACGCAGGGTGAAGTTAACCCATGTGTGTATACTTAGTACCACCATATAGTCCGTCTTACTAGCAGCAGGGTCTTTTACCTGCACGGTGGACCTCGGACTGCGAACGCACCTAGTTTTTTATCATCTATACGTGGTGCGTTCCGCCAGTCCTTAACAGCCTGTTTAGTTCTGTTACCAATTTTGAACTGCTTTTAGCCTACTTTTTTATTTTGGGCCTACTACCTGTGTCTGCGCCACTCATTACAATGGTCCTCAGCAGAACAAAGCAATGCCGCCGCTTTTGTCCTGTTACTAATTTTGAACTGATTTTAGCCTACTTTTGTATTTGGACGTACTACCTGTGTCTGCACCTCTCATTACAATTGTCCTCCATAGAACAAAGCTATGCCCCCTGTTTAGTCCTCTTACCAATTTTGAACTGCTTTTAGCTTACTTTTTTATTTTGGGCCTACTAATTTTGTCTGCGCTACTCATTACAGTTTTCCTCCACTGAACAAAGCAATGCCGCATGTTTAGTCCTGTTACCAATTTTGAACTACATTTAGCCTACTTTTTTATTTTGGACCTACTAACTGTGTCTGCGCCACTCATTACAGTTGTCCTCCACTGAACAAAGCAATGCCACCTGTTTAGTCCTTTAACCAATTTTGAACTGCTTTTAACCTACTTTTTTATTTGGGGCCTAATACCTGTGTCTGCGCCACTCATTACAATTGTCCTCCACTTAACAAAGCTATGCCGCCTGTTTAGTCCTGTTGCCAATTTTGAACTGCATTTAGCCAACTTTTTTTTATTTTGGGCCTACTAACTGTGTCTGCGCCACTCATTACAATTGTCCTTCACTGAACAAAGCTATGCCGTCTGTTTAGTCCTTTTACCAATTTTGAACTGCTTTTAGCCTACTTTTGTATTTGGGCCTACTAACTGTGTCTGCGCCACTCATTACAATTGTCCTCCACAGAAAAAGCAATGCCGCCTGTTCAGTCCTGTTACCAATTTTGAACTGATTTTAGCCTACTTTTGTATTTGGACGTAGTACCTTTGTCTGCACCACTCATTACAATTGTCCTCCATAGAACAAAGCTGTGCCCCCTGTTTAGTCCTGTTACCAATTTTGAACTGCTTTTAGCCTACTTTTTTATTTTGGGCCTACTGACTGTGTCTGCGCCACTCGTTACAATTGTCCTCCACTGAACAAAGCAATGCTGCCTGTTTAGTCCTGTTACCAATTTTGAACTGAATTTAGCCTACCCTTTATTTTGGGCCTAATAACTGTGTCTGCGCCACTCATTACAATTGTCCTCTACAGAACAAAGCAATGCCGCCTGTTTAGTCCTGTTACCAATTTTGAACTGCTTTTAGCCTACTTTTTTATTTTGGGCCTACTGACTGTGTCTGCGCCACTCGTTACAATTGTCCTCCACTGAACAAAGCAATGCTGCCTGTTTAGTCCTGTTACCAATTTTGAACTGATTTTAGCCTACTTTTGTATTTGTGCCTACTACCTGTGTCTGCGCCACTCTTCACAATTGTCCTCCAAAGCTATGCCGCCTGTTTAGTCCTGTTACCAATTTTCAGCTGCATTTAGCCTACTTTTTTATGTTGGGCCTACTAACTGTGTCTGTGCCACTCATTACAGTTGTCCTTCACTGAACAAAGCAATTCCGCCTGTTTAGTCCTGTTACCAATTTTGAACTGGTTTTAGTCTACTTTTGTATTTGGGCCTACTAACTGTGTCGGCGTCACTCATTACAGTTGTCCTCCACTGAACAAAGCATTGCCGCCTGTTTAGTCCTGTTACCAATTTTGAACTGCATTTAGCCTACTTTTTTATTTTGGGCCTACTAACTATGTCTGCGCCATTCATTACAATTTTCCTCCACAGAACAAAGCAATGCCGCCTGTTTAGTCCTGTTACCAATTTTGAACTGCTTTTGGCCTACTTTTGTATTTGGGCCTACTACCTGTGTCTGCGCCACTCATTACAATTGTCGCCCACTGAACAAAGCTATGCCGCCTGTTTTGTCCTGTTACCAATTTTGAACTGCATTTAGCCTACTTTTTTATTTAGGGCATACTACCTGTGTCTGCACCACTCATTGCAATTGTCCTCCACTAAACAAAGCTATACCGCCTGTTTAGTTCTGTTACCAATTTTGAACTACTTTTAGCCTACTTTTGTATTTGGGCCTACTAACTGTGTCTGCGTCACTCATTACAGTTGTCCTCCACTGAACAAAGCCATGCCGCCTGTTTAGTCCTGTTACCAATTTTGAACTGCATTTAGCCTACTTTTTTATTTTGGACCTACTAACTGTGTCTGCGCCACTCATTACAGTTGTCCTCCACTGAACAAAGCAATGCCACTTGTTTAGTCCTTTTACCAATTTTTAACTGCTTTTAGCCTAATTTTCTATTTGGGCCTACTAACTGTGTCTGCGCCACTCATTACAGTTTTACAGTTGTCCTCCACTGAACAAAGCAATGCCGCCTGTTTAGTCCTGTTACCAATTTTGAACTGCATTTAGCCTACTTTATTATTTTGGGCCTACTAATTGTGTCTGCGCCACTCATTACAGTTGTCCTCCACTGAACAAAGCAATGCCGCCTGTTTAGTCCTGTTACCAATTTTGAACTGCTTTTAGCCTAATTTTGTATTTGGGCCTACTATTTGTGTCTGCACCACTGATTACAGTTTTATAGTTGTCCTCCACTGAACAAAGCAATGCCGCCTGTTTAGTCCTGTTACCAATTTTGAACTGCATTTAGCCTACTTTTTTATTTTGGGCCTACTAATTGTGTCTGCACCACTGATTACAATTGTCCTTCACTGAACAAAGCAATGCCACCTGTTTAGTCCTGTTACCAATTTTGAACTGCATTTAGCCTACTTTTTTAATTTTGGGCCTACTAACTGTGTCTGCGCCACTCATTACAATTGTCCTCCACTGAACAAAGCTATACCTCCTGTTTAGTCCTGTTACCAATTTTGAACTGAATTTAGCCGACTTTTTTATTTTGGGCCAACTAACTGTGTCTGCGCCACTGATTACAATTGTCCTCCACTGAACAAAGCTATGCCACCTGTTTAGTTCTGTTACCAATTTTAATCTGCATTTAGCCTACTTTTTTATTTTGGGCCTACTATTTGTGTCTGCACCACTGATTACAGTTTTACAGTTGTCCTCCGCTGAACAAAGCAATGCCGCCTGTTTAGTCCTGTTACCAATTTTGAACTGCTTTTAGCCTACTTTTGTATTTGGGCCTACTACCTGTGTCTGCACCACTCATTACAATTGTCCTTCACTGAACAAAGCAATGCCGCCTGTTTAGTCCTGTTACCAATTTTGAACTGCATTTAGCCTACTTTTTTAATTTTGGGCCTACTAACTGTCTGCGCCACTCATTACAATTGTCCTCCACTGAACAAAGCTATACCTCCTGTTTAGTCCTGTTACCAATTTTGAACTGAATTTAGCCGACTTTTTTATTTTGGGCCAACTAACTGTGTCTGCGCCACTGATTACAATTGTCCTCCACTGAACAAAGCTATGCCACCTGTTTAGTTCTGTTACCAATTTTAATCTGCATTTAGCCTACTTTTTTATTTTGGGCTTACTAACTGTGTCTGCGCCACTGATTACAATTGTCCTCCACCGAACAAAGCTTTGACGTATGTTTAGTCCTGTTACCAATTTTGAACTGCATTTAGCCTACTTTTTTATTTTGGGCCTACTACCTGTGTCTGTGCCACTGATTACAGTTGTCCTCCACTGAAAAAAGCAATGCCGCCTGTTTAGTCCTGTTACCAATTTTGAACTGCTTTTAGCCTACTCACTTTATTTTGGGCCCATATCTGTGTTTTCTCCTCATCCTGCCCATTGCCCAGCCACTGCTAGATGAGTCTGCTGGTACATTGACCCAGACCAGTACATTCCCCTTGCACTCTACACAGCCAGAATCTGACCCTGCCGAAAGTCAGGTTCCCCTTCCCGCATACTATACCACCTTACACGGGGACAAAGATGAAGGTGCAGATGAAAGTGCAGGTTCCTTCATCAGGTGGGTGGGGCATACTCGTTGGCACTGGCACAGGGCCCCTCATAGTATGCAAAAGTGTCTCGGGCAGTGGGAGGCGCCACCCGCCGTCAAACACACCGCCGTACTATGAGGGACCCTGTGCCAGTGCCAACTAGTGGGCCCCCCATGCTTGCTCAGGATCACAGCACTTGCAAAGTTGTAAATTCTTACCTCTCCCTGCTCCACCGCCGTGACGTATTCCGCATTTCCTGGGCCCACGAAAATCTTGAGCCAGCCCTACTCCCCCACAACTTTAGCCAAATGACCCCCTGTTTTCAATGCCTAACTATTATTATAAAGTAAATTAAGATTGACAAGCTTAAGAAATAAGAATTGATGTTTTTGGCATTAAAATGGGCACTTTAGGTGATTTCCTGTCCTCCACTCACTGCAGACTTTGATTCCCCATTGACTTGCATTGGGTTTCGTGTTTCGGTCGGCCCCCGACTTCTCGCAATAATCGGCCGATTTCACCCGACCCCACTTTTGACAAAGTCAGTTTTCGTGAAACCTGACTCGATCCTAAAAAAGTAAAAGTCGCTCAACTCTAGTCCGGTCTCCTCCCGACTCCCTTAACCTACCTCTCTTAAAATGCAATCGAAAAAAACACCCTTAGAGTATAGCGCCCACATCATCAGCGGTGCTGTCTAACACTAAGCTGCAGCAGTGAAGAAATGGTGGCGACGGGACAAATGGCTGGTTCTTTTAGGGCAAGGACATGTGACATACACAGCCAATGACACATGCCCTTGCTTGTGTGCATCACATGCACATTGCTGTGTGTGTGTGCACTGCTGATAGGCTGAGAGACTGCACCGCCCCACTGTAAATGCGGGAAAGAAAAAAAATGGAGATCGGCATTATTTCAGCACAGATCTATCCCCCGCCCACTATACACTCAAACAGTCTATTAACAATGAATAACAGTTTTAATGTGCAAATCAAGTTAGGCTTTTGGTGAACGAACAGTTATTGAACAGAAACTCGAACAGCCGAATTTTAAGCAAATTGCTCGAGTTCGTTGAACCACTCGAACACCGCCCAAAACAGCTCGAATTTGAAATTGGCGAACAGTTCGACTCGAACACCGCTCATCTCTACTCATTACTCCATAAAGGTTTAAAATCCTGCAGTGCCCGCAAGATCCCCCTGCTCAAGAAGATACATGTGCAGGCCATATGAAGTTTTCCAGTGAACACCTGGAAGATTCTGTGAGTGATTGGGGGAAGGTGCTGTGGTCAGAAGAGACTGAGCTCTTTGGCATTTACTCAACTCGCTGTGTTTGGAGGAAGAGAAATGCTGCCTTTGACCCAAAGAACATCGTCCCCAGTATCAAGGATGGTGGAAACATTTTGTTTGGTTTTAGGGGTGTTTCACTGCTAAGAGCACAAGACTACTTCACCACATCAGTTGGAGAATGAATGCAGCTATATACCATAAAATCCTGAGTGAGAACCTCCTTCCCTCCACCAGGACATTAAAAATGGGTTGTAGCTGGGTCTTCCAGAAAGACAATGACCTAAAACATACAGCCAAGGCAACAAAGGAGTGGCTCAAAAAGAAGCACAGTAAGGTCATGGAGTGGCCTAGCCAGTCTCCAGACCTTAATCCCATAAAAAACTTGTGGAGGGAGTTGAAGCTTAGAGTTGGCAAGTGATAGACTCAAAATCTTAATGATTTAGAGATGATCTGCAATGAGGAGTGGTCCAAAATTCCTCCTGACATGTGTGCAAACTTCATCAACTACAAAAAACATCTTACTGCTGTGCTTGCCAACAAGGGTTTTGTCAGCAAGTATTAAGTCTTGTTTGCTAGAGGAATCAAACACTTATTTCTCACTGCAAAGTGCAAATAGATTTTTATATAATCTATACAGTATGATTTTCTGGATTTTGTTAATGTTAAAATTATCCTAACCTTGATATTATTGACTGTTCGTGTCTTTGTCAGTGGGCTAACTTAAAAAATCAACAAGGGATCAATTAATTATTTGCTTCACTGTATGTATTCCCGCGTATAGCTGGCGTACCAAATAGTCCTTTATCCACTAGACCCCACACAGCCTTTTGGTACGCCAGCTACTATTATCTTGTAGTTACTGAATCAGACATAACATACAGACTGAGCATTTCTAAATTTACGGTGAGATCCTCTCGATAATCTCTAATGTCTTATAGTACATTGATGAAGGTCTTGATGACCGAAACGTTTGTGACTACTGTATGTGCTCTTATTTTGGATCACATTAAATCTCTTCACCTGAACAATCGTAATATGCCAAGTTGTTTACCCAAGTTTACATGGTTTGAGAACCTACTTCTCCACCTCGTCTATCAGTAGTGCTCACATTTTCCTTCTTTTCATCATTCTGTTTCTAACTCAAAACAGTTTGCATGGCAAAGTAATATGTAAGAGTAGCAGACACTTTTTTAACTTAAAATGAATATTATTCACATTTTCTAACAAAGAAAATTGACTCTCATTTACTATCATGGTGCTTTAGCTATTGATTTAGTATTTTGCATTTGTTGCATGTTTTGAAACAGTTGGTTTGTATTTTTTCCACGCAGTGTGTGTGTGAATATTGTCGCTCTATACACTATGCACTTAAAACTCTAATGGATTTTCTGCAATATCCAGTAGTGTTTCTAATTTCTGATTTTTTAACATTTTCGTGACTTTAGCAGAAGTTGCTTAACCCCTTAATCCCATATGACGTACTATCCCGTCCAGGTGACCTGGGACTTAATTCCCATGGACGGGATAGTACGTCATATGCGATCGGCCGCGCTCACGGGGGGAGCGCGGCCGATCGCGGCCGGGTGTCAGCTGCCTATCGCAGCTGACATCCGGCACTATGTGCCAGGAGCGGTCACGGACCGCTCCCGGCACATTAACCCCCGGCACACCGCGATCAAAGATGATCGCGGTGTGCCGGCGGTGCAGGGAAGCACCGCGCAGGGAGGGGGCTCCCTGCGGGCTTCCCTGAGACGATCGGTACACGGTGATGTGCTCACCGTGTACCGAGCGTCTTCTCCCTGCAGTCCCCGGATCCAAAATGGCCGCCGGGCTGCATCCGGGTCCTGCAGGGAGCACTTCCGGGTCAGGATCAGGCTGCAGCTGCAGCTCTAATCCTGCCCGGCTGTATGTCAGATCACCGATCTGATAGAGTGCTGTGCACACTGTCAGATCGGTGATCTGTGATGTCCCCCCCTGGGACAAAGTGAAAAAGTAAAAAAAAAAATTTCCACACTTGTAAAAAAAAAAATAAAAAAAAAATTCCTAAATAAAGCAGAAAAAAAAAATATTATTCCCATAAATACATTTCTTTACATAACAAAAAAACAATAAAAGTACACATATTTAGTATCGCCGCGTCCGTAACGACCCGACCTATAAAACTGGCCCACTAGTTAACCCCTTCAGTGAACACCGTAAGAAAAAAAAAAAAAAAACGAGCCAAAAAAACAACGCTTTATTATCATAACGCTGAACAAAGAGTGGAATAACACGCGATCAAAAAGACGGATATAAATAACCATGTTACCTCTGAAAACGTCATCTTGTCCCGCAAAAAACGAGCCGCCATATAGCATCATAACCAAAAAAATAAAAAAGTTATAGTCCTCTGAATAAAGCGATGCCAAAATAATTATTTTTTCTATAAAATAGCTTTTATCGTATAAAAGCGCCAAAACATAAAAAAAATGATATAAATGAGGTGTCGCTGTAATCGTACTGACCCGAAGAATAAAACTGCTTCATCAATTTTACCAAACGCGGAACGGTATAAACGCCTCCCCCAAAAGAAATTCATGAATAGCTGGTTTTTGGTCATTCTGCCTCACAAAAAAATCGGAATAAAAAGCGATCAAAAACTGTCACGTGTCCGAAAATGTAACCGATAAAAACGTCAACTCGTCCCGCAAAAAACAAGACCTCACATGACTCTGTGGACCAAAATATGGAAAAATTATAGGTCTCAAAATGTGGAGACGCAAAAACTTTTGTGCTATAAAAAGCGTCTTTTAGTGTGTGACGGCTGCCAATCATAAAAATCCGCTAAAAAACTCGCTATAAAAGTAAATCAAACCCCCCTTCATCACCCCCTTAGTTAGGCTAGGTTCACATTGCGTTAATGGGTTAACGCTAACGGACAGCGTTGCACGGCGAAAATGTCACAATTAACGCCGTGCAACGGGTCCGTTAGCACAACCATTGACAGCAATGTGATTTTCAGGTGTAGCGCATCGCTAGAGCGTGCCATTTTCGGCTCGCGCTAGCAAGGTGCCATTCTTTTGTGGCGCGCCTCAGACGCTGCTTGCAGCGTCCGCGGCGCGCCCGAGGTCCGATCCCCGATCTTCCAGAGCGGGGACGTTAACGCGACCACTAAACACGACACCTAAAAAGACATTGTGTTAGCGCAATCCGCTAGTGCTAAACGGATTTCCCTAACGCAATGTGAACCTAGCCTTAGGGAAAAATAATAAAATTAAAAAAAATGTATTTATTTCCATTTTCCAGTTAGGGTTAGGGTTAGGGCTAGGGTTGGGGCTAGGGTTAGGGTTTGGATTACATTTACGGTTGGGATTAGGGTTGGGATTAGAATTAGGGGTGTGTCAGGGTTAGGTGTGTGGTTAGGGTTACAGTTGGGATTAGGGTTAGGGGTGTGTTTGGATTAGGGTTTCATTTATAATTGGGGGGTTTCCACTGTTTAGACACATCAGGGGCTCTCCAAACGCGACATGGCGTCCGATCTCAATTCCAGCCAATTCTGCATTGAAAAAGTAAAACAGTGCTCCTTCACTTCCGAGCTCTCCCGTGCGCCCAAACAGGGGTTTACCCCAACATTTGGGGTATCAGCGTACTCGAGACAAATTGGACAACAACTTTTTGGGTCCAAGTTCTCTTGTTATCCTTGGGAAAATAAAAATTTGGGGGGCTAAAAATCATTTTTGTGGGAAAAAAAAGGATTTTTATTTTCACGGCTCTGCGTTGTAAACTGTAGTGAAACACTTGGGGGTTCAAAGTTTTCACAACACATCTAGATAAGTTCCATGGGAGGTCTAGTTTCCAATATGGGGTCACTTGTGGGTGGTTTCTACTGTTTGGGTACATCAGGGGCTCTGCAAATGCAACGTGACGCCTGCAGACCAATCCATCTAAGTCTGCATTCCAAATGGCGCTCCTTCCCTTCCGAGCTCTGCCATGAGCCCAAACAGTGGTTCCCCCCCACATATGGGGTATCAGCGTACTCAGGACAAGTTGAACAACAACTTTTGGGGTCCAATTTATTCTGTTACCCTTGTAAAAATACAAAACTGGGGGCTAAAAAATTTTTGCGAAAAAAAAATAAATTTATTTTAACGGCTCTGCGTTATAAACTGTAGTGAAACACTTGGGGGTTCAAAGCTCTCAAAACACATCTAGATAAGTTCCTTAGAGGGTCTAGTTTCCAAAATGGTGTCACTTGTGGGGGTTTTTAATGTTTAGGCACATCAGGGGCTCTCCAAACCAACATGGCGTCCCATCTTAATTCCAGTCAATTTTGCATTGAAAAGTCAAATGGCGCTCCTTCCCTTCCGAGCTCTGCTATGCACCCAAAAAGTGGTTTACCCCCACATATGGGGTATCGTCGCACTCAGGACAAATTGCACAACAACTTTTGTGGTCTAATTTCTTCTCTTACCCTTGGGAAAATAAAAAATTGGGGGCGAAAAGATCATTTTTGTGAAAAAATAAGATTTTTTATTTTTACGGCTCTGCATTATAAACTTCTGTGAAGCACTTGTTGGGTCAAAGTGCTCACCACACATCTAGATAAGTTCCTTAAGGGGTCTACTTTTCAAAATGGTGTCACTTGTGAGGGGTTCCAATGTTTAGGCACATCAGGGGCTCTCCAAACGCAACATGGCGTCCCATCTCAATTCCAGTCAATTTTGCATTTAAAAGTCAAATGGCGCTCCTTTCCTTCCGAGCTCTGCCATGCGCCCAAACAGTGGTTTACCCCCACATATGGGGTATCGTCGCACTCAGGACAAATTGCACAACAACTTTTGTGGTCTAATTTCTTCTCTTACCCTTGGGAAAATAAAAAATTGGTGGCGAAAAGATTATTTTTGTGAAAAAATATGATTTTTTATTTTTACGGCTCTGCATTATAAACTTCTGTGAAGCACTTGTTGGGTCAAAGTGCTCACCACACCTCTAGATAAGTTCCTTAAGGGGTCTACTTTCCAAAATGGTGTCACTTGTGGGGATTTCAATGTTTAGGCACATCAGGGGCTCTCCAAACGCAACATGGCATCCCATCTCAATTCCAGTCAATTTTGCATTGAAAGGTAAAATGGCGCTCCTTCCCTTCCGAGCTCTGCCATACGCCCAAACAATGGTTTACACCCATATACGGGGTATCAGCGTACTCAGGACAAATTGGCCAACAATTTTTGAGGTTCAATTTCTTCTCTTACTCTTGGGAAAATAAAAAATTGGGGGCGAAAAGATCATTTTTGTGAAAAAATATGATTTTTTATTTTTACGGCTCTGCATTATAAACTTCTGTGAAGCAATTGGTGGGTCAAAGTGGTCACCACACATCTAGATAAGTTCCTTAGGGTGTCTACTTTCCAAAATGGTGTCACTTGTGGGGGGTTTCAATGTTTAGGCACATCAGTGGCTCTCCAAACGCAACATGGTGTCCCATCTCAATTCCTGTCAATTTTGCATTTAAAAGTCAAATGGCGCTCCTTCCCTTCCGAGCTCTGCCATGCGCCCAAACAGTGGTTTACCCCCACATATGGGGTATCAGCGTACTCAGTACAGATTGTACAACAATGTTTGGCATCCATTTTATCCTGTTACCCTTGGGAAAATAAAACAAATTGGAGCTGAAATAAATTTTGTGTGAAAAAAAGTTAAATATTCATTTTTATTTAAACATTCCAAAAATTCCTGTGAAACCCCTGAAGGGTTAATAAACTTCTTGAATGTGGTTTTGAGCACCTTGAGGGGTGCAGTTTTTAGAATGGTGTCACACTTGGGTATTTTCTATCATATAGACCCCTCAAAATGACATCAAATGAGATGTGGTCCCTAAAAAAAAATGGTGTTGTAAAAATGAGAAATTGCTGGTCAACTTTGAACCCTTATAACTCCCTAACAAAAAAAAATTTTGGTTCCAAAATTGTGCTGATGTAAAGGAGACATGTGGGAAATGTTACTTATTAAGTATTTTGCGTGACATATCTCTGTGATTTAAGGGCATAAAAATTTAAAGTTGGAAAATTGCGAAATTTTCAAAATTTTCGCCAAATTTCCGTTTTTTTCACAAATAAACGCAAGTTATATCGAATAAATGTTACTACTAAAATGAAGTACAATATGTCACGAGAAAACAATGTCAGAATCGCCAAGATCCGTTGAAGCGTTCCAGAGTTATAACCTCATAAAGGGACAGTGGTCAGAATTGTAAAAATTGGCCCGGTCATTAACGTGCAAACCACCCTCGGGGCTTAAGGGGTTAATGGTGTGTAAAATATTTTCAAATTGACTAAAAAGATGCAAACAATATAACAATAAAAAAGACAAAAAAGTAAAGAAGACAAATAAAGAGATGAACATCAAAAACAGGTGCAAAAACAATGTTAAATTTTCACAGTGCATGGTTCAAAAAATTGAGCCCAAGACCAGGACCCTCACAGGTGAAAACCCCTAAAATACATTACAACAAACCTAAAGTTTTGTGAAATGTAAACAATATCTGTTGCCTGGCTAAGAGATACCAAAACAATTTCTAATCTTAAAATAAATTATTGAAACAAAGACAGGTAGAAGAAGAATTATCACAATACAGAAAAGCAATTAGAGACACCTTTAAACAATACATTCCGGTTGTTAATTTAATCCTAATGCCACTCGTATATAAAGACAAGCATTAAGTAGTCAGCATTTTTGTAAGCATTTTTGACAGAGCTCACTGAATTCCAGCATGGTCCTGTGACTTGATACCACGAGTGCAAAATCTAGCTTACCTAGTGTTGAGGTGCACGTTACGTAACAGTTGCCATCACTTTGCTGACTTGCTAATGCAGAGTAGTTATGAACTTTGCATTTACTATCAACGCAAAAATCTGTACAATGGGAACATCTTGGTGTATGTTTTCATGCATGTGGAGCTACATGTAAGTTTCACCTGGCACAATGTGAAAAGTCCGGTGGAGTGATGTAACGAAAGCCATTACTGGACTCTGGGGTGGTGAATAATGTGTTCTATGGAATGATAAATCTTGATTCTTTTTCTGGTAGCCTGATGAACAAGTATTATTTTGTGAACATTACTTGCTTGACTGCTTCGTGCCAACTGTAACGTTTGGTGGAGAAAGGATAATCCTTTGGGGTTGTTTTTCATGGACTAGCTTAGCCTCCCTTAGCTTCGGTGAAAAAAATCCTATTGCTTTAGCATAAGACATGTTGGATAATTGTATGCCTCCGCTTTTTTGAGGACAGTTTGGGTAAGTTTTATGTTTAAGTAATACTGTGTACTAGGGTTGAGCGAAACGGGTCGAACATTTTCAAAAGTCGCCGACTTTTGACAAAGTCAGGTTTCATGAAACCCGATCCGACCCCTGTGCGGGGTCTGCCATGCGGTACGCGACTTTCGCGCCAAAGTCGCGTTTCAATGACGCGAAAAGCGCCATTTCTCAGCCAATGAAGGTAAACGCAGAGTGTGGGCAGCGTGATGACATAGGTCCTGGTCCCCACCATCTTAGAGAAGGGCATTGCAGTGATTGGCTTGCTGTCCGCGGCGTCACAGGGGCTATAAAGGGGCGTTCCCGCCGACCGCCATGTTACTGCTGCTGATCTGAGCTTAGGGAGAGGTTGCTGCCGCTTCGTCAGAAGCAGGGATAGCGTTAGGCAGGGTCCATTAACCACCAAACCGCTTGTGCTGTAGCGATTTCCACTGCCCAACACCACCTTCGGTGTGCAGGGACAGTGGAAGCTACATTTTTTTTTTTTCCCCCTCAGCGCTGTAGCTCATTGGGCTGCCCTAGAAGGCTCCCTGATAGCTGCATTGCTGTGTGTACGCCGCTGTGCAAACCAACTGCTTTTTTCAAAGCACAAATCCTCTTGTTCCTTCCTTTCTGCACAGCTATCTTTTTGGGTTGTACACACTTTTTATTTAATTTGTGCATCAGTCCACTCCTTATTGCTGCCTGCCATACCTGGCTGAGATTACTGCAGGGAGATAGTAATTGAAGGACAGTTCCTTTTTTTTTTTTTTTTTTTGTGGGAGATTAAGATTGACATTTCTGCTAGAGTGCCATCCCTGTCTGTGTCATCTCGCACTCAGTGGGCCATAGAAAGCCTATTTATTTTTTTGCTTGATTTGGGTTATAAAATCTACCTGAAAAAATCACTACATCAATCAGTGGGAGAAAAATATTGGCCTCAGGGCTTGTGTGCCACTCCTTACTCTGAGTGTGCCATCTCTCAGTGGGCCATAGAAAGCCTATTTATTTTTTTGCTTGATTTGGGTTCCAAAATCTACCTGAAAAAATCAATAAATCAATCAGTGGGAGATTAATATTGGCCTTTGGGCTTGTGTGCCAGTCCTAAGCGTGCCATCTCTCTCTCTCAGATAGTGTGCCGTAGAAAGCCTATTTATTATTTTTTTTATTGGGTTTATAAATTTTCCCTGAAAAAAAAAAAAAAATGGGAGATTAATATTGGCCTCTGGGCTTGTGTGCCAGTCCTGAGCGTGCCATCTCTCTCACAAATAGTGGGCCATAGAAAGCCTATTTATTTTTTTGGTTGATTTGGGTTCTAAATTCTACCTGAAAAAATCAATAAATCAATCAGTGGGAGATTAATATTGGCCTTTGGGCTTGTGTGCCAGTCCTAAGCGTGCCATCTCTCTCTCTCAGATAGTGTGCCGTAGAAAGCCTATTTATTATTTTTTTTATTGGGTTTATAAATTTTCCCTGGAAAAAAAATAAAAAATGGTAGATTAATATTGGCCTCTGGGCTTGTGTGCCAGTCCTGAGCGTGCCATCTCTCTCACAAATAGTGGGCCATAGAAAGCCTATTTATTTTTTTGGTTGATTTGGGTTCTAAATTCTACCTGAAAAAAATCAATAAATCAATCAGTGGGAGATTAATATTGGCCTTTGGGCTTGTGTGCCAGTCCTAAGCGTGCCATCTCTCTCTCTCAGATAGTGTGCCGTAGGAAGCCTATTTATTATTTTTTTTATTGGGTTTATAAATTTTCCCTGAAAAAAAAAAAAAAAAAGTGGGAGATTAATATTGGCCTCTGGGCTTGTGTGCCAGTCCTGAGCGTGCCATCTCTCTCACAAATAGTGGGCCATAGAAAGCCTATTTATTTTTTTGGTTGATTTGGGTTCTAAAATCTACCTGAAAAAATCAATAAATCAATCAGTGGGAGATAAATATTGGCCTCTGGGCTTGTGTGCCACTCCTGACTCCTGTGTGCGTCCTCTCTCACTCAGTGGGCCCTAGAAAGCCTATTTTATGTTTTATTTGTTTTCTAAATTCTCCCTGAAAAAATCATTTCATTTTATTTGGTTTCTAAATTATTCCTGAAAAAAATCTTTTTTTTTGTATTTTTTTATCTAAAGTCTCCCTGAAAACGAAAAAAAAAAAAAAAATCAGTGGGAGATTAATATTGCCCTTTCTGCTTGTGTGCCAGTCTTGACTCCTGGGTGTGCCATCTCTCTCTCTCCAATTGTGGGCCATAGAAAGCCTATTTATTTTTTTTCTTGATTTGGGTTCCAAAATCTACCTGAAAAAATCAATAAATCAATCAGTGGGAGATAAATATTGGCCTCTGGGCTTGTGTGCCACTCCTGACTCCTGTGTGCGTCCTCTCTCACTCAGTGGGCCCTAGAAAGCCTATTTTTTGTTTTATTTGTTTTCTAAATTCTCCCTGAAAAAATCATTTTATTTTATTTGGTTTCTAAATTATTCCTGAAAAAAATCATTTTTTTTGTATTTTTTTTTCTAAAGTCTCCCTGAAAAAAAAAACAAAAAACAAATCAGTGGGAGATTAATATTGCCCTTTCTGCTTGTGTGCCAGTCTTGACTCCTGGGTGTGCCATCTCTCTCTCTCCAATTGTGGGCCATAGAAAGCCTATTTATTTTTTTTCTTGATTTGGGTTCCAAAATCTACCTGAAAAAATCAATAAATCAATCAGTGGGAGATAAATATTGGCCTCTGGGCTTGTGTGCCACTCCTGACTCCTGTGTGCGTCCTCTCTCACTCAGTGGGCCCTAGAAAGCCTATTTTTTGTTTTATTTGTTTTCTAAATTCTCCCTGAAAAAATCATTTCATTTTATTTGGTTTCTAAATTATTCCTGAAAAAAATCATTTTTTTTGTATTTTTTTATCTAAAGTCTCCCTGAAAGCGAAAAAAAAAAAACAAATCAGTGGGAGATTAATATTGCCCTTTCTGCTTGTGTGCCAGTCTTGACTCCTGGGTGTGCCATCTCTCTCTCTCCAATTGTGGGCCATAGAAAGCCTATTTATTTTTTTTCTTGATTTGGGTTCCAAAATCTACCTGAAAAAATCAATAAATCAATTAGTGGGAGATAAATATTGGCCTCTGGGCTTGTGTGCCACTCCTGACTCCTGTGTGCGTCCTCTCTCACTCAGTGGGCCCTAGAAAGCCTATTTTTTGTTTTATTTGTTTTCTAAATTCTCCCTGAAAAAATCATTTTATTTTATTTGGTTTCTAAATTATTCCTGAAAAAAATCATTTTTTTTGTATTTTTTTTTCTAAAGTCTCCCTGAAAAAAAAAACAAAAAACAAATCAGTGGGAGATTAATATTGCCCTTTCTGCTTGTGTGCCAGTCTTGACTCCTGGGTGTGCCATCTCTCTCTCTCCAATTGTGGGCCATAGAAAGCCTATTTATTTTTTTTCTTGATTTGGGTTCCAAAATCTACCTGAAAAAATCAATAAATCAATCAGTGGGAGATAAATATTGGCCTCTGGGCTTGTGTGCCACTCCTGACTCCTGTGTGCGTCCTCTCTCACTCAGTGGGCCCTAGAAAGTCTATTTTTTGTATTATTTGTTTTCTAAATTCTCCCTGAAAAAATCATTTCATTTTATTTGGTTTCTAAATTATTCCTGAAAAAAAATCATTTTTTTTGTATTTTTTTTTTCTAAAGTCTCCCTGAAAAAGAAAAAAAAAAACAAATCAGTGGGAGATTAATATTGCCCTTTCTGCTTGTGTGCCAGTCTTGACTCCTGGGTGTGCCATCTCTCTCTCTCCAATTGTGGGCCATAGAAAGCCTATTTATTTTTTTTCTTGATTTGGGTTCCAAAATCTACCTGAAAAAATCAATAAATCAATCAGTGGGAGATAAATATTGGCCTCTGGGCTTGTGTGCCACTCCTGACTCCTATGTGCGTCCTCTCTCACTCACTGGGCCCTAGAAAGGCTATTTTATGTTTTATTTGTTTTCTAAATTCTCCCTGAAAAAATCATTTCATTTTATTTTGTTTATAAATTCTTCCTTAAAAAATCATTTTTTTTTTCCAAAGTCTCCTTTTTAAAAAAAAAAACACAAATCAGTGGGAGATTAATATTTACATTTGCGCTTCAGTGACAGTCCTGCGTGTGTGGCATCTCTCTCATTTGTTGCCACCAACAACAGAGTGTGTAACATTGTGCCTGATTTTCGTTGTGGTCTCACCCACCTGTAAAGGGGTAGCTAAATCATACAGAAGTTATAGCTCACCGTGTAAGTTGTGTGACAGCAACAAATACCGTTAGTTTGGTAACATTTTTAAAACAATGAGGAAGTCTGGTGGAAGAGGTCGTGGCCGGGGGCGTTCATTGTCAGCTGGTAATGAGGGTAGTGGTAGTGGTGTAGCATCAGGTGGTCGTGGGAAAAAAAATATTGCACCTAAGTCTGGAGCTGTGGAGCCAGGTTCGTCGTCTGGCTACACAAGGCCTCGAACGCTCCCTTTTCTGGGAGTAGGAAAACCGCTTTTAAAGCCGGAGCAGCAAGAGCAAGTTTTGGCTTATCTTGCTGACTCAGCCTCTAGCTCTTTTGCCTCCTCTCGTGAAACTGGTAAATGTCAAAGCAGCGCGTCGTTAGTGGATGTTCACGGTCAGGGACAAGTCGCTTCCTTGTCCTCTTCAGCAAAAACAACAACAGAGAAGAATGCAGCAGGCGACACAACGGGTTACTCCATGGAGCTCTTTACACATACCGTCCCTGGCTTAGAAAGTGAAGCAGTTAACAGTCCATGCCCATTACAAGTTGAATCTGACATGGAGTGCACTGATGCACAGCCACAGCCAGACTACTATGCTGGTCCTTTGACTCAGACCACAACATTGCCCTCGCAGGGTGCTGATCAAGAATCAGACCCTGATGAGACTATGTTGCCCCATCACGAACGCTATACCACCGACCGACAAGGTGACACATACGAAGTTGCACACGAGCTACAAGAAGAGGTAATAGATGACCCAGTTCTTGACCCCGATTGGCAGCCATTGGGGGAACAGGGTGCAGGCGGCAGCAGTTCTGAAGCGGAGGAGGAGGGGCCGCAGCAGGCATCAACATCGCAACAGGTTCCATCTGCCGGGCCCGTATCTTGCCCAAAACGCGTGGCAAAGTCAAAACCTGTTGGAGGACAGCGTGGCCATCCGGGTAATGCTTAGTCTGCAATGCCTGAAAAGGTATCCGATGCTAGAAAGAGTGCAGTCTGGCATTTTTTTAAACAACATCCAATTGATCAGCGCAAAGTCATCTGTCAAAAATGTTCAACTACCTTAAGCAGAGGACAGAATCTGAAAAGTCTCAATACAAGTTGCATGCATAGACATTTAACCACCATGCATTTGCAAGCTTGGACTAACTACCAAACGTCCCTTAAGGTTGTAGCACCCTCGGCCAATGAAGCTAGTCATCAACGCAACATCCCTTCCGGCAGTGTAGGGCCACCATTTTCTGCACCACCTGCAGTATCTGTGCAGGTTTCTTTGCCAGGCCAAAGAAGTTAGGGTCAGGGAATCACCAGTTTCGTAGTAGGAAACACTGCATCTAGGGCACCGGCGGCAACAATACCATCTCCCACCGTCTCTCAGTCTGCCATGTCCACCGTCACCCCCGCTAGTTCCACGATCTCCAGCTCTCCAGTTCAGCTCACCCTACATGAGACTATGGTTAGAAAAAGGAAGTACTTAGCCTCGCATCCGCGTACACAGGGTTTGAACGCCCACATAGCTAGACTAATCTCGTTAGAGATGATGCCCTACCGGTTAGTTGAAAGCGAAGCTTTCAAAGCCCTGATGGACTACGCTGTACCACGCTACGAGCTACCCAGTCGACACTTTTTTTCCAGAAAAGCCATCCCAGCCCTCCACCAGCATGTTAAAGAGCGCATCGTCCATGCACTCAGGCAATCTGTGAGCACAAAGGTGCACCTGACAACAGATGCATGGACCAGTAGGCATGGCCAGGGACGTTACGTGTCCATCACGGCACACTGGGTAAATGTGGTGGATGCAGGGTCCACAGGGGACAGCAAGTTTGGGACAGTTCTGCCTAGCCCACGGTCTAGGAAACAGTTGGCTGTAGCCATTCGCACCCCCTCCTCCTCCTCCTCGTCCTCCTGCAGAAGCGAGACCTCGTCCACAGACCGCAGTCGCACAACCACTCCATCCGCAGCTGCCACTGTTGCACACCAGGTCTCCCATTATGGGGCAGCTACTGGCAAACGTCAGCAGGCTGTATTGGCTATGAAGTGTTTGGGCGACAACAGACACACTGCTGAAGTTCTCTCCCAGTTCTTGCAGAAAGAAACGCAGTCGTGGCTGGGCACTGTAGATCTTGAGGCAGGCAAGGTAGTGAGTGATAACGGAAGGAATTTCATGGCTGCCATCTCCATTTCCCAACTGAAACACATTCCTTGCCTGGCTCACACCTTAAACCTGGTGGTGCAGTGCTTCCTGAAAAGTTATCCGGGGTTATCCGACCTGCTCCTCAAAGTGCGTGGACTTTGCTCACATATCCGCCGTTCGCCCGTACACTCCAGCCGTATGCAGACCTATCAGCGTTCTTTGAACCTTCCCCAGCATCGCCTAATCATAGACGTTGCAACAAGGTGGAACTCAACACTGCACATGCTTCAGAGACTGTGTGAACAGAGGCGGGCTGTTATGTTTTTGTGGGAGGATACACATACACGGGCAGGCAGTAGGATGGCAGACATGGAGTTGTCAGGTGTGCAGTGGTCGAAGATTCAAGACATGTGTCAAGTCCTTCAGTGTTTTGAGGAATGCACACGGCTGGTTAGTGCAGACAACGCCATAATAAGCATGAGCATCCCCCTAATGCGTCTGCTGATGCAAAGTTTGACGCACATAAAGGATCAGGCGTCTGCAGCTGAGGAAGAGGAAAGCATTGATGACAGTCAGCCATTGTCTGGCCAGGGCAGTGTACAGGACGAGGTAGCGGGCGAAGAGGAGGAGGAGGACGAGGAGGATGATGGGGATGATTATATTTTTAATGAGGAAGCTTTTCCGGGGCCAGTGGAAATTGTTGGCGCGGCAAGGCCGGGTTCTGGTTTTTGGAGGGACACAAGTGACGTGGATTTGCCTGAAACTGCCCCTCAACCAAGCACAACCACAGATTTGAGAACTGGAACTTTGGCCCACATGGCGGATTATGCCTTACGTATCCTCAGAAGGGACACCCGCATAACAAAAATGATGAACGATGACGATTACTGGTTGGCCTGCCTCCTTGATCCTCGCTATAAAGGCAAATTGCAAAATATAATGCCACATGAGAACTTGGAACTAATATTAGCAACCAAACAATCAACTCTTGTTGACCGTTTGCTTCTGGCATTCCCTGCACACAGCGCCCGTGATCGTTCTAACACGAGCTGCAGGGGCCAGCAGACCAGAGGTGTTAGAGGGGCAGAAATCAGAAGTGTCGTTGGCCAGAGGGGTTTTCTGACCAGGTTGTGGAGTGATTTTGCTATGACCGCAGACAGGACAGGTACTGCAGCATCAATTCAAAGTGACAGGAGACAACATTTGTCCAGTATGGTTACTAATAGTGTTGAGCATTCCGATACCGCAAGTATCGGGTATCGGCCGATATTTGCGGTATCGGAATTCCGATACTGAATTCCGATACTTCCCGCGTATCGGATACCGGAATCGGAAGTTCCCAGAATTCAAATTGAACGCAGCAGCCAATGAGGAATGAATGAAAGTGTGGGCACATCCTGTTTAGCATGGTGGGCATGTAAGTACTGGCAAGGCTTGGATTGGCTGCTGAAATGATGTCACTCTGCACTATAAAAAAGCGCTGCCGCCATTTTGCGCTCACTCTGCTGTGATTTCAGTTAGGGACAGGACGCTGTGTTCTAACTGAGGGCCAGTTGAGCTAGCTAATTGCTTTATTTTCCTTTCCAAAGGCTAATTTAGCAAAACGCTGTGTGTTCTTCACTGTTCACCTTGCTCTTGCCTTGCAGCGCTGTTTTAACAGCGTTCTGCAAGGTCTCTGTGTGTGTGTGTGTGCAGCTCACTCTGTAGTCTGTGTGCAGCCATATACCCGGTTGTATTCAGCTCAGGGGGGGTTCACACTGCCTCACACAGTTGTTCTTTTTTGCTCTTAGTGCAGCCTGCTGCACATTTTTTCTCAAATTTCCTATTAGTGTTTTTCCACCAGTCTCCAGCTCTATTGTGGAAAAACACTACATAGGATAACCTAGAGGGGGGTTTTTGGGCCTTGCAGCGCCGTTTACGGCTGTCTGCACGGTCTCCGTGTGAGCCCAGCTCGCCCTGTAGTCTGTGTGCAGCCATAGCCGGTTGGATTCAGCTCAGGGTTCGTTACTGGCTCATACCTTGAGAAAAATTTTCCTTTTTTTCAAATAGTGCAGCCTGTTTAAAATTTGAAAAAAAAAATTCCTATTAGTGTCTTTCCACTCGTATCCAGCTAAATAGTGGAAAAACACTATATAGGATAACCTAGAGGAGGGTTTTTTGGCCTTGCAGCGCCGTTTACGGCTGTCTGCACGGTCTCCGTGTGAGCCCAGCTCGCCCTGTAGTCTGTGTGCAGCCATAGCCGGTTGGATTCAGCTCAGGGTTCGTTACTGGCTCATACCTTGAGAAAAATTTTCCTTTTTTTCAAATAGTGCAGCCTGTTTAAAATTTGAAAAAAAAAATTCCTATTAGTGTCTTTCCACTCGTATCCAGCTAAATAGTGGAAAAACACTATATAGGATAACCTAGAGGAGGGTTTTTTGGCCTTGCAGCGCCGTTTACGGCTGTCTGCACGGTCTCCGTGTGAGCCCAGCTCGCCCTGTAGTCTGTGTGCAGCCATAGCCGGTTGGATTCAGCTCAGGGTTCGTTACTGGCTCATACCTTGAGAAAAATTTTCCTTTTTTTCAAATAGTGCAGCCTGTTTAAAATTTGAAAAAAAAAATTCCTATTAGTGTCTTTCCACTCGTATCCAGCTAAATAGTGGAAAAACACTATATAGGATAACCTAGAGGAGGGTTTTTTGGCCTTGCAGCGCCGTTTACGGCTGTCTGCACGGTCTCCGTGTGAGCCCAGCTCGCCCTGTAGTCTGTGTGCAGCCATAGCCGGTTGGATTCAGCTCAGGGTGCGTTACTGCCTCATACCTTGAAAAACAATTTCCTTTTTTTCAAATAGTGCAGCCAGTTTAAAATTTGAAAAAAAAAATTCCTATTAGTGTCTTTCCACTTGTATCCAGCTAAATAGTGGAAAAACACTATATAGGATAACCTAGAGGAGGGTTTCTTGGCCTTGCAGCGCCGTTTACGGCTGTCTGCACGGTCTCCGTGTGATTTAAACTAGCTCTGTAGCCCGATCTGCACCAAAAAAAAGGTTAAGTTCACCAAACACAACTTACACTTGTGTAGGCCACATTTGAAAAATAATAAAGTTTAGTCCACAATTTACAACATTAGTGTTTCTTACACCTGTTAGGAGGAGCATTACAGGAATAAGCACACTAAGGCCTTAGTACTTTTCTGCTTATCTTTATCTGTCAACCAAGATGAAGAGGGCAGGGAGTAAGGCACGTGGGCGTGGGCGCGGAGCAGGGAGAGGAGCAGGGAGAGGACGTGGTGATTCTGTGCCTGCTGCGGGCGCCGGTGACTCGTCGTCACTCAGTTTCAGCAGGGAACAGTCCTTCATGCGCAGCTTTGTCGGAGAGCGCCGTGCACCGCTGCTGCGTGAAGACCAAATTGAAGCCGTTGTCGGGTGGATGGCAGCTAACGCCTCGGCATCGACTTCAGTTAGTGCCACATCCTCTCAGGCACAGAGCACTGGAGAGCAGCCATCTGTCTCTTCACCACCTGCCAAATTGGCCAGGCAGTCAGAGAGCCCAGGACAGGAGCCGTCTCTACTTCTGTTCTCTGAATCTCTTGGCTTGGAAACAGGGGGCCAGCCAAGCAGCATTGGAGAAATGGAAGAAGAGGCAGTGTGCAGTGATGCCCAAAAGCTTTATCTCTCTGACTCTGAAGAGGCAGGTGGGCCAGTGCCTCCGGTGACCACAGCGCAGTACGCATCTGATGATGAAACTCAGGTGCCGCTTTCTCGTGCGTACTGTGCTGCTGAGACTACCCAGGAGGAGCAGTTGGTGGCAGAGGGTAGTGGAGATGATGAGGTCCTTGACCCATCGTGGCGTGAGGAACAGGAAGGTGGTGGGAGCAGCTCAGAGGAAGAGCTTCCTCTTACGGGCCAAAGAGGGAGAGGGAGGGGGAAGACTGCGGAGCCTGTAGCCTCCACTTTGGCACCCGTTAGGAGCCTGTCTCTTTCCAAAGCCAAAAAGGGCGCTCCCAAGACTTGCAGTGCCTGGTCCTTTTTTGACACAGTTGCAGATGACATTTGTTTTGTCAAATGCAAGCTGTGTCATCATAAAGTAAAAAGAGGGAAAAATGTCAGCAACCTCAATACCACAAATATGTGGAAACATGTGCGGACCAGGCACGCGGTGGAGTTACAGAAACACACTGAAGATGTAGGCCAACCAACAGCGGCAGCTACCACCTCTTCAGCTCGTGTTGCCTCTTCCTCCAGCTCACGCACAGCTGGTTTGGCTTCCTCCCAGAGACCTTGTGTAATTCCACCCACAGCACCACCTTCCCAGTCATCCTCACACTCCCAGTCTACTCTACAGCCATCGGTAGTACAGGCATGGGAGAAAAGGCGGGCATTCTCGGCCAACCACCCCCGAGCACAGGCTCTGAATGCAGGCATTGCCAAACTGTTGTCCCTGGAAATGCTCTCGTTCAGGCTGGTGGAGACTGACAGCTTCCGTGACTTGATGGCATTGGCAGTCCCACAGTACAAGGTGCCCAGCCGCTTTTACTTCAGCAGGCAGGCTGTCCCTGCCCTGCACAGGCATGTTGAGGCAAACATAAAACATGCGCTACTGAACGCCGTCAGTAGCAAGGTCCACCTCACCACCGATGCGTGGACCAGTCAGCATGGACAGGGGCGATATGTTTCCCTCACTGCCCATTGGGTTAATGTTGTTGAGCCAGGTACAGATCGTGCGAGTGGCGCAGGACGTGTCCTGCCCACTCCAAGGATTGCAGGAATCCAGTCTGTACGCATCGACTCCTCCTCTTACACCAGTTCCTCTGATTCCTCTCTGCAGGATCCGTCACAGTCCACCCCCACATGGACCCGTGAACGTTTACCTATGACCGACATGAGCACAGCCGTGGCCAAACGTCAGCAGGCCGTCTTGAAACTAGTTTCATTGGGGCATCGAAGCCACACAGCGCAGGAGCTCTGGAATGCCATAAAGCAGGAGAGCGATGTGTGGTTACTGCCAGCGAATCTCCAGCCAGGCATGGTAGTGTGTGACAATGGCCGAAATCTGGTGGCAGCTTTGGCCCTTGGCAACCTCACTCACATCCCATGTCTGGCACATGTGCTCAATTTGGTTGTGCAGAGTTTTCTGAGGGACTATCCGGATCTTGATGCCCTGCTGCACAAGGTCCGCCTAGAGTGTGCTCACTTGCGGCGTTCCAGCTTGGCCAGATCCCGCATTGCTGCTCTGCAGCGCCGATTCCGCCTTCCGGAACACCGCATCATATGTGACCTACCTACCCGGTGGAATTCCACGTTACATATGTTGGAGCGGTTGTGTGAGCAGCAGCAAGCAGTTATGGAGTACCAGCTGCATCAGGCGCAAAGAAGTCGCAGTCAGCGCCGATCAGACTTCACAACCACAGAGTGGGCCACTATGAAGGACGTCTGCCAGGTTTTGCGTCCTTTTGATTATTCCACGCGGATGGCAAGTGCAGATGATGCACTAGTCAGCATGACTGTCCCCCTTATCTGCCTGCTTCAGCAAACTTTGCAAGGGTTAAGGGATGATGTGGTGGAAGAGGTGGAGGATGAGGAGTCACCTTTTCCATCAGCTTCTGGAGAGTCAGCGCCACGTGGTTCCTCACAAAGGGGTACGCAGGGGCCAATTTGTGAGGAGGATGAGGAGGAGTCAATGGAGGAGGAAGAGCTCCGTCCAGAGGAGGGAGCGACACAATTGTCCAGTGGTCAGTGTGTACAGCGAGGGTGGGGTGATGACGAGCGGGCAGAGATCATGTCTCAAGCAGGGGACAGCGTTTCTGGGCCGGTTGGCACTCTGCAGCACATGGTGGATTTCATGCTGCAGTGCCTGAGAAACGACCGCCGCATCGACCACATTCTCAACATGCCTGATTATTGGGTGTTCACCCTCCTCGATCCTCGCTACCGGGACAACGTCCAAAACCTCATCCCTGCGTTGACCCGGGAGCGTAAATTGCGGGAGTACCACGACACACTGGTGAATTCCATCATCTTCTCCTGTCCAACTGAGAGGAGTGCTGCTAGTGCTTTACAAAGCAGCTCAGTGCGTCGAGGCAGTGGGGGAGGCTCTGCCCAAAGAGGGAGCAGAAGCAGTGCCTCTGCCCAAGGCAAGCCCAGTATGGCACAACTCTGGCACACTTTTGTGTGCCCGCCCCAAATGTCTACACCATCACCGGCGGCTCCAGTCAGCAGGAGGCAACGGTTCCGTCAGATGGTGACAGACTACATGGCTTGCCCTCTTACTGTACTCCCAGACGGCTCTTCCCCGTTCAAGTTTTGGGTCTCTAAGCTGGATACATGGCCAGAGCTAAGCCAGTATGCATTGGAGGTGCTGGCTTGCCCTGCGGCTAGTGTCTTATCGGAACGTGTCTTTAGTGCCGCAGGTGGTGTACTAACAGACCGTCGCATGCGACTATCCTCCGATAACGTTGACCGGCTTACTTTCCTGAAAATGAACCAGGCCTGGATCTCGCAGGAATTTGCCACTCCTCTGCCTGATTAAGTAATTGGGTGTCATCCAGGTCTCCTGCTGTGTTCATCTTTCTACCACCTGAACTGCTATTCCTGGGCTCCAACACCGCCAGTTGCGGCTCAGAAGTGCAGGCTGCACAGTAAAAACATACGACCCAGTGTTATTGGGTTTCAGTAACGTCAGCTGATCCCCAGCTGTGTAGCCGGCAATGTGTCCTGCGACCGCCACGCTGGCACAACAACCTAAATGTAAGGGAACCTGTCCCCCCCCCCCCCGTCGTTTGTTACTGAAAGAGCCATCTTGTGCAGCAGTAATGCTGCACAAGGAAAAGGTAGCTCTTTTTTTTTAGCTCTTTGCACACGCAGAACTTAACACTTATAAAATGTGTTCACTGATACCGTTATACCGTCCCGGAGCTGGGACTTTCCTTCGTAATGTGACGCAGCACAGCCGTCATTCCTACCCCCTTGGTGCCATGCGCTGCCTCCTCAGCGTTGTTTTAAGCTGTCACGGAGCCTGCGCTGTTCTGTTATCCCTTGGGCATGCCCTATTTGCGCTGCCTGTCTTCTGACATAATTTGGTGTCAGGCTGGCTGCGCCTGTGCGGCCGCGCTGCCCGAGATCCCGCCTCGCAGTGTCTTCTGATTGAGTCACACTGCGGGCCTGGGATCCATGGGCATGCGCAGTGCATATCTTCCCCTCGGGCTCTCGCTCATTTCCCTCCGCCTTCTTTAGACTGTGCGCCGTCAGCTGATCCCTAGCATGCCACGGCCGTGACACCGCACAGTCTGAAGAAGAGGGAAGGAGGGGAGTGAGAGTCGAGGTTATGCACTGTGCATGCCCATGGTTCCAAGGCCCGCAGTGGGATTACGTTAGATGAGACTGCGAGGTGGGATCTGGAGCAGCGTGGACGCACAGGCACTGACAGCCTGACACCAAATTATGTCAGAAGACAGGCAGCGCTAATTGGGCATGGCCAAGGGCTAACAGAACAGCGCAGGCTCCGTGGCAGCTTAAAACAACGCTGAGGAGGCAGCGCACGGCATCAAGGGGATAGGAATGACAGCTGTGCTGTGTCCCATTACGAAGGAAATTCGCACCTCCGGAACGGTTTAACGGTATAAAGGGACACATTTTTAGTGTTTACTTCGGTGTTTGCAAGGAGCATAATTAAAAGAGCAACCTTTTCCTTTTGCATCCTTAGTGCTGCACAACATGGCTCTTTCAGCTACAAACGTCTTGGGGGGGGGGGTTAAAGGTTTCCTTTCAACTTGCTCCAATCAGGCTTCGGCCTACACTCTGTTCCTCTGCTCCTCCTGCTGTCCCTGGGCTCTAACACCGCCAGTTGGTGCTTGGAAGTGCTGTGTGCACAGTCAACAGTCGCTCCTCTGTTATTGGGGTTCAGTAACGTCAGCTGATCCCCAGCTGTGTGTGCGGCAATACCTCCAATCTGCTCCTCCTGCTGTCCCTGGGCTCTAACACCGCCAGTTGGTGCCTGGAAGTGCTGTGTGCACAGTCAACAGTCGCTCCTCTGTTATTGGGGTTCAGTAACGTCAGCTGATCCCCAGCTGTGTATCCGGCAACGTGTCATGCGACCGCCACGCTGGCACAACTAAAATGTAAGGGGACCTGTCCCCCCCCCCCCCTAGGCGTTTGTTACTGAAAGAGCCACCATGTGCAGCACTAATACTGCACAAGGGAAAGGTCGCTCTTGAAATTATGCTCCTTGCAAACGCTGAACTACACACTCATGTAATGTGTCCCCTCACACCGTCCAACCGTCCCGGAGGTGGGACTTTCCTTTGTAATGTGACACAGCACAGCCGTCATTGCTACCCCCTTGGCACCGTGCGCTGCCTCCTTAGCGTTGTTTGATTCCGTCATGGACCCTGCGCTGTTATGTTATCCCTTGGCCATGCACAGTTTGCGCTGCCCGTCCTCTGACATCATTTGTTGTCGTCCTGGCTGCGCCTGTGCGTCCACGCTGCCCGAAATCACACCTCGCAGTGTCGTCTAATGTGATCCCACAGTGGGCCTGGTATCCATGGCCATGCGCAGTGCATATACTAGCCTCTCACTCCCCTTCTTCACGCTTCTTCAGACTAGGCGGCGTCAGCTGATCCCTAATAGCATGCCACGGCCGTGACGCCGCACAGTCTGAAGAAGCAGGAAGGAGGTGAGTGAGAGGCGATGATATGCACTGCGCATGCCCATGGATCCCTGGCCCGCAGTGGGACTACATTAGATGACACTGCAAGGTTGGATCTCGGGCAGCTTGGACGCACAGGCACTGCCAGCCTGACACCTACATGATGTCAGAAGACGGGCACCGCTAACTGTGCATGGCCAAGGGATAACATTACAGTGCGGGCTCCGTGACAGAACCAAACAACGTTGAGGAGGTGGTGCCCGGCACCAAGGGGGTTGGAATGACGGCTGTGCTGTGTCACATTACAAAGGAAAGTCCCACTTCCGGGATGGTTTGACGGTGTGAGGGGACACATTATATGAGTGTGTACTTCAGCGTTTGCAAGGAGCATAATTTTCGGAGCCACCATTTTCCATGTGCAGTATTACTGCTGTACAAGATGGCTCTTTCAGCAACAAATGCCTGGGGGGGGGGGTTAAAGGTTCCCTTTCAACTTGCTCCACTGCAGGCTTCGGCCTACACTCTGCTCCTCTTTGATTCCCTGGGTTTCAACACTGTCAGTTGCCACCTGGAAGTGTTGTCTACACAGAAAAAAACACTAGGTGATGTGTCAGTGGGGTTCAGCACCGCCAGCTGTTCCCCTGCTGTGTAGTCGGCAACGTGTCCAGCACAAGCCACGCTGGCACAACAGAACAAAAGCTGCCACCAGTGCAGGCTTCGGCCTACACTCTGCTCCTCTCCTCCTCCTGCTGACCCTGGGCTCAAACACCGCTAGTTTTTGCCCGGAAGTGCTAGCTGCACAGAGAAAAACACCAGCCAATGTGTTAGTGGGGTTCAGCAACGCCAGCTGTTCCCCTGCTGTGTAGCCGGCAACGTGACCTGCAAACGCCATGCAGGCACAGGAACTGAAATTAAAAGGGAACCTGGCCCCACCCCCCCAGGTGTTTCTATGTATAACAGCCACCTAGTACAGCAGTACTGCTGCATTTGTACAAGGTGGCTGACTTTTTCTCCTTGCCCACGTGGAACTCAACACGTACAAAATGTGTCTCATTGAGACCATTCCACTGTCCCTGAGGTGTGACTTTCCTTTGTAATGATACGCAGCACCCCCCTTGGTAGCGTTTCCCGTCTTTTGTCATCATGGTTAGCTGGCTGCGCCTGTGCATCCGCCCTGCTAGAAACAACGCCCCTCGTTGTCATATTTATTTTGTCAGCGAGGGTGTGGTTTATGGGCACGAGCAGTGCATATGTTCGCCTGTCTTAACTCATCTCCTTCCGCCTTCTTCAGACTGTGCGGCCTCCTGGCCGTGGTAGGCGATAAGGGATCAGCTGAGGCCGCCCAGTCTGGAGCAGGTGTAAGGACATGTGTAAGCGGCCAACCTATTTACTGCACAAGGCCACGAATCCCAGCCACGCAGTGTGATTTTTTGAAAACACACTGTGGGTCTGGGATTCATGTCCATCGCTAACCGCAACGGCCGACATGAAATGAGGTCAGAAGACAGGAAGCGCTCACAGCGCATGGCCAAGGGATCACAATAGCGCAGACTCCTGTACAGCAAATAAGAACGCTCAGGAATCTGCGCCCAGTACCTAGGTGCAAATTTTGACACCTGTGCTGCGTCTCGTTAAAAAGACAAGTCACGCCTCCACAACTGTTTGACAGTATAATGGGCTAAATAGTGTACGTGTTTTAGTCAGCGTGTGCAAGGAGCAAAACAAATAGAGCAACCTTTTACTTGTGCAGCATTAATGCTGCACAAGGTGTGGCTCTTGTACCTTGCAACACCTGAGGGGGGGGTTAAAGGTAACCTTTGAAATTGGTTCAACTAGGCTTCGGCCTACACTCTGCTCCTCTACTCCTCCTGCTGACCCTGGGCTCAAACACCGCTAGTTTTTGCCCGGAAATGCTAGCTGCACAGAGAAAAACACCAGCCAATGTGTTAGTGGGGTTCAGCACCGCCAGCTGTTCCCCTGCTGTGTAGTCGGCAACGTGTCCAGCACAAGCCACGCTGGCACAACCGACCAAAAGCTGCCACCAGTGCAGGCTTCGGCCTACACTTTGCTCCTCTCCTCCTCCTGCTGACCCTGGGCTCAAACAACGCCAGTTTCTGCCCGGACATGCTAGCTGCACAGAGAAAAACACCAGCCAATGTGTTAGTGGGGTTCAGCACCGCCTGCTGTTCCCCCGCTGTGTAGCCGGCATCGTGTCCAGCACAAGCCACGCTGGCACAACCGACCAAAAGCTGCCACCAGTGCAGGCTTCGGCCTACACTTTGCTCCTCTCCTCCTCCTCCTGCTGACCCTGGGCTCTAACACCGCTAGTTTTTGCCCGGACATGCAATCTGCACAGAGAAAAACACCAGTCAATGTGTCAGTGGGGTTCAGCAACGCCAGCTGTTCCCCTGCTGTGTAGCTTGCAACGTGACCTGCAAACGCCACGCAGGCACATGAACTGAAATTGAAGGGAGCCTGCCCCCCACCCACAGGTGTTTCTATGTATATCAGCCACCTTGTACAGCAGTACTGCTGCATTTGTACGAGGTGGCTGACTGTTTCTCCTTGCCCACGTGGAACTCAACACGTACAAAATGTGTCTCATTAGAGACCATTACAATGTCCCTGAGGTGTGACTTTCCTTTGTAATGACACGCAGCACCACCCTTGTTAGCGCTGCCCGTCTTTTGACATCATTGGTTAGCTGGCTGCGCCTGTGCATCTCCCCTGCTCGAAACAACGGCCCTCGGTGTCTTATTTTTTTGGACAGCGAGGGTGTGATTGATGGGCATGTGCAGTGCATATGTTTGCCTGTGTTCACTCATCTCCTTCCGCCTTCTTCAGACTGGGTGTCCTCATGGCCGCGGCAGGCGATAAGGGATCAGATGAGGCCGCCCAGTCTGAAGCAGGTGTAAGGACATGTGTGAGCGGCAAACATATTTAGTGCACCAGGGCACGAATCCCAGCACCGCAGTGTGATTTTTTAAAAACACACTGTGGGTCTGGGATTCATGTCCATCGCTAACCGCAACGGCCGACATGAAATGAGGTCAGAAGACAGGAAGCGCTCACAGCGCATGGCCAAGGGATCACAATAGCGCAGACTCCTGTACAGCAAATAACAACGCTCAGGAATCTGCGCCCAGTACCTAGGTGCAAATTTTGACACCTGTGCTGCGTCTCGTTAAAAAGACAAGTCACGCCTCCACAACTGTTTGACAGTATAATGGGCTAAATAGTGTACGTGTTTTAGTCAGCGTGTGCAAGGAGCAAAACAAATAGAGCAACCTTTTACTTGTGCAGCATTAATGCTGCACAAGGTGTGGCTCTTGTACCTTGCAACACCTGAGGGGGGGGTTAAAGGTAACCTTTGAAATTGGTTCAACTAGGCTTCGGCCTATACTCTGCTCCTCTACTCCTCCTGCTGACCCTGGGCTCAAACACCGCTAGTTTTTGCCCGGAAATGCTAGCTGCACAGAGAAAAACACCAGCCAATGTGTTAGTGGGGTTCAGCACCGCCAGCTGTTCCCCTGCTGTGTAGTCGGCAACGTGTCCAGCACAAGCCACGCTGGCACAACCGACCAAAAGCTGCCACCAGTGCAGGCTTCGGCCTACACTTTGCTCCTCTCCTCCTCCTGCTGACCCTGGGCTCAAACAACGCCAGTTTCTGCCCGGACATGCTAGCTGCACAGAGAAAAACACCAGCCAATGTGTTAGTGGGGTTCAGCAACGCCAGCTGTTCCCCTGCTGTGTAGCTTGCAACGTGACCTGCAAACGCCACGCAGGCACATGAACTGAAATTGAAGGGAGCCTGCCCCCCACCCACAGGTGTTTCTATGTATATCAGCCACCTTGTACAGCAGTACTGCTGCATTTGTACGAGGTGGCTGACTTTTTCTCCTTGCCCACGTGGAACTCAACACGTACAAAATGTGTCTCATTAGAGACCATTACAATGTCCCTGAGGTGTGACTTTCCTTTGTAATGACACGCAGCACCCCCATTGTTAGCGCTGCCCGTCTCCTGACATCATTGGTTGGCTGGCTGTGCCTGTGCGTCCCCCCTGCCCGACACAACGCCCCCCGTTGTCTCATATATTTTGACTGCGAGGGTGTGATTGATGGGCACGAGCAGTGCATATGTTCCCCTGTTTTCACTCCCCTCCTTCCGCCTTCTTCTGACTGTGCGGCCTCATGGCCGCGGCATGCGATAAGGGATCAGCTGAGGCCGCCCAGTCTGAAGCAGGTGTAAGGACATGTGTGAGCGGCGATCATATTTACTGCACAAGGCCACGAATCCCAGCACCGCAGTGTGACTTTAGGAAAAGCCACTGTGGGTCTGGGATTTATGGCCATCGTTAACCGCACCGGCCAACATGAAATGAGGTCATGAGACGGCCTGCACTAACAGGGTATTGCCAAGGGATAACACAAGAGCGCAGACTCCTGTACAGCAAATAACAACGCTCAGGAATCTGCGCCCAGTACCTAGGTGCAAATTTTGACACCTGTGCTGCGTCTCGTTAAAAAGACAAGTCACGCCTCCACAACTGTTTGACAGTATAATGGGCTAAATAGTGTACGTGTTTAATTCAGCGTGTGCAAGGAGCAAAATTAAATAGAGCAACCTTTGACTTGTGCATCATTAATGCTGTTCAAGGTGTGGCTCTTGTACCTTGCAACACCTGAGGGGGGGGTTAAAGGTAACCTTTGAAATTGGTTCAACTAGGCTTCGGCCTACACTCTGCTCCTCTACTCCTCCTGCTGACCCTGGGCTCAAACAACGCCAGTTTCTGCCCGGAAATGCTAGCTGCACAGAGAAAAACACCAGCCAATGTGTTAGTGGGGTTCAGCACCGCCAGCTGTTCCCCTGCTGTGTAGTCGGCAACGTGTCCAGCACAAGCCACGCTGGCACAACAGAACAAAAGCTGCCACCAGTGCAGGCTGCGGCCTACACTTTGCTCCTCTCCTCCTCCTCCTGCTGACCCTGGGCTCTAACACCGCTAGTTTTTGCCCGGACATGCAATGTGCACAGAGAAAAACACCAGTCAATGTGTCAGTGGGGTTCAGCAACGCCAGCTGTTCCCCTGCTGTGTAGCTTGCAACGTGACCTGCAAACGCCACGCAGGCACATGAACTGAAATTGAAGGGAGCCTGCCCCCCACCCACAGGTGTTTCTATGTATAACAGCCACCTTGTACAGCAGTACTGCTGCATTTGTACAAGGTGGCTGACTTTTTCTCCTTGCACACGTGGAACTCAACAAGTACAAAATGTGTCTCATTACAGACCATTACAATGTCCCTGAGGTGTGACTTTCCTTTTTAATGACACGCAGCACCCCCATTGTTAGCGCTGCCCGTCTCCTGACATCATTGGTTGGCTGGCTGTGCCTGTGCGTCCCCCCTGTCCGACACAACGCCCCCCGTTGTCTCATATATTTTGACTGCGAGGGTGTGATTGATGGGCACGAGCAGTGCATATGTTCCCCTGTTTTCACTCCCCTCCTTCCGCCTTCTTCTGACTGTGCGGCCTCATGGCCGCGGCATGCGATAAGGGATCAGCTGAGGCCGCCCAGTCTGAAGCAGGTGTAAGGACATGTGTGAGCGGCGAACATATTTACTGCACAAGGCCACGAATCCCAGCACCGCAGTGTGACTTTAGGAAAAGCCACTATGGGTCTGGGATTTATGGCCATCGTTAACCGCACCGGCCAACATGAAATGAGGTCATGAGACGGCCTGCACTAACAGGGTATTGCCAAGGGATAACACAATAGCGCAGACTCCTGTACAGCAAATAACAACGCTCAGGAATCTGCGCCCAGTACCTAGGTGCAAATTTTGACACCTGTGCTGCGTCTCGTTAAAAAGACAAGTCACGCCTCCACAACTGTTTGACAGTATAATGGGCTAAATAGTGTACGTGTTTAATTCAGCGTGTGCAAGGAGCAAAATTAAATAGAGCAACCTTTGACTTGTGCATCATTAATGCTGTTCAAGGTGTGGCTCTTGTACCTTGCAACACCTGAGGGGGGGGGTTAAAGGTAACCTTTGAAATTGGTTCAACTAGGCTTCGGCCTACACTCTGCTCCTCTACTCCTCCTGCTGACCCTGGGCTCAAACACCGCTAGTTTTTGCCCGGAAATGCTAGCTGCACAGAGAAAAACACCAGCCAATGTGTTAGTGGGGTTCAGCACCGCCAGCTGTTCCCCCGCTGTGTAGCCGGCATCGTGTCCAGCACAAGCCACGCTGGCACAACCGACCAAAAGCTGCCACCAGTGCAGGCTTCGGCCTACACTTTGCTCCTCTCCTCCTCCTCCTGCTGACCCTGGGCTCTAACACCGCTAGTTTTTGCCCGGACATGCAATCTGCACAGAGAAAAACACCAGTCAATGTGTCAGTGGGGTTCAGCAACGCCAGCTGTTCCCCTGCTGTGTAGCTTGCAACGTGACCTGCAAACGCCACGCAGGCACATGAACTGAAATTGAAGGGAGCCTGCCCCCCACCCACAGGTGTTTCTATGTATAACAGCCACCTTGTACAGCAGTACTGCTGCATTTGTACGAGGTGGCTGACTTTTTCTCCTTGCCCACGTGGAACTCAACACGTACAAAATGTGTCTCATTAGAGACCATTACAATGTCCCTGAGGTGTGACTTTCCTTTGTAATGACACGCAGCACCACCCTTGTTAGCGCTGCCCGTCTTTTGACATCATTGGTTAGCTGGCTGCGCCTGTGCATCTCCCCTGCTCGAAACAACGGCCCTCGGTGTCTTATTTTTTTGGACAGCGAGGGTGTGATTGATGGGCATGTGCAGTGCATATGTTTGCCTGTGTTCACTCATCTCCTTCCGCCTTCTTCAGACTGGGTGTCCTCATGGCCTCGGCAGGCGATAAGGGATCAGATGAGGCCGTCCAGTCTGAAGCAGGTGTAAGGACATGTGTGAGCGGCAAACATATTTACTGCACCAGGGCACGAATCCCAGCACCGCAGTGTGATTTTTTAAAAACACACTGTGGGTCTGGGATTCATGTCCATCGCTAACCGCAACGGCCAACATGAAATGAGGTCATAAGACAGGAAGCGCTCACAGCGCATGGCCAAAGGATCACAAGAGCGCAGACTCCTGTACAGCAACTAACAACGCTCAGGAAGCTGCGCCCATGCAAAAAGGTGTTGTTTTCGACACCTGTGCTGCTTTTCTTTAAAAAGACAAGTCACGCCTCCACTACTGTTAAACAGTATAATGGGCTAAATAGTCTACGTGTTGCATTCAGCTTGTGCAAGTAGACAAATTAATAGAGCAACCTTTTACTTGTGCAGCATTAATGCTGCAGAAGGAGTGGCTCTTGTTCTTTGTAACACCTGAGGGGGGGTTAAAGGTAACCTTTGAAATTGGTTCAACTAGGCTTCGGCCTACACTCTGCTCCTCTCCTCCTCCTGCTGACCCTGGGCTCTAACAACGCTAGTTTTTGCCCGGAAATGCTAGCTGCACAGAGAAAAACACCAGCCAATGTGTTAGTGGGGTTCAGCAACGCCAGCTGTTCCCCCGCTGTGTAGCCGGCATCGTGTCCAGCACAAGCCACGCTGGCACAACCGACCAAAAGCTGCCACCAGTGCAGGCTTCGGCCTACACTTTGCTCCTCTCCTCCTCCTCCTGCTGACCCTGGGCTCAAACACCGCTAGTTTTTGCCCGGAAATGCTAGCTGCACAGAGAAAAACACCAGCCAATGTGTTAGTGGGGTTCAGCACCGCCAGCTGTTCCCCTGCTGTGCAGCTTGCAACGTGACCTGCAAACGCCACGCAGGCACATGAACTGAAATTGAAGGGAGCCTGGCCCCCACCCCCAGGTGTTTCTATGTATAACAGCCACCTTGTACAGCAGTACTGCTGCATTTGTACAAGGTGGCTGATGTTTTCTCCTTGCCCACGTGGAACTCAACACGTACAAAATGTGTCTCTTTGAGACCATTCCACTGTCCCTGAGGTGTGACTTTCCTTTCTAATGATACGCAGCACCCCCCTTGGTAGCGCTTCCCGTCTTCTGACATCATTGGTTGGCTACTTGCGCCTGTTCGTCCGCCCTGCCTGAATATAATGCTCCTCGTTGTCTTAATTATTTTGACTGCGAGGGTGTGATTGATGGGCACGAGCAGTGCATATCTTCGCCTGTCTTAACTCATCTCCTTCAGCCTTCTTCAGACTGTGCAGCCTCATGGCCGCGGCATGCGAGAAGGGATCAGCAGAGGCCGCCCAGTCTGAAGCAGGTGTAAGGACGTGTGTGAGCGGCCAAAATATTTACTGCTCAAGGCCACGAATCCCAGCACCGCAGTGTGGCTTTATGAAAAGACACTGTGGGTCTGGGATTTATGGCCATCGTTAACCGCACCGGCCAACATGAAATGATGTCATAAGATGGGCAGCGCTAACAGGGCATTGCCAAGGGATAACACAAGAGCGCAGACTCCTGTACAGCAAATAACAACGCTCAGGAAGCTGCTCCAAGCACCAAGGCGTTATTTTGGACACCTGTGCTGCGTCTCATCAAAAAACCAAGTCACGCATCCACTACAGTTTGACTGTAGAATGGGGTAAATTGTGTATGTCTTTCATTCAGCGTGTGCAAGTAGACAAATTAATAGAGCAACCTTTCACTTGTGCAGCATTAATACTGCACAAGGTGTGTCTCTTGTACTTTGTAACACCTGAGGGGGGGGGTTAAAGGTTTCCTTTGAAATTGGTTCAACTAAGCTTCGGCCTACACTCTGCTCCTCTCCTCCTCCTCCTGCTTCAACACGGGCTCTAACATCGCTAGTTTTTGCCCGCAAGTGCTAGCTGCACAGAGAAAAACACACGCCATTGTGTTAGTGGGGTTCAGCAACGCCAGCTGTTCCCCCAGTGTGTAGCCGGCAAAGTGTCCTGCAAACGCAACGCAGACACAAAGCTGCCTCCAGTGCAGGCTTCGGCCTACACTCATCTCCCCCTGCTTACCCTTTGCTCCAACACCGCTAGTTGGGGCTCTAGGAAGACAATCTTTAATAGGCAAGGCAACGCATCCGGGTTCCAGCACCGCCAGCTGGTTCTCGGCAGTGTTCTTGTCACAGGTACTCCCTCGTGCCAAGCCTGGTTTCAGCACCGTCAGCTGTTTCCGGGTTGTGTCAAGCTCACTGAGACACCTATGCTTGCCTCGTCGTGGTGCGGTCGGGTTAGCCAACTCCAGGGTGCCTCCAGTTTAGGAGCTTCCTATGTGGGCTGCGTGAACTGGTAGTCAAGGCTGGTTCTGTAGTGCCAGTAGGCCCAGCTCCCCCTGTAGGACTGTTGGGGTTCGGTAACTGCGGCTGCCTCGCGGCCTAGCTGTTCTCTCCTCTCCTGTGGACCTTGGGGTCCACCACCTGGTTCCAGCACCGTCAGCTGGTTCCGGGCCGAGCCTTTGGCTTAGGTGCCTCCTCCTGGGTATCCGAGTTCCGCCAACGCCAGGCGGTCCTTGGTAGTGCTTTTAAGCGCGGGCACCTACAGCTTAGTAACCGGGTTCCAGCACCGTCAGCTGGTCCTCGGTCGTGCCATTGGCTCTTGCACACTGGGGCAACGCATCCGGGTTCCAGCACCGCCAGCTGGTTCTCGGCAGTGTTTTTGTCACAGGTACTCCCTCGTGCCAAGCCTGGTTTCAGCACCGTCAGCTGTTTCCGGGTTGTGTCAAGCTCACTGAGACACCTATGCTTGCCTCGTCGTGGTGCGGTCGGGTTAGCCAACTCCAGGGTGCCTCCAGTTTAGGAGCTTCCTATGTGGGCTGCGTGAACTGGTAGTCAAGGCTGGTTCTGTAGTGCCAGTAGGCCCAGCTCCCCCTGTAGGACTGTTGGGGTTCGGTAACTGCGGCTGCCTCGCGGCCTAGCTGTTCTCTCCTCTCCTGTGGACCTTGGGGTCCACCACCTGGTTCCAGCACCGTCAGCTGGTTCCGGGCCGAGCCTTTGGCTTAGGTGCCTCCTCCTGGGTATCCGAGTTCCGCCAACGCCAGGCGGTCCTTGGTAGTGCTTTTAAGCGCGGGCACCTACAGCTTAGTAACCGGGTTCCAGCACCGTCAGCTGGTCCTCGGTCGTGCCATTGGCTCTTGCACACTGGGGCAACGCATCCGGGTTCCAGCACCGCCAGCTGGTTCTCGGCAGTGTTTTTGTCACAGGTACTCCCTCGTGCCAAGCCTGGTTTCAGCACCGTCAGCTGTTTCCGGGTTGTGTCAAGCTCACTGAGACACCTATGCTTGCCTCGTCGTGGTGCGGTCGGGTTAGCCAACTCCAGGGTGCCTCCAGTTTAGGAGCTTCCTATGTGGGCTGCGTGAACTGGTAGTCAAGGCTGGTTCTGTAGTGCCAGTAGGCCCAGCTCCCCCTGTAGGACTGTTGGGGTTCGGTAACTGCGGCTGCCTCGCGGCCTAGCTGTTCTCTCCTCTCCTGTGGACCTTGGGGTCCACCACCTGGTTCCAGCACCGTCAGCTGGTTCCGGGCCGAGCCTTTGGCTTAGGTGCCTCCTCCTGGGTATCCGAGTTCCGCCAACGCCAGGCGGTCCTTGGTAGTGCTTTTAAGCGCGGGCACCTACAGCTTAGTAACCGGGTTCCAGCACCGTCAGCTGGTCCTCGGTCGTGCCATTGGCTCTTGCACACTGGGGCAACGCATCCGGGTTCCAGCACCGCCAGCTGGTTCTCGGCAGTGTTTTTGTCACAGGTACTCCCTCGTGCCAAGCCTGGTTTCAGCACCGTCAGCTGTTTCCGGGTTGTGTCAAGCTCACTGAGACACCTATGCTTGCCTCGTCGTGGTGCGGTCGGGTTAGCCAACTCCAGGGTGCCTCCAGTTTAGGAGCTTCCTATGTGGGCTGCGTGAACTGGTAGTCAAGGCTGGTTCTGTAGTGCCAGTAGGCCCAGCTCCCCCTGTAGGACTGTTGGGGTTCGGTAACTGCGGCTGCCTCGCGGCCTAGCTGTTCTCTCCTCTCCTGTGGACCTTGGGGTCCACCACCTGGTTCCAGCACCGTCAGCTGGTTCCGGGCCGAGCCTTTGGCTTAGGTGCCTCCTCCTGGGTATCCGAGTTCCGCCAACGCCAGGCGGTCCTTGGTAGTGCTTTTAAGCGCGGGCACCTACAGCTTAGTAACCGGGTTCCAGCACCGTCAGCTGGTCCTCGGTCGTGCCATTGGCTCTTGCACACTGGGGCAACGCATCCGGGTTCCAGCACCGCCAGCTGGTTCTCGGCAGTGTTTTTGTCACAGGTACTCCCTCGTGCCAAGCCTGGTTTCAGCACCGTCAGCTGTTTCCGGGTTGTGTCAAGCTCACTGAGACACCTATGCTTGCCTCGTCGTGGTGCGGTCGGGTTAGCCAACTCCAGGGTGCCTCCAGTTTAGGAGCTTCCTATGTGGGCTGCGTGAACTGGTAGTCAAGGCTGGTTCTGTAGTGCCAGTAGGCCCAGCTCCCCCTGTAGGACTGTTGGGGTTCGGTAACTGCGGCTGCCTCGCGGCCTAGCTGTTCTCTCCTCTCCTGTGGGCCTTGGGGTCCACCACCTGGTTCCAGCACCGTCAGCTGGTTCCGGGCCGAGCCTTTGGCTTAGGTGCCTCCTCCTGGGTATCCGAGTTCCGCCAACGCCAGGCGGTCCTTGGTAGTGCTTTTAAGCGCGGGCACCTACAGCTTAGTAACCGGGTTCCAGCACCGTCAGCTGGTCCTCAGTCGTGCCATTGGCTCTTGCACACTGGGGCAACGCATCCGGGTTCCAGCACCGCCAGCTGGTTCTCGGCAGTGTTTTTGTCACAGGTACTCCCTCGTGCCAAGCCTGGTTTCAGCACCGTCAGCTGTTTCCGGGTTGTGTCAAGCTCACTGAGACACCTATGCTTGCCTCGTCGTGGTGCGGTCGGGTTAGCCAACTCCAGGGTGCCTCCAGTTTAGGAGCTTCCTATGTGGGCTGCGTGAACTGGTAGTCAAGGCTGGTTCTGTAGTGCCAGTAGGCCCAGCTCCCCCTGTAGGACTGTTGGGGTTCGGTAACTGCGGCTGCCTCGCGGCCTAGCTGTTCTCTCCTCTCCTGTGGACCTTCGGGTCCACCACCTGGTTCCAGCACCGTCAGCTGGTTCCGGGCCGAGCCTTTGGCTTAGGTGCCTCCTCCTGGGTATCCGAGTTCCGCCAACGCCAGGCGGTCCTTGGTAGTGCTTTTAAGCGCGGGCACCTACAGCTTAGTAACCGGGTTCCAGCACCGTCAGCTGGTCCTCGGTCGTGCCATTGGCTCTTGCACACTGGGGCAACGCATCCGGGTTCCAGCACCGCCAGCTGGTTCTCGGCAGTGTTTTTGTCACAGGTACTCCCTCGTGCCAAGCCTGGTTTCAGCACCGTCAGCTGTTTCCGGGTTGTGTCAAGCTCACTGAGACACCTATGCTTGCCTCGTCGTGGTGCGGTCGGGTTAGCCAACTCCAGGGTGCCTCCAGTTTAGGAGCTTCCTATGTGGGCTGCGTGAACTGGTAGTCAAGGCTGGTTCTGTAGTGCCAGTAGGCCCAGCTCCCCCTGTAGGACTGTTGGGGTTCGGTAACTGCGGCTGCCTCGCGGCCTAGCTGTTCTCTCCTCTCCTGTGGACCTTCGGGTCCACCACCTGGTTCCAGCACCGTCAGCTGGTTCCGGGCCGAGCCTTTGGCTTAGGTGCCTCCTCCTGGGTATCCGAGTTCCGCCAACGCCAGGCGGTCCTTGGTAGTGCTTTTAAGCGCGGGCACCTACAGCTTAGTAACCGGGTTCCAGCACCGTCAGCTGGTCCTCGGTCGTGCCATTGGCTCTTGCACACTGGGGCAACGCATCCGGGTTCCAGCACCGCCAGCTGGTTCTTGGCAGTGTTTTTGTCACAGGTACTCCCTCGTGCCAAGCCTGGTTTCAGCACCGTCAGCTGTTTCCGGGTTGTGTCAAGCTCACTGAGACACCTATGCTTGCCTCGTCGTGGTGCGGTCGGGTTAGCCAACTCCAGGGTGCCTCCAGTTTAGGAGCTTCCTATGTGGGCTGCGTGAACTGGTAGTCAAGGCTGGTTCTGTAGTGCCAGTAGGCCCAGCTCCCCCTGTAGGACTGTTGGGGTTCGGTAACTGCGGCTGCCTCGCGGCCTAGCTGTTCTCTCCTCTCCTGTGGACCTTCGGGTCCACCACCTGGTTCCAGCACCGTCAGCTGGTTCCGGGCCGAGCCTTTGGCTTAGGTGCCTCCTCCTGGGTATCCGAGTTCCGCCAACGCCAGGCGGTCCTTGGTAGTGCTTTTAAGCGCGGGCACCTACAGCTTAGTAACCGGGTTCCAGCACCGTCAGCTGGTCCTCGGTCGTGCCATTGGCTCTTGCACACTGGGGCAACGCATCCGGGTTCCAGCACCGCCAGCTGGTTCTCGGCAGTGTTTTTGTCACAGGTACTCCCTCGTGCCAAGCCTGGTTTCAGCACCGTCAGCTGTTTCCGGGTTGTGTCAAGCTCACTGAGACACCTATGCTTGCCTCGTCGTGGTGCGGTCGGGTTAGCCAACTCCAGGGTGCCTCCAGTTTAGGAGCTTCCTATGTGGGCTGCGTGAACTGGTAGTCAAGGCTGGTTCTGTAGTGCCAGTAGGCCCAGCTCCCCCTGTAGGACTGTTGGGGTTCGGTAACTGCGGCTGCCTCGCGGCCTAGCTGTTCTCTCCTCTCCTGTGGACCTTCGGGTCCACCACCTGGTTCCAGCACCGTCAGCTGGTTCTCGGCAGTGTCTTTTGCTCTTGTACCTTCTGCTCCCCATCCTGGTTCCAGTACCGTCAGCTGGTTCCGGGCAGAGCCTTTGGCTTAGGTGCCTCCTTCTGGGTATCCAAGTTCCACCAACGTCAGGTGGTCCTTGGTAGTGCTTTCAGGCACGGGTACCTCCTGCTTAGTAACCGGGTTCCAGTAACGTCAGCTGGTCCTCGGTAGTTCCATTGGCTCTTGGACCTTCGGCTACCCATCCGGGTTCCAGTACCGTCAGCTGGTTCTCGGCAGTGTCTTTTGCTCTTGTACCTTCTGCTCCCCATCCTGGTTCCAGTAACGTCAGCTGGTTCCGGGCAGAGCCTTTGGCTTAGGTGCCTCCTTCTGGGTATCCGAGTTCCGTCAACGTCAGGCGGTCCTTGGTAGTGCTTTTTAGCACGGGTACCTCCTGCTTAGTAACCGGGTTCCAGTAACGTCAGCTGGTCCTCGGTAGTTCCATAGGCTCTTGAACCTTCGGGTAGCCATCCGAGTTCCAGTTCCATCAGCTGGTTCTTGGCATTTTCTCAGCCTTCTTGTACCTTCTGCTACATTTCCAAGTTGAAGACCCTAACGTCGACGACCCGGAAGACCACCACGATGACGACGACACGGAAGACCACCCCGATGACGACGACGACGACGGCGGAGACGACGACGGCGGAGATGACGACACTGGAGACGACGACCCTGGAGACGACAACATGGAAGACCGAGAAGCAGAAGAACAAGAGGCTGCAGAACAAAGAGCAGAAGAACATTAAGCATAAGACTTAATATCAGAGCAAAAGATATTATCTAAATTATATGCAGAAGAAGACTAAGCAGTGTATGGGGGTGAGTCCGTTCCTCCTCGTGGTGCCCCTGGATAAAGCCTGATGCTGCAGGCCAAACTGAACGCGGACAAATGTAACTTTTGTGACTGGCAGAACGGAAGGTGTAATCTTCAAACTTTTATAGATAACAACTACGGGAATGCCTGTCACAAATGAGAATATGATGAAGAAGTAGAATAGGAAGAATAATAACAGTGGAATAAAAAGAATATGTAGAATAAGAAGAATAATAATAGTTGAATAAAATGAATATGAAGAATGTAATAAAAAAAAAAAAATAGGTAGAAGATGAAGAAGAAGATGAATAAGGTGAAGAAGTTGATGTCAAAGATGCTGATGATGATGAAGATGAAAGTGTGGGAAAAGAAAAAAAAAAAGAAAAAAAAGAAGGGGAAGGGCGTGGAATAGTGAAACATCAATATCTGACAAAATAAAAAAAAAATTTACATAGTCAATATCTTTGTCACTCCGAACGTCTTAAAAAAAAACAAAAAACATGCTATTCTATTTGATTGGGATAAACCTCTATGACTTTAATGTCTCCGCCACCTCCCCAAATACATCCGGCATTATTCTTAGTTGTTTTCCTTCATGTAGAATGAACCTACAAGGAAAGAAAGGGTTTATTTTAATTCCGATATTTTGGTCCCATTGACTTGCATTGGGATCGGGTATCGGTATCGGCGATATCCGATATTTTTTGAATATCGGCCGATCCAAACCGATACCGATACTTTCCGATATCGGAAGGTATCGCTCAACACTAGTTACTAACTATTTTTCATCCCTTATCGACGTTCTCCCTCAATTGTCATTCCCATTTGATTACTGGGCATCAAAATTAGACACCTGGCCAGAATTGGCAGAATATGCATTGCAGGAGCTTGCTTGCCCGGCAGCTAGTGTCCTATCAGAAAGAGTATTCAGTGCTGCAGGTTCAATACTAACAGAAAAAAGGACTCGTCTGGCTACCCAAAATGTAGATGATCTAACCTTCATTAAAATGAACCACAACTGGATTTTGAAATCTTTTGCCCCACCTTGCCCGGCTGACACCTAGCTTTCCTATGTAAAGGTCTTGCCTGTGGACTATTCGGAACGACTTTTCCAATCTCGTAATTTGCAGCACCTGATTGTCCAGCATCCGACATGTTAACACCTCCCTAAATGGCCAAAGTCCCCACACGGGGCCGTGGTATCGCCACTTGGCGCCAGCACCCGTGAGAGTACTGTTTGTCTGAAGAGGTGGGTGTGCCCGCTTTTGGTCGACGGCACTGCCACTAGGTCCCTCATAGTACAATAAAGTGTCTGGCGGTGGTGATGCGCACCCAACGTCAGACACACCGTTGTAATATGAGGGGCCCTGGGCCTGTACCGCCGGCCACAAGACAGTCCACCCCCCAGGTCAAACAGTGCTCTACCACTTGCAAAATTTTCTCTCACAGCTCCACCAATGTTTAGTCTATGCGCTGACATCCTTCAATGCCTGGCACTGTCAATACCATTGTATTGACATTTTTCTTATGTTAGGCCTTCGAAGCCTGTCTGCGGTCCCTCCTTCCACTAGGCCTCCACTGACCTGTCTACTGCTGCCCGTGTTCCCCTGGAACCAATTTTAAATTGCCTACAGCCAGCCCAATTTATTATGTTAGGGCTTCGAAGCCTGTCTGCGGTCCCTCCTTCCACTAGGCCTCCACTGACCTGTCTACTGCTGCCCGTGTTCCCCTGGAACCAATTTTAAATTGCCTACAGCCAGCCCAATTTATTATGTTAGGGCTTCGAAGCCTGTCTGCGGTCCCTCCTTCCACTAGGCCTCCACTGACCTGTTTACTGCTGCCCGTGTTCCCCTGGAACCAATTTTAAATTGCCTACAGCCAGCCCAATTTATTATGTTAGGGCTTCGAAGCCTGTCTGCGGTCCCTCCTTCCACTAGGCCTCCACTGACCTGTCTACTGCTGCCCGTGTTCCCCTGGAACCAATTTTAAATTGCCTACAGCCAGCCCAATTTATTATGTTAGGGCTTCGAAGCCTGTCTGCGGTCCCTCCTTCCACTAGGCCTCCACTGACCTGTCTACTGCTGCCCGTGTACCCCTTGAACCAACATCAGAAAATATAAAAATAAGTATTTTGCTTATAAAAAAGAAAATACTGGAGAGATATCAAATGCAGACATTTTAACATTAAAAACAAACACATACAACAAAAATCTGGTACAGTACTTAAAATGGCCACCAGCTACAATAACTTTCTCCTGCAAGTAGTTAACTGAAAGTTTTTTTCAATTTAAAACACAGATATGGCATCCACCGAGTGTTGTCCTGTCGCGTCTTCTTTATATTATTGCCAAGAAGATGCAAAACAATGAAAATAATAAAATCATTATTTACCAAAAAAATAGAGTAAGTCAAAACCACATTGCAAATAAACATTCATTACAAATAAAGAAGCAGGGCGCGTCCGAGGGTGAGTATATACCTAATAAGAATATAATCACCCTCGGACGCGCCCTGCTTCTTTCCGACAGCCTTCCTTCCTAAGAATCAGCCCTTCCGTGGTGTAGAGAGAGGGTGTGTTACACTCCAAGGTGTTCCCCAGGTTGCCTTTCCTGAGCTTCGATCTTCATGCTCTCGTTTAGTAGTTGTCGGAAAGTAGGCTGCATTAGGCCTACAAAATGGGTATGGGGTGGAGAGAGATGGTGTGTTACACTCCAAGGTGTTCCCCAGGTTGCCTTGCCATTGCTTCGGTCTTCCGACTCTCGTTTAGTAGTTGTAGAAAACTACACTGCATTAGGCCTACAAAATGGGTATGGGGTGGAGAGAGATGGTGTGTTCCACTCCAAGGTGTTCTCCAGGTTGCCTTTCCTGAGCTTCGATCTTCATGCTCTCGTTTAGTAGTTGTCGGAAAGTAGGCTGCATTAGGCCTACAAAATGGGTATGGGGTGGAGAGAGATGGTGTGTTCCACTCCAAGGTGTTCCCCAGGTTGCCTTGCCATTGCTTCGGTCTTCCGACTCTCGTTTAGTAGTTGTAGAAAACTACACTGCATTAGGCCTACAAAATGGGTATGGGGTGGAGAGAGATGGTGTGTTCCACTCCAAGGTGTTCCCCAGGTTGCCTTGCCATTGATTCGGTCTTCCGACTCTCGTTTAGTAGTTGTAGAAAACTACACTGCATTAGGCCTACAAAATGGGTATGGGGTGGAGACTGGAGAGAGATGGTGTGTTCCACTCCAAGGTGTTCTCCAGGTTGCCTTTCCTGAGCTTCTTTTTTCAGGCTCTCGTTTAGTAGTTGTCGGAAAGTAGGCTGCATTAGGCCTACAAAATGGGTATGGGGTGGAGATAGATGGTGTGTTACACTCCAAGGTGTTCCCCAGGTTGCCTTGCCATTGCTTCGGTCTTCCGACTCTCGTTTAGTAGTTGTAGAAAACTACACTGCATTAGGCCTACAAAATGGGTATGGGGTGGAGAGAGATGGTGTGTTCCACTCCAAGGTGTTCCCCAGGTTGCCTTGCCATTGCTTCGGTCTTCCGACTCTCGTTTAGTAGTTTTAGAAAACTACACTGCATTAGGCCTACAAAATGGGTATGGTGTGGAGAGAGATGGTGTGTTCCACTCCAAGGTGTTCCCCAGGTTGCCTTGCCATTGCTTCGGTCTTCCGACTCTCGTTTAGTAGTTGTAGAAAACTACACTGCATTAGGCCTACAAAATGGGTATGGGGTGGAGAGAGATGGTGTGTTCCACTCCAAGTTGTTCTCCAGGTTGCCTTTCCTGAGCTTCGATCTTCATGCTCTCGTTTAGTAGTTGTCGGAAAGTAGGCTGCATTAGGCCTACAAAATGGGTATGGGGTGGAGAGAGATGTTGTGTTACACTCCAAGGTGTTCCCCAGGTTGCCTTGCCATTGATTCGGTCTTCCGACTCTCGTTTAGTAGTTGTAGAAAACTACACTGCATTAGGCCTACAAAATGGGTATGGGGTGGAGACTGGAGAGAGATGGTGTGTTCCACTCCAAGGTGTTCTCCAGGTTGCCTTTCCTGAGCTTCTATCTTCAGGCTCTCGTTTAGTAGTTGTCGGAAAGTAGGCTGCATTAGGCCTACAAAATGGGTATGGGGTGGAGAGAGATGGTGTGTTACACTCCAAGGTGTTCCCCAGGTTGCCTTGCCATTGCTTCGGTCTTCCGACTCTCGTTTAGTAGTTGTAGAAAACTACACTGCATTAGGCCTACAAAATGGGTATGGGGTGGAGAGAGATGGTGTGTTACACTCCAAGGTGTTCCCCATGTTGCCTTGCCATTGCTTCGGTCTTCCGACTCTCGTTTAGTAGTTGTAGAAAACTACACTGCATTAGGCCTACAAAATGGGTATGGGGTGGAGAGAGATGGTGTGTTCCACTCCAAGGTGTTCCCCAGGTTGCCTTGCCATTGCTTCGGTCTTCCGACTCTCGTTTAGTAGTTGTAGAAAACTACACTGCATTAGGCCTACAAAATGGGTATGGGGTGGAGAGAGATGGTGTGTTCCACTCCAAGGTGTTCCCCAGGTTGCCTTGCCATTGCTTCGGTCTTCCGACTCTCGTTTAGTAGTTGTAGAAAACTACACTGCATTAGGCCTACAAAATGGGTATGGGGTGGAGAGAGATGGTGTGTTCCACTCCAAGGTGTTCTCCAGGTTGCCTTTCCTGAGCTTCGATCTTCATGCTCTCGTTTAGTAGTTGTCGGAAAGTAGGCTGCATTAGGCCTACAAAATGGGTATGGGGTGGAGAGAGATGGTGTGTTACACTCCAAGGTGTTCCCCAGGTTGCCTTGCCATTGCTTCGGTCTTCCGACTCTCGTTTAGTAGTTGTAGAAAACTACACTGCATTAGGCCTACAAAATGGGTATGGGGTGGAGACTGGAGAGAGATGGTGTGTTCCACTCCAAGGTGTTCTCCAGGATGCCTTTCCTGAGCTTCTATCTTCAGGCTCTCGTTTAGTAGTTGTCGGAAAGTAGGCTGCATTAGGCCTACAAAATGGGTATGGGGTGGAGAGAGATGGTGTGTTCCACTCCAAGGTGTTCCCCAGGTTGCCTTGCCATTGCTTCGGTCTTCCGACTCTCGTTTAGTAGTTGTAGAAAACTACACTGCATTAGGCCTACAAAATGGGTATGGGGTGGAGAGAGATGGTGTGTTCCACTCCAAGGTGTTCCCCAGGTTGCCTTGCCATTGCTTCGGTCTTCCGACTCTCGTTTAGTAGTTTTAGAAAACTACACTGCATTAGGCCTACAAAATGGGTATGGGGTGGAGAGAGATGGTGTGTTCCACTCCAAGGTGTTCTCCAGGTTGCCTTTCCTGAGCTTCGATCTTCATGCTCTCGTTTAGTAGTTGTCGGAAAGTAGGCTGCATTAGGCCTACAAAATGGGTATGGGGTGGAGAGAGATGGTGTGTTCCACTCCAAGGTGTTCCCCAGGTTGCCTTGCCATTGCTTCGGTCTTCCGACTCTCGTTTAGTAGTTGTAGAAAACTACACTGCATTAGGCCTACAAAATGGGTATGGGGTGGAGAGAGATGGTGTGTTCCACTCCAAGGTGTTCCCCAGGTTGCCTTGCCATTGCTTCGGTCTTCCGACTCTCGTTTAGTAGTTGTAGAAAACTACACTGCATTAGGCCTACAAAATGGGTATGGGGTGGAGAGAGATGGTGTGTTCCACTCCAAGGTGTTCCCCAGGTTGCCTTGCCATTGCTTCGGTCTTCCGACTCTCGTTTAGTAGTTGTAGAAAACTACACTGCATTAGGCCTACAAAATGGGTATGGGGTGGAGAGAGATGGTGTGTTCCACTCCAAGGTGTTCTCCAGGTTGCCTTTCCTGAGCTTCTATCTTCAGGCTCTCGTTAAATTGTGGTTAAATGGAACAACTGCATTTGGCGTACTAGTTGGTTTGGGGCCTACTAACAGTGTCTGCCGCTCCTTGCTGTTCTCCTGGTTTCCTGTCCTGAAATTCCGTTTTCAGGCGCTCGTTAAGTAGTTGTTAATGTTAGACTGCATTTGGCCTACTAGTTGGGTTGGGGCCTACTATCGGTGTCTGCCACTCCTTGCTGTTCTCCTCCACTGAACAAAGCTGTGCCGCCTGTTTACTACGGTTGCCAATTTTGAACTGCATTTCGACTACTTACTGATTTGGGCCTACTCTCTGTGTCAGCCTCTCATTCCAGTTGTCCTCCACTGCAATGCCCCCTGGTTATTCCTGTGTTACCAATTTTGAACTGCATTTAGCCCACTTTATTATTTGGGCCTATATCTGTGTTTCCTCCTCATCCTGCCCATTGCCCAGCCAGTGATAGATGAGTCTGCTGGTACATTGACCCATAACGCAACATTCCCCGTGCACGCTACACAACAACATTGTGACCCTGCTGAAAGTCAGGTTGCTCTTCCCGCATACCATACCACCTTACACGGGGACAAAGAGGAAGGTGCAGATGAAAGTGCAGGTACCTTCATCAGGTGGGGGGAGGAATACTAGTTGGCGACGTCACTGGCACAGGGCCTCTCATAGTACGCAAAAGTGTTGCTGCCGGTGGGAGGCGCCCCCGCCGTGCAAACACACTGCTGTACTTTGAGGGGCCCTGTGCCAGTGCCAATGCCAACGAGTGGGCCCCCCCTGCTTGCTCAGGTTCACAGCACTTGCAAAGTTGAAATACTTACCTCTCCCTGCTCCACTGCCGTGACGTGGTCCAGATTTCCTGGGCCCACTAATTACTTGAACCAGCCCTACCCACCACAACTTTAGCCAAATGACCCCCAATTTCAAATGCCTTCCAATTATTATAAGGTAAATTACGCTTGACAAGCTTCATTAAGAAGAATGGATGGTTTTGACATTAAAATGGGCACTCTAGGTGTTTTCCTGGCCCCCACTCACTGCCGACTATGCTGCCCCATTGACTTGCATTGGGTTTCGTGTTTCGGTCGATCCCGACTTTACGTCATAATCGGCCGATTTCACTCGACCCGACTTTTGAGATAGTCGGGTTTCGCGAAACCCGGCTCGACTCTAAAAAGGTCAAGGTCGCTCAACTCTACTGTGTACTAGTGCACAAAGCAATGTCCATAAAAGATGGCTTAGTGTCTTTGGTATGGAAGAACTTGACTGGCTACCCAGAGTCCTGAACTCAACCACATCACACAACTTTGGCATGAACGAAAGCAGAGATTGTGAGACCTGCCCTTTTATCAAACATTATTGACTAACCACACATGCTCTTCTGGCTGAATGCACAAAAATTCAGACAGTCACATCCAAAATCTTGTAGAAAGCCTGCCCAGAAGATTGGAAGCTGTTTTAGCTGTAGAGGACCAACTATGTATTAATTCCCATGGAATTAGATTGAGCTAAAAAGCTCCTGTAGGTGTAATGTGTAGATGTCCCACTATTTTTGTATTTTAGACCATATAGTGTACATGAAGTTTTCTTCCAGAAACAGCACCACACTTGTCCATGGGTTGTGCCTTGTATTGCATCTCATCCCCATTCAAGTGGATATAGTTAAGCTGCAATATCAGAAAAAGGACTTTAATTGCTATGGTGCTGTTTATGAATACAAAAGCCGATTGTGAAGAGACACACCACACAACCTCGCCTGACATCACTAATACATCGGGAACTGTCTTCTCACATTAACCAATGTGACATTACACACTCCCTGGGGATATGTAATGTCAGCTTGGCACACTTTTACAAAGACACCTAATGTCCACACGGGCACAAGGAGGCATAGGGAGTGGAGGCTGGAAAACCCCATTCACTAGCAAGAGTGAAAAAAGCCTTGCTATCATTAAACACAAGCCTGGTATGTTAAAGGGATTATCACAGGCCAGAAACCAGTCTGATAGCATGTGACTAGTGATGATCGAGTGTGCTCGTTACTCGAATTTCTCCGAGCATGCTCGGGTGGTCTCCGAGTATTTCAGTGAGCTCAAGGATTTAGCTTATGTTGATGCAGCTGCATGATTGAATACATGTTGGGATTGCCTAACAAACAGGCACTTGCTCATCACTACATGTGACATTAAACTGGGAACATATCCAAGCCCTTTCCACTTCCTGCCGACTTCAACTCAAAAATATTTCACAAATCCGTACATTCCTAAACCAAGAATCTGCAAAAACCCTAGTCCATGCCCTCATCATCTCTCGCCTTGACTACTGCAACCTCCTTCTCTGTGGCCTCCCCTCTAACACTCTTGCACCCCTCCAATCTATTCTAAACTCAGCTGCCTGACTAATCCACTTGTCTCCCCGCTATTCCCTGGCCACTCCCCTCTGTCATTCCCTTCACTGGCTCCCCATTGCCCAGAGACTCCACTACAAAACCCTAACCATGACGTACAAAGCCATCCACAACCTGTCTCCTCCTTACATCTGTGACCTCGTCTCCCGGTACTTACCTACACGCCACCTCCGATCCTCACAAGATCTCCTTCTCTACTCCTCTCTTATCTCCTCTTCCCACAATCGTATACAAGATTTCTGTCGCGTATCACCCGTACTCTGGAACCCTCTACCACAACACATCAGACTCTCGCCTACCATCGAAACCTTCAAAAAGGACCTGAAGATCCACCTCTTCCGACAAGCCTACAACCTGCAGTAACCACCGATCGACCAATCCACTGCATGATCTGCTCTATCCTCACCTACTAAATTCTCACCCATCCCTTGTAGATTGTGAGCCTTCGCGGGCAGGGTCCTCACTCCTCCTGTACCAGTTATGACTTGTATTGTTTAAGATTATTGTACTTGTTTTTATTATGTATACCCCTCCTCACATGTAAAGCGCCATGGAATAAATGGCGCTATAACAATATATAATAATAATAATAATAACATGGACATGTTGATTTGTGAATCAAGATAAAAGAGCAGCTCAAGATTACATTAGGTATTTAATATCCTTAAGGGCACACTAGGCAAAACACTATATACACAATGGAACAATGGATATATATATGCGATGGTCGTATATGCAAATATAGATGGTGCACAATAAACATAAGCAGATTATACAATAGTCAATTACCAGGTGGTTGTTAGAACTTGGTTCTGCACAGCCACATGGGAGGTGTGTGGTGCCAGCAGTTTCCTGTTTCTTCCAACAAAATACAACAGAGTTACCTCCCTTAGAAGAGAACAGTGGGCTACAGCCTCACATGAGCAAATAACCCCTTGATTGGTCACTACCTTTCCTGCACCCAGGATGGTCCTAGTTTCCCTCCCCTTTGGTCTGGTAGCTGAAACTGCAAAACCTATGATGGATCATAACTTCTCAGTAGAATGTAACAGGCTGGCAATTTTAGCACCATCAGATTTGTCCTGGTCCCTGTTACACTTTAAGTTAAAACATGGCTTCGCTACCTGGTTTCTATCAGCCATTCTACGTATCTCCCCACCCCGGCGTGCTGGAACTGAAAGAGATCCCAATTGTCCCTTTCCCGTGATCTAAAAAATGTAACCAGTATATGGTTAGGATGCATGATAATGCCTTAACTCCTTATGAAATTGCAGCACTAGTCTGTTTGTGAGGATTATTTCAAAGAGTTAAGTAGCTTGGGCCTCCCACAAGGGTTCATCCTGACAGATAGGCCTTGTTCCCAGCTAGAGTGCTAGGGGTGAAAGTTTTCCAACTTGGAGCTTTTGAAGCTGGACCACCTGCTAAGCCAGGTGTCCTGTCTCAGCTTCACATTTTGGATAAGGCCTATAATCTTAGACCAGGTATGATACATTTGTTTGGCATGCAAATATATCCCCATATTCTTCACACTGATCTTTTTTTCTTAAGATAAACCAAAACTAACATACACCTTAGCAAGATTTATATAGGAGGTAAATTACAAATGTTCGTGAGACAGAACAAATTGAAACTTGCTTGAGCCTAATCCATCTACTTAACAGAACACAGCTGAGATCCTTTGCTGAGATGCTTTGCTAATTGAGACGGGATTTCTAGAATTGGGATACAAGTTGTGTTGTGTTTACTTTCTCGTTATCTATTGCAGGAGCTCAATTTTTTTTAAAGATGCTCTTCATATGAAGTCGCAGCTTTTATATTATGTAGGGAAAACACTACACTAATACACAAATTCTTTCCTAAAGAGATAAAAGGAAATTGCTTGAAAAAGCTTTTAGTGAGCTCTGTTACAGGCAGAGAGAAACTTTGAATTCATTAGATTCATTGTTATATCTGTTTGTCACTACTGCAGTCTTTTCATCAATATGCTCAAATATTGTTCTGCAAAAACCTTTTGTACGTAGACTCATGATGTGCCCAGTATACACGCAATTCATAGAGTAATGCAATGAGACAGAAAAAAATTGATATGATAAAGAGTATTCTCTAAGGTGCTACAATGCTGTAATCACGTCTAATGATGCCTAATGTAGCCAGTGAGCAGTAATTATACAATAGCACTAGAGGTAGGAATAAATCTATGTTGTAGATCTCTGATGTCAAGTATTTTGTCTCCTCTCTTTATCTTCTTCTTTAATTTATGGGGTTACAATAGGTTAATTATAGTGCAAAGGCTGGGGTCACAGGATCGCATAACATGTCCGAGCGCAGTACAATAAAACATAACATAGCGCTTAGCCCAATGTTATTCTATGGCGCAGTACACATTAGCGATTGTTTTCTCAAGCCGAATCGGTATGAGAGAACCATCAATTGGCAGAAAGACTTGGCTCACACCCGTGTGAAACACTGGAGTGCACTAGGATGTCATCCAAGTGCAGTCCGATATACGCCAAGACAGGCAATGGAGGAAATTGAGAAATTACTATCTTCTTTTTCTTCCCACTTTGGCTGCAATTCTCATTACCATATCACATTTGATGCTTTCGCATTGGATGATATATGTGTCACACTGAAATACTGAGGGTAAATGCAGAGTAACACAAACGCCATTAGATGGCAGCTGAGTGGAGAGTGAGCTGAATAGCCTGCTATGAAACAGACCTACATTAATACAGCGAAGCTACCACTAGGTGGAAATGAAGTAGTCAGAGAGCCAAGTTGATACCAGGGGGTAACGCAGTTCCAAAGGGGAAACCATGGCGCAGAGTCAGACGAGAGCAAAAGGTCAGTACCGGTAAGTAGCCGAAATACCAGAATGGAGGGACAAAATCAAGTCAGAGCCAAGCTAAAGTCAAGTACCGGGGAATCCAAACACACAAGAAATAAGAGGAAGGGACAGGTAGGTGGAAGGTCAACTGACATGGGTCAGGTCAGCTGAACGCAGCAGGACAGATCAGGAAATCCCAAGAGCCAGCTAGCATGCCGAAGGCAAGCAATATTACTGGCACTGCAAACAGGTTGCAGCACAGAGATATAGCAGACCGGACACAGAAATGGGGCTGGGAAAGTTAACCCCTAACATGACCAGACCAGGAAAGAAGAGACAAGACAAAACCCGGCCTGGATCATAACAATATGCTTCTCTAATTTCAGCCAAAGATTGACCTCTGCTATTGTGTTCTGAATTGCACAAAAAACAAAAAATTGTTTTTTTTGAGCTGCGGTGCTGGAGAAAACTTTTATAAATTCTATAGACAGCTAGGATCACCGGCAAAGATGTTCTTGATCATACAATATAAACCAAAAGATGTCCCTGGAAGGTGAGGTCAAGAGACAGAAACTGACCTATTTTGGATATATGATCAGGGCAAACTTACTAGAATGGGAGATGATACTGGAAAGGGTAAATGGTTATAGGAAACGGGGGATCAAATGCCCTTTGGATGGATATTATCAAGAATGACACCAAAATGAACATCAAGCATTTGAAACAAGCCATCAAAACTTGAGAAACCTGGTGAGAATTTGTCTACAGAGTATCCAAGGGTCAGACATGACTTTAAGGATAGACTATGAATTATACTGCAGCCAATTATTATATTTGATATTATAGGGGATTATAAATTTCAACATGTTATGTGAATGTGAATAGTAAAGATTGAAGATTTAATACTTTTTTTCTTTATAATTATATCAGTGATTTGTTTCAAGAAATCCTTATCCTTATTTGATATAATGTCCTTCTTTAACTTCAAATAAAATTATGTCTAAATAAGGGCATGAAATGTCCTTGTAGAATATTGATTTTTTTCCCCTGGTACTGGTAGTTAAACTTTCAAACCTTTTACCATAAGTTGTTTCCATAGAGACCTGAAAAATCAAAATACTTTGCAACCATCATATTCCTTGAGTATAAGATTCCATTTATCTCAAAAGACAGAAACATTGATATAGATAGATAATAGATAGATAGATGGTAGATAGAGATGGATAATGAATATTAGATACTAGATAGATAGATACTAGATAGATAAAAGATAGATAATTGATAGTATATCTATATCTACTTTATCTAAAAAACTAATTAAAGCTGCCAAAAAGGAAACAGAGAAGCACATTGCTAAGGAGAGTAAAACTAATCCCAAACTGTTCTTCAACTATATCAATAGTAAAAGAATAAAAACTGAAAATGTAGGCCCCTTAAAAAATAGTGAGGAAAGAATGGTTGTAGATGACGAGGAAAAAGCTAACATATTAAACACCTTCTTCTCCACGGTATTCACGGTGGAAAATGAAATGCTAGGTGAAATCCCAAGAAACAATGAAAACCCTATATTAAGGGTCACCAATCTAACCCAAGAAGAGGTGCGAAACCGGCTAAATAAGATTAAAATAGATAAATCTCCGGGTCCGGATGGCATACACCCACGAGTACTAAGAGAACTAAGTAATGTAATAGATAAACCATTATTTCTTATTTTTAGGGACTCTATAGCGACAGGGTCTGTTCCGCAGGACTGGCGCATAGCAAATGTGGTGCCAATATTCAAAAAGGGCTCTAAAAGTGAAGCTGGAAATTATAGGCCAGTAAGTCTAACCTCTATTGTTGGTAAAATATTTGAAGGGTTTCTGAGGGATGTTATTCTGGATTATCTCAATGAGAATAACTGTTTAACTCCATATCAGCATGGGTTTATGAGAAATCGCTCCTGTCAAACCAATCTAATCAGTTTTTATGAAGAGGTAAGCTATAGGCTGGACCACGGTGAGTCATTGGACGTGGTATATCTCGATTTTTCCAAAGCGTTTGATACCGTGCCGCACAAGAGGTTGGTACACAAAATGAGAATGCTTGGTCTGGGGGAAAATGTGTGTAAATGGGTTAGTAACTGGCTTAATGATAGAAAGCAGAGGGTGGTTATAAATGGTATAGTCTCTAACTGGGTCGCTGTGACCAGTGGGGTACCGCAGGGGTCAGTATTGGGACCTGTTCTCTTCAACATATTCATTAATGATCTGGTAGAAGGTTTACACAGTAAAATATCGATATTTGCAGATGATACAAAACTATGTAAAGCAGTTAATACAAGAGAAGATAGTATTCTGCTACAGATGGATCTGGATAAGTTGGAAACTTGGGCTGAAAGGTGGCAGATGAGGTTTAACAATGATAAATGTAAGGTTATACACATGGGAAGAAGGAATCAATATCACCATTACACACTGAATGGGAAACCACTGGGTAAATCTGACAGGGAGAAGGACTTGGGGATCCTAGTTAATGATAAACTTACCTGGAGCAGCCAGTGCCAAGCAGCAGCTGCCAAGGCAAACAGGATCATGGGGTGCATTAAAAGAGGTCTGGATACACATGATGAGAGCATTATACTGCCTCTGTACAAATCCCTAGTTAGACCGCACGTGGAGTACTGTGTCCAGTTTTGGGCACCGGTGCTCAGGAAGGATATAATGGAACTAGAGAGAGTACAAAGGAGGGCAACAAAATTAATAAAAGGGATGGGAGAACTACAATACCCAGATAGATTAGCGAAATTAGGATTATTTAGTCTAGAAAAAAGACGACTGAGGGGCGATCTAATAACCATGTATAAGTATATAAGGGGACAATACAAATATCTCGCTGAGGATCTGTTTATACCAAGGAAGGTGACGGGCACAAGGGGGCATTCTTTGCGTCTGGAGGAGAGAAGGTTTTTCCACCAACATAGAAGAGGATTCTTTACTGTTAGGGCAGTGAGAATCTGGAATTGCTTGCCTGAGGAGGTGGTGATGGCGAACTCAGTCGAGGGGTTCAAGAGAGGCCTGGATGTCTTCCTGGAGCAGAACAATATTGTATCATACAATTATTAGGTTCTGTAGAAGGACGTAGATCTGGGGATTTATTATGATGGAATATAGGCTGAACTGGATGGACAAATGTCTTTTTTCGGCCTTACTAACTATGTTACTATGTTATGTTACTATATAGTAGATAGATAGATAGTAGATAGATATATGGGCTATGGGTGGACATACGGCATGTTCAGCCTGTGCGGCTGAGTGGGGCCCGGAGGTGGAAGGGTCAGAGCAGGGTGGCTAATAATGAGGGCAATCTGGCCCTCATGCGCAGTGGGCAGGGAGAGATCCTTGCAGCTCTGCTGCCTACAAGAGAAAATAGAAGCGGAGCTGCAGCAATCAGTCCTGCTTCCTGCCCTCGCTTCCTCTCACACAGACAGCAGTGCCGCTGGATGATGTCATCATTCAGCGGCTGGCTGCGCCAGAGAGAGGAAGGCGGCGGCGATGCTGCGGCAGAGCGTGTGGAGAGGTGAAAGTTTCTGTATATGTGTGTGTGCATGTGCATGTGTGTGCATGTGTAGCGCATGTGCATGCATACCGCTGTGGGGAATGTGCAAAGAGGTGAATGGTTCTGTGTGTGTCTGTGTGTGTAGGGGGGAGAGGGCAATGATGAGGTTGATGGGGGGAACAATAATGGGATGGTGGGGGAGGAGGAAATGATGGAAGTGGTGGAATGGGCAAGAATGGGGATGGTGGGGGAGGAGGAAATGATGGATGTGGTGGAAAGGGCAATAATGTGGTGGGGGAGGAGAAAATGATAGAGGGGTAGAATGGGCAATGATGGCGGGGGGAAAGGCAATGATGGAGGTGGTGGAAAGGGCAATATTAGTGGTGGAAAGGGCAATGATGGGGATGGTGGGGGAGGAGGAAATGATGTAGGTGGTAGAATGGTCAATGATGGCATGGTGGTGGAGAAGGCAATGATGGAGGTGGGGGAGAAGGCAATGATGGTGGTAATAGAAAAGACAATGATGGGAGTGGTGGGGAAGGAGGCAATGATGCGGGTGGTGGAGGAGAAGGCTGTGATGGAGATGGTGGAAAGGGCAATGATGGGGTGATGGAGAGGGCAATGATGGGGTGGTATGAGAGAAAGCAATGTTGGAGGTGGTGGAAAGATCAATGATGGAGTGGTGGAGGAGAATGCAATGATGGTGGTGGTGGAAAGGGTAACGATGGGGTTGTGAGGAAAAAAGCAATGATAGAGGTGGTGGAAAGACAATGATGGGGTGGTGGGGGAGAATGCAATGATGATGGTCGTGGAAAGGACAATGATGGTGGTGATGGAAATGGCAATAATGGGTTGGTCAGGGAGGAGGAAATGATGGAGGTCGTAGAAAGAGCAATGATGTTAGTGGTGGGGAAAAGACAAAGATGGGGATGGTTGGGGAGGAGGAAATGATGGAGATGTTGGAATGGGCAATGATTTGGGGGGTGGGGGAGAAATAAATGATAGTGGTGGTGGAGAAGGCAATGATGGAGGTGGTGAAGAGGGCAATGATGGGGTGGGGAGAGGACAATAATGGGATGCGGGATGAGGAGGACAATTAGGGGTGTAGGGGATTGGGAAAGGAGGAAAAGGGACTTATAATGGACTTATGAACAGGGGAAGGTGGAGGAAGACATTATTAAAACTTATTATGTCTAACATTGTCCCTTAGTATAGAGTGTACGCACTTATTATGTATAACACAGTCCCTTAGTATACATTGTACTCACTAATTCTGTATAACACCACCCTTAGTTACATAGTTTCCTCTTTTATTATGTATAACATCGTCCTTTATTACTGACCATCCTCACTAGCTATATATGGTGCCATCCCTTATTATATAGCTTCCTTTGCTGTTATGTACAGTACTGTCTCTTACATAGTGTATTCTCATTAATTTTGTTATTCACAGCACCCTCTTTTATTACATAGTCCCCTCTCTTTTTAGATCTAAAATGACTGCTGATGGACGAGCCGGTAACCAGATGACCAGTTCATCAGCTCCTCCATTAGAAAAGAAGCTTTCCCATGCTTTATCAGCCATCATTGCATTATACAGCTAACAAAACAGGGCGGTATGTAATAAAAAAACAGGGCTCTAAGATATAATTCAATATGTAAGGGATGGTACTGTACATAACAAGAGAGGGCATTGCCTAATAAGGGATGGCAATATACATAATAAAGGAGACTTGTTGATATATAATATATATATATATATATATATATATATATATATATATACTGTATATATATATGCCTGTATGTGTGTGTGGCTATATATACTATATACTGTATATATATATATATATATATATATATATATATATATATATATATATATAGAGATAGATATATTTATATATATATATATACATATATATATGTATATAATATAATGATAATCTTTATTTTTATATATCGCCAACATATTCCGCAGCGCTTTACAGGTTGCACACATTATCGTCACTGTCTCCGTTGGGGCTCACAATCTAAATTCTAAATTCTAAGTAAGGGGGGCCCAGACACATTTCTTGCACAGGGGCCCCAAGCTGTCAGTGTCCGCCCCCCCATTAGATAGATAGATAGATAGATAATAGATAGATATATAGATAGATAGTGTGATGCAGTGATCCCTGTTACAGGAAGGGGGAGCTGCATAGTCTCCTCAGAATATTCAAGGAGGTGTATATTGAGGCCATAGGAATGCATGGCAGTCGCAGTCATAACTGTGGTGATGAGAAAACGTCCGGCATTATTGTAAATGGCCGGTATTTGTCACAGAGGAAGATACTCTGCGCTGTAAGACTGAAATAAGGTTGTTCTGGGACCTGTTGTCCCACAAGTATTTGTGTAATTTTAAAGGGAGGTTTACAGGGTTAGCTGGAGAGCTGGGTGGGTCTGGCTAACCACCCACACCTCCCACCTATGGGAGTGGTTACAAAAATGTAATGTGACCAGGGTGTGGGTCACATGGCTCCTGTGTATGGACCTGAATAGTTCTTGGCTGTAAGGTCCTGTGAGAGGAAAGGTCTGAGTGTTGGGAGGTCCAGAGTGTGGACAAAATCCCTAAAAAGCACCTGGTGAGGCTATGATCCTGAGTGGCCTCTGTGTTGGGAGGTCCAGTGTGTGGACCAGATCCCTGAAGAGCACGAGTTGAGGCCTTGGATCTGCAGAGCCGGTGACGGCTACTGTGTTGGGGAAGCTACCGGCCTTTGGTGTGGTCTGGAACTGACTTATGTGTGCCTTCCAGGCAAGTTGGTGATCCCTGTAAGGCAGCTTCTTCGGAGGTCAGGACCCATATGATGCCAGCCAGTGAAAACCTGCAACGCTGTCATACAGGTAACCCAGACTGTGTGTGTATGGCTCCAGAGCGAGCCTGAATATTGGACTCTACCAAGTGTGTATGGTCACAGTCCTGATGGAGCAGAGTCATGCTATGAACACTGTTACTTTGTTTTGCCATGCTATGAAGGCTGTTACTTTGTGTTTTGTGCCGCTGGGGTTCATGGAGTAATAAACCCAGTTGAACTTTTGAAGAAAATACAGTCCTGTGTTCATATATCCCATTGCCAAGCGAGTATTCCCCAACCTATTAGTGAGCGCTGCATCACAATAGATAGTAGATAGTAGATAGATAGATAGTAGATAGATAATAGATAGCTAGATAGATGATAGATAGATAGATAATAGATAAACAGATAGATAGACAGATAGATAGACATCTTAGAGATATGTATTCACTAGTGATGAGCAAGCACTAAAATGCTCGGGTGCTCGTTGCTCGGGTCATGCAGATTGGTGTACTCGGGTACTCGGCCAGAACAACGAGCCCAATGTAAGTCTATGGGAGACCCGAGTATTTTTACCGTGGTCCCCCCCAGGGGTCCTTTCAAGGTCTAAAAACATCTGAAAATCATGGAAACACTGCTCAAATGACACAGGAACATCATGGGGATCGCCCCTGGAAGCATTCCTGAGTCCTAGTTCACAGCTTTAAACATTTTTTTCCGAGATTCATGCCATTTTTCCCAGTGCCACAAAAAACACACTAAAACGAAACCAAAACAGATTTTGCTGGGAAATATGTCAAGGTACCTCCTTTGCAGGTTAATGACTTGCCTGTAAGGCCAAATAATCAACCCCAGACCGAAAATTTCCTCCCCCACTTAGGCTTAGTTTAGATGCAGCGTTTTTGAAGCGTTTTTCAACTTTAACATTGCTTTCAACCACTACAAATGCATTCACTGGGAAATGTCATTGTAACATTTAACAACCCTAGCTGGCCATGTGGTGTGTGACACATAAGGAGACCCATCTTGTTTCATTTATGAAGGAGGGACACTTAAATTCACAGAGCCTATTTTTACTGGTGCATCAAGCGGCATTAATATTCTTAAAGGGCCATTATTAAATAGTGGGTCTCCTAAACTGTTGTAGCCTATGCTGTGAGTGGATGGGCTGCCAAGAATTACGTCGCACCACAATACCCCTTTCATAAGATGTCCAGGAGGGCCTTCTGAAAAAATGTTGCATTGAATGCAAGGCCTGCCCTACTACCAATTCATATGCACCCCATTACGCCTTGGAACCCACATAATGGATGGGCCCATAAAAATCCAATTCACAATATGCATTGTGCACCCGTACTCCTTTGTTTTACACATTGGCAGCAAGGCCAGTCCTGCTGCATAGTCATATGCACCCCATTATGCCTTGGAACCCACATACTGGATGGCCCATGAAAATCCACTTCACAATATGCATTTTATATCAGAGAAGCAACACCAAGACAGAGAACCTCTGGGAGATTGCCTACGCTGTATGGGCATCCCCAATTATGTAGGTATCTGCACATTGTGTACAGGTACCCCAGTTTTGGCATCTGTCTTAGTCATGTTTCTCTGGTCTTATATAGGGAAGAACACTATGTAGTAACTCTAGTTTCACCCAGCCCTTCAAATGGCCTGCTTTCAAGGTTGTATGAAACTGAGATATCGTGGACTCATCAGACGAGGGGCCTTAAACCCCTAAAAAATAAAAGCCACAAGGATTTAGATCAGACCACCACAGGCAGAGTTTCAGTAAACCTTAATGTTTTACAATGACAAACAGCAAACATATAGAGGCGTAGAACTTTTTGTGAAGTGAATAAACAAACATTTCTCAAGATTGTGTCACTTTGAGCATTGCCTGTCACATCTGTAAATGTTTTACAAGAAATGCAGCTATGTAATTGTCTGTCTGGATTCGGTATACAGCATTGCAATCTGGATTCCAAATCCCCATTTGTATTGTCGCCATTTGTACATTTGAGGCAGCCAAATTTATGGCTCTCAAGGAGCGAAACTAATATAGCAGACAAAGAAATATTTATAATGAACTACTGAGCCAAACTAACAGCATTTCTTTATCAAATTTATAAGAAGTGTATTGTGTCCAATGTGAGCAACCATGCAACACAAAAAGGAGCTTTTCAATTGAGAAAAGAACACATTGCAGGAGACAGAGTTAAGAAGTAGGGAGCTGACAAACAATTCCCCAATGGGGGTCCTATTTTTAATAAATAAACTAATGCCATCACAACCACCTTGCCCAAAATTCAGTGGTCTATAAAAGTACAGAGCATGTTAACCCTGGTGATCTAGTGGCAGTTAAAGGAGACATTGCAGGAGACAGAGTTAAGAAGTAGGCCCAATGTAATGTAATGTCCAATTCCCCAATGTGGGGTCCATTTTTTACTAAATAAAATAGTGCCATTACAGCCCCCTTGCCCAAAAGGAGGATAAGAACAAACAGACCAAATCTGGAAGCGTATACCTAGGTGTGGTTGTAAAGAGGTGCATGAGAATACACCTCCCCAAAACAGAGAATGTATTTGAGGTTATGTTTCGCTGTTTTCACTTGGTGGTGTACAGAAGTCTTTCCCAATCCAGCCCTTGTTCATTTTTATAAGAGTCAGCCTGTTAGCATGTTCAGTTTACAGGCGGATGCCCTTATCTGTTATAATTCCACCAGTGGCACTAAAAACCCGCTCTGACAGAATGCTAGCAGCTGGGCAGGCCAGGATTTCCAAGGCATAGAGAGCCAGTTCATGCCACGTGTCCAGTTTGGATACCCAATAATTAAAAGGCGCAGAGGAATCACGGAGGACGTTTGTACGATCTGCAAGGTACTCCCTCAGCATCTTCCCAAACATTGCACTTCTTGTGACAGCACCCCTTACCTCTGTGCCGCCACAATGGGAGGGTCTGATAAAACTGTCCCAGAACTTGGCCATTGTTCCCCTGCCTGAGCTGGATTATACCTCTGTCTCTCTCGCTTGGACTCCTTGGTTGTACGACAAACTCTGACGTCTAATGCCAGCGTTCTCACATGGGAAATTTCTAAGTAATTCCGCTACAAGGGCACTCTGGTACTGCAACAATTTAGTACACCTCTCTGCCTCTGGCAAAAGAGATTGAAAGTTTTCCTTGTAGCGTGGGTCTAGAAGTGTCACCAACCAGTAATGAGTGTCACCCAAAATTTTTATAATGCAAGGGTCACGTGAAAAGCAGAACAATATAAAGTAAGCCATACGTGCCTGACTGCTAACAGACAAGACTTCCGTGTCATCACTAACAGCACGGCTGACTATGCTGTCCTCCTTCTCATCCTCATCCTCCTCCTCCCTGTCCTCAGGCTATCCATGCTGAACAGACTGTATGACAGCTGTGCTTGTAGTACTGTCTATAGTGCATGAAAGTAGCTCCTGTTCTTCCTCCTCCTCCTTCTTCTCCTCATTGCCTACCAATCAACGTTGAGAAGACATGAGGCTGGGATCCCCCTGAGTGTAATCCCCCTGTATGGTTCCTTGCTCTATGTCCTCATGCTCTGCCTGCAATGCATCATTTTTAATTGTGAGCAGAGAAGTTTTCAGAATGCAGAGAAGTGGGAAGTGACGCTAATTATGGCGTTGTCACGGCTCACCATCTTGGTGCAGTCCTCAAAGTTTTGGAGGAAGTTACATATGTCTGACATCCATGATCACTCCTGAGGCCTTATGTGTGGAGTCTGAACTGAATATGCCCTCTTCTGCTCACAAATCCTTTCCAACATATGCAGCATAGAGTTCCAGCGCGTGGGGACTTCACACACCAGTCGGTGAGCTGGAAGCTGCAAACGCTGCTGAACATGGCAAGGGCGGCTGAAGCTGTAGCTGACTTTCTAAAATGGGCAGACAGACGGTGTACTTTCACTAGCAGATCCAGCAGCTCCGGGTAGCTTTTCAGAAAACATTGAACCACAAGCTTAAGCACATGGGCCAAGCAAGGTACGTGTGTGAGCTCACCTTGCCTCAGAGCCGCCAACAGGTTATGGCCATTGTCACACATGAGCATGCCTGGCTGTAGGTTTAGCGGTGTCATCCAAACATCTGACTGCTCTTTCAGCGCTGTCCACAACTCTTCTGCATTGTGTGGTTTGTCACCTATGCAGATTAGCTTCAGCACAGCCTGTTGCCGCTTGGCTGAGGCAGTGCTGCAGTGCTTCCAGCGTCTGACTAATATGTTGATTTCAGAGATGGAGGATGAAGAGGAGGAGGAGGAGGTGCAGGAGCTGTAGACTGTGAGGGCAACCCTGATTGACGTAGGGCCATCAATCCTTGGCGTGGGCAGGATGTGTTCCATCCCAAGGTCCGAGTGGGTCGCGGCTTTCACTATGTTAACCCAGTGTGCCATCAATGAGATGTATCATCCCTGCTCACAAGCACTTGTCCACGTGTCTGTGGTTAGGTGGACTTTACCTGTAATAGCATTGCTGAAGGCACAGGTAATGTTGTGGGACACATGCTGGTGTAATTCCACTATGGCACACCGGGAGAAATAGTGGGGACTGGGAACCGAGTACTTTATGACAGCCGTCGCCATCAGGTTGCAGAAAGCTTCCATCTCAATGAGCCTAAAAGCCAACATTTCTAGCACAAGCAGAAGAGAAATATTAGAATTTAGGACTGTGGCCTGAGGGGCGTTGGCTGGGTATTTCCGCTTGCATTCCAAAGACTGGGGTATAGACAACTGAAGGCTGTGCAGGGACAAGGACGTGGATGGGCTTGATGATGATGCTGCTTGACTGTGGACAACAACTGGTGCAGGGCTAGAGGCATCTTCACATGCACGGTGTACTGGGAATTGGCTTCTATGCAAAACAGTGGAAGAAGCAGTGGTGTGACCGGCAAAAAGTGGTCCTGTAACCTGGAGCTCGGCCCACAAAGTTGGGTGCTTTGCTTCCATGAGCCTGATCATGCTGGTGATGGTCAGGCTGGTTGCTTTGCTACCCCTGCTGATGCGGGCATGGCAGGTGCTGCAAATGGCCTGTTTGGGTTTATCGGCAGAGTCTTTAAAAAATAACCAGATTCGGGAAGAACTAACAGTTGGAATGGCAACTTCACTCATGTTGATGTTACAGAGAGCGGATGCACACCTTCTGTCTGTGGCCACCACACTGCTTCTTCCTGCCTTTTGGGGTGATATGCCTCCTTCCCCATGTGTGCTGCTGCCCTCGCTCTGCATGTCCTCCTGCCTGGTTGGGTTACATAGACATCCACCACCTCGTCTTTCACAACCGCACCCTGCTCCTGCTCCTGACTTTCTGGCAATTGTGTCTCATCATCGTCCACCTCTTCAGACACTTTCCCACCATCGCCTTCTTGTGACCGGGGCTGGTCAAAACTTTGGGCATCGCTACATGCGATATCAGCTGTCACCACTTCAAGTTGATCAGCTGAGAGTCCGGAATCTTGAAATGGAAAACTGAACAGCTCTTCAGAGTGTCCAAGTGTGGGATCAGTTTTCTCAGGGCACTCGGCATGGTGGGAGGGAGGAGGATCAGGGTGAGGAATATCCAGGCCACACTCACGGCTACTCAGACTTGACCATGTGGAAGACATGATGGTGATGGTGGCTAAGTGACTGGAAGCATTATCCACTCTCCAACCAACAACCATTTCACACTGCTTTAGCTTCAATAGTGGTGTGCTTCGGTCCCCTAGAAACTGGGACAGGAAGGTCGTGCGAGAAGATGTGTGTCTTTGTTGTGGCCCACTTTCACCTTGGTGAAGGCCTCATCCTCTGCATGCACCATCAGTATCACGTCCACTTACCCATCCCTTGCCCATTTTAAATGGACTACTGCACTATTTCAAAAGCTCAACACAGATGTATTTATTAGGAGCAAAATAATATCTGATCTGCAAATCTACGATTTTTTAAACACAAACACAAGGCAGGCCTCAGCCTGACATAACAGACAGTATTCAATTTTTGGGGGCTTTTTTGTCAATTTAATTTATGCAAAATAGTGCTGTATATAAGTAGAGTAACAGACAGCAAAAACAGCCTACAATGCGCAAACTTGAAGCACGCAGATATATGAGTCCTGTCACAGAAATACCAAGTTAGGTGTCGAGTTCCAACCTCTGCACAGGGAAAACTGTGAATCATCTCTGCTGCAGTCTCCCATTTTTCTCCAACCACAGTAAAGCCTGCTAAGCTGAGACATCGGTTCCAGCATCTGGCTCAGGCTGATACTGTGTGACTAGTTACTGCTGCCCTTCCAGGCTTTGCAGCCAGCACTGATCAGCAGCGAGCAGGTCTTTCTGGGACTAAGTCCTGCTTTTCCCTTACTGAGCATGCCCACGGGACGACCTCCCATTGGAGGTTAGGGGTCACATGCTCAAGTCCTGTTGCGGCTGCTATTGGACCATCTGGAAATTCTTGTAGCACTGCTGCTATAAAAGGTCCGCATGGCCGCTCAGCCATGTGCTATTCTATACTTGAAAACGTGTGTGTTGATGTGTGAAAGTCACTCATTAATCATCTCCTCCCTTGTTTTTGACTGCTCACGTGAGTTGGATGTTTGCTATCTAGCGCCCGACAGAGCAATCAGTACTAAACACATGGTACAGCGCCTATTGCTGTGACCACCAGTGTGGGTGATTAGTGGCGTCCGCCAGAGCGGCACTGCTCACACTCTTGTGCATAAAATTATTATTTAAGTTATGCTCTGACACCCAGTAGCAGTGTCGAGCGCAAGTGGTCTAGACGAACTCTAATCCTGAGTCTTGGGATTGAGTTCTGTGACTCCTTGCTTGCGCTCTTTGTGCGGTACCGCGGCCCTGTGACGCAACCGAGTTCGCTTCTTTCATACAAGGTGAAGCTAACCCACGTGTGTATCCTCCTTGTACCGCCATATAGTCCGTCATTACTCAGCAGCAGGTTCCATCTCTGCACGGTGGACCCCGGGCTGCGAACGCACCTTATACCATCTCTCTAATTATTTGGTGCATTCTGCTAGCCCTAACATTACACTAGCGCCAGAGTCTGGCTAGTAATGGAGGACGAACAGCAAGTCTTACGGTACATCCAGCAGCTGGAGGGCTGGTTGGCGGCTCTTGAATGCACAACCTCAGCTGCGGATGTTACCGCAGTAGCTGTTCAGGCTGCTAGCGTGGCTGCAGCAACCTTGTCCACTGCCACCCCTGTTCCGACCCTATCTCGCCTACCACTGTCAGACACATTTTTTTGTGATAGCAAATCTTGTAGGGGTTTCGTGATCCACTGCTCCACACACCTCGAGCTCCTGGCTGCACGTTTCCCCACAGAGCGGGCAAAGGCGGGATTCATTATGTCTCTCCTGTCGGACGTGGCATTGGAGTGGGCTATGCCGCTGTGGGAGCATGGCGATCATGTGGTGCAGAGTGCTCTGCTGTTCCTGGGCACTCTGAAACTGGTATTTTTAGGACATCGAGTCACCCATGATACGGCGTTCCAACTGTTGGCATTGACTCAGGACTCGTCCTTGTTCAGCCATTTTGCCGTCCACTTCCGCACCTTAGCTTCTGAGCTGCAGTGGTCGGATAAAGCCCTCATCCCTGTATTTTGGAGGGGGATGGCTGACCACGTGAAGGATGCTTTGGCCACTAGGGAGATTCCTGACACATTGGAGGAGCTTATAGCTGTATCCACTCATATTGATCTCCGTTTTAACGAGCGGAGTTTGGAGCAAGCCCAGTGTAGGCAGAGGTTTCGGCTGGCTACCACCTTTGCCAATCCTTTGGAATCTCCGGTCCAGGCGCCTGAGACACATGAGGCCATAGAGATGTCAAGAGTGGGATCTAAGCCCCGGACCGCTCGTACACTCAAGGTCTGTCATGTCTGCAGGCAGTCAGTACATATTGCCACCAGATGTCCCCAGCGATTGGGGAAACGTCAGTGTCTAGTGGTAGTAGGTGGAGGTACACTAGACATGGCGAGGTTTGCCTCCAAACTGTCCTTTAAAGGGGCAATTACCCTAGGCTCATCCACTCATTCGGTAGAGCTTTGCGTGGATTCTGGGGTGGAGTGCAATTTTATGTCTTTTGCCTTCGCCCAACAACACGCAATACCCTTGGTGATGCTCGCTCAACCAGTAACCGTACGAGTGGGCAAAGGGTCAACACTACCCTCATAGATAACACACCAGACCATCCCAATTATTCAGTCCATGTCGCCATGTCATCAGGAGATTATATCTCTGCTCGTCATTCCAGAGGGAATTGATGAGGTCCTGTTAGAGATACCTTGACTACGGTATCACTCCCCTCATATAGAGTGGTCCACAGGCAGAATTTTGGGATGGAGTGAATCCTGTGAGAGTAGATGTCAGAGGGAGTGCGTTCAGGTTGCTACTACTGAGGTACCGGCAGATCTTTCCTCTCTCCCCAATCACTATTGGCCCTATGCGAACGTGTTCTCCAAAAGGGCTGCGGAGACCCTGCCGCCTCACCGCCCCTATGACTGTCCAATTGACCTCTTGCCTGGTGCAGAGCCTTCCCGGGGTAGAGTCTATCCATTATTTCTTCTGGAGATGGAGGCAATGTCCCAGTATATCCAAGAGAATCTGGCAAGAGGATTCATTAGGAAGCCAGTGTCACCTGCAGGGGCAGGGTTCTTCTTCTGCAGAAGAAGAATGGAGAACTACGTCCATGCATAGACTGCAGGGGTCTTAACGCCATCACCGTTAAGAATAAGTACCCACTACCCCTGATATCTGAGCTCTTTGATAGGCTACGGGGAGCAAGGGTATTTACTAAACTAGATCTGTGGGGTGCTTACAACCTGATTTGCATCCGTGAGGGGGACGAATGGAAGACGGCTTTTAACACCAGGGATGGGGACTATGAATACCTGGTGATGCCCTTCGGGCTCTGTAATGCCCCGGCTATTTTCCAAGACTTTGTGAACGTCATTTTCTGGGATATGCTCACCACCTCGGTCATAGTCTATCTGGATGATATTCTCATCTACTCTCCAGATATTGACTCACACCGGAGAGATGTTTGCAAAATCTTCTACCTGTTGCGAGCAAATTCCCTCTACGCCAAGTTGGAGAAATGTGTGTTTGAGCAGGAGTCCTTGCCTTCCGTTGGCTATATGATCTCTACCCAGGGATTGGCTATGGATCCTGCCAAGCTACAGGCTGTGATGGACTGGCAGGAACCCCATTCTCTTAAAACGGTGCAGCGCTTTATGGGGTTCATTAATTACTATCGCCTGTTCATTCCACACTTCTCAACTTTGGTAGCTCCCTTGGTTGCCCTCACCAAGAAGGGAGCCAATCCCAAATTGTGGTCAGAGGAGGTCTCCAAGGTCACACTCCATTAAGTCACACTTTGCTAGCGCTCCCATCCTACATTGCCCCGATTTAGATAAGCCGTTTATAATGGAGGTGGATGCCTCATCCGTTGGTGCTGGAGCAGTCCTCTTCCAAAAGGATGCTCAAGGTCGGAAGCATCCTTGCTTTTTCTTTTCCAAGACCTTCTCACCAGCGGAGAGGAATTATTCCATCGGGAACAGGGAGTTGCTAGCCATGAAGTTGGCTTTCTCAGAGTGGAGACATCTGTTGCAGGGATCTCGCTTTCCCTTCCAAGTTTAACAGACCACAAGAATTTGGTATACTTACAGATAGCCCAGCGGCTAAATTCTCGCCAGGTCAAATGGTCCCTGTTCTTCTCCCGGTTCCATTTCACCCTCCATTTTCTTTCCGGGGAAAAGAACATTCGTGCCGACGCTCTCTCCCACTCTGTAGTGTCATCATCATCATCATCAGAGGAGCCTCGGCTTATTGTCCCTGCTGAGAGCCTGAGAACCGTGGCTCTGGATTCGCTAGAGTCTGTGCCCCCGGGCAAGACTTTTGTACCATCAAATTTGCAACTGGAGGTTCTCTCTTTGGCTCATTCGTCAAGTTTGGGTGGACATTTTGGGAGCAAGAGGACATTAGAGCTTCTGCCCAGGACATACAGATGGCCGCATATAGTTCGTGATGTCGGGGATTATATTCGGGCATGTGTCTCCTGCGCCAAAAATCGGTCTCCTCGGCAATGGCCTCCTGGGCTACTTTACCCCCTGACGGTGGCAGACAGGCCCTGCGAGATGGTTGGGATGGATTTCGTGGTGGGCTTACCTAAGTCTTGTAGCTGTAGCGTTATCTGGGTAGTCACCGATCATTTTTCTAAAATGGTGCACTTGGTGCAGCTTCTACGGTTATCTTCTGCATGGGCCTTGGCGGCGTTGTTCATTAAGCATATTTTCCATCTACATGGCATGCCTGACAAAATTGTCAGTGACTGGGGTCATCAGTTCGCCTCTTGGTTTTGGAGAGAGCTCTGTCGTTTACTCAGCATAGAGCTGAATCTCTCTTCTGCATACCATCCCGAGATGAATGGGTTGGTAGAAAGGGCCAACCAGACTCTGGTGACATACCAGTGGCATTTTGTCTCTGCTAGGCAGGATGACTGGCCATCTTTGCTACCTTTCAGCGGAATTTGCTCTGGACAATGCTGTAGCTGATTCCACTTGCCAGACTCCCTTTCTCCTTAATTACGGCCAGCATCGGCTTGTCCCTGTGCCCATGCCCGTGTCATCCACTGATTCCAGGGTGGCGGACTGGGCAGTGCAGGTACGTGACATTTGGGACAGCACACAGGATGCCATTCGAGCTTCCAAGGAGAGAATGAGGGTTTCTGCCGATGCACACCGGCGCCCCCCTCCGACCTTCGCTCCTGGCTAGTTAGTGTGGCTCTCCGCTCTTAACATCAGGCTGTGAGTTGAGTCCACTAAGTTTGCACCTACATTGGTCCTTTCAAGGTTCTGGAAAAGCTTAACCCTGTGGTCTACCGTTTGGCCATTCCTCCCCACCTTGGTATCACCAACACCTTCCACGTTTTCCTCTTAAAGCCCATCCATATGTCCCGGTTTTCTGAGTCTTCTGCCAGGACATCGGGTTCATCCACGGATGAGTATGAGGTGAACTCTATCTTGGGGTGCAAGGTGGTACGTGGCAAAAAAATACTATCTGGTGGACTGGAAGGGTCACGGTCCAGAGGACAGAGCGTGGGAACCTGTGGAGCACAATCGGGCTCCACTGCTCATTGCAACTTTTGAGCATAGCGAGGCTCAAGGAGGAGGGGGCCCTAGGAGGGGGGTAATGTTAGGTGTCGAGTTAACGCCTCCCACATGGGGAATCTCAAACCATCTCCGCTGCCGTCTCCCATTCTTCTCCAGCCGCAGTGGAGCCTGCTCAGCGGAGATGTCGGTCCCAGCATCTGGCTCAGGCTGACACTGTGCGACTGGTTACTGCTGCCCTTCCAGGCTCTGCCTTTGTAGCCAGCACTGATCAGCGGTGAGCAGGTCTTTCTGGGACTAAGTTCTGCTTTTCCCATTCAGAGCATGCCCACGGGCCGACCTCCCATTGGAGGTTGGGGGTCACATTCTCAGGTCCTGTTGCAGCTGCTATTGGACCATCTGGAAGGTCTTGTAGCACTGCTGCTATAAAAGTTTTGCATGGCCACTCGGCCATGCGCTAGTGTATACTTGAAAATGTGTGTGTATTGATGTGTGAAAGTCGCTCACTCATCATCCCCTGCCTTGTGTTTGACTGCTCACGTAAGTTGGAAGTTTGCTGTCTAGCGCCCGACAGAGCCATCAGTACTAAACATACGATACAGCGTCTATTACTGTGACCGCCAGTGCGGCACCTGCGCCATTAGAGCGCTTTCCTGACCCAAGTATGGGTGGTTAGTGGTGTACGCCAGAGCGGCACTGCTCGCACTCTTGTGTATAAAATTATTATTTAAGTTATACTCTGACACCCAGTAGCGGTGTCGAGCGCAAGTGGTCTAGACGAACTCTAATCCTGAGTCTTGGGATTGAGTTCTGTGACCCCCTGCGCTCTTTGTGCGGTACCGCAGCCCTGTGACGCAACAGGGTTCGCTTCTTTCATACAGGGTGAAGCTAACTCATGTGTGTATACTCATTGTACCGCCATATAGTCCGTCATTACTCAGCAGCAGGTTCCATCTCTGCACGGTGGACCCCGGGCTGCGAACGCCTGTTTTTTTTAAAATTCAAAATTGTGCTGTATATAATTAGAGTAACAGACAGCAAAAACAGTGGCAAAACGGCCTAAAATGCCAAAACTTTGAGCACGCAGATATAGGAGGCCTGTCACGGAAATATTACACTGCCAAATATGTGGCCTGTATTTTTATTTTATTGAAAAATAGTGCTGTATATCAATTGACTAACAGACAGGAAAAAAGTGGGAAACCGGCCTACATTGGCCAAACTTGGACTACTCAGATATAAGAGGCTTGTCACGGAAATATCACACTGCCAAATATGTGATATAGAAAATGCAAAGCACAGCCGAGGGGGAAGGTGCACAGTCGATAGGTGCCCAAACCTTGATATATAGAAAACAAGTGACTAGCACACTCCTAGGGATTGTGATGCAAAATGGAGGGGTTTATTTACATACAAAGTCACAAACGTTTCGGTCAACTCTAGACCTTCATCAGTGTGCTAAGTACACCTGTATGTAAGGTTGAGCCCCAAATGGAATGTAAATAAATGGCATCAAAAAATATAACTGGTAAACTCGAACCAGGACAAACAAATTGGAGATGTCTAATGGAAAGGGTTAAGCCAAGGGGAGGGGAGAAAACCCTTATAGCTAAAGAGCTATGACGCAAATCAGCGCACAGGAGAGACCAAACTCCGCGGTGTCCACCGCCAGGAGGAGTTTGGTCTCTCCTGTGCGCTGATTTGCGTCATAACTCTTTAGCTATAAGGGTTTTCTCCCCTCCCCTTGGCTTAACCCTTTCCATTAGACATCTCCAATTTGTTTGTCCTGGTTCGAGTTTACCAGTTATATTTTTTGATGCCATTTATTTACATTCCATTTGGGGCTCAACCTTACATACAGGTGTACTTAGCACACTGATGAAGGTCTAGAGTTGACCGAAACGTTTGTGACTTTGTATGTAAATAAACCCCTCCATTTTGCATCACAATCCCTAGGAGTGTGCTAGTCACTTGTTTTCTATACTGCCAAATATGTGGCCTGCATTTTCTGAATGCAAAATAGTACTGTATATAAGTAGAGTAACAGACAGCAAAAAAAGTGGTTAACCAGCCTACAATGCCCAAACTTTGAGCACGCAGATATATGAGGCCTCTTTTTGGTGAATTTAAAACACAAAAAAAAACAACAGTGGCTCGAGGCTAGCACACGCAATGTATACCTTACAAACTATGATTTTAAAACAGGCCTCAGTCCGACAGAACAGACTGTATATTTTTTTTTTGGGGGGGTGAATTTTTTGAAAAAAAAAAATGCAACTAGGTATATAGTAAAGAAGCAGCAGCAGACAGTTATGGAGCTTTGGGAGGGATGCAGTGGGAGCAATGGACGCACATATAGTGCCTGCAGGCCTTGCACTGATGTGGATATGCTGTGCCCTCCTAACCTAGCGCTGCAATATCAGGACCCTCAAATTAGCCCTTAAAAGGACTGTTGGATTCTCAGGAGTTGTGGATTTAACAGTTGCAGACCTACACTAACTATAAAACCACGATTCTGACCCTATCTCGCAGCAGCTCTCCCTACTACTGCTGCATCTGGAGATGAAGGTCTCTTATACTCCGGATGATGCTGTGCGGCCAAGCCAATACTGCACGACCACAACAAAGATGGCTGCGGCATTTCATGGCCTGGCAGACAATCACTGCAGCGTGATTGGGTCTCTAAAGTCCACCAAAAATGCTGGGTGGAGACTGCAGTTAATTAAATGTCTATTTGTGCAATCAGTAAGGATAGTTAGTCAGCGGACCAGTTGGTTTAGCTAATAAAAAGAAATCTTAACACCTCGTTAAACTTCCCTAAGCTTGTTACACTGTGCCAACTTTTGTTTATCATTATTCTACTCTGGTGTACTTTGGACTGAGATTTTTGAATTTTATCGTTTTCTGAGTTTTCCTCTGGATTAACTTCAAAACCCTATACTCTGGTTTGAACTTTTTACTACTAGACGCCTCTCACATCTGCATGCTAGTTATATGGGTTGAAAAAAGACACAGGTCTATCAAGTTCAACATTCTCTATGGCTAGATTATTTCTAATACACAATCCAATTTGTCGTGAGAGAAGCATCTGGCCTTTTCACTGTCATTACTACCTTTTGTGGTTGGCATTCCACCGTCTGACTGCTTTAACTGGAAAGAACCCTTTCCTTTTTAGCTACTGGAATCACCTTTCCTCCCCTTGTAACAAATGTCTCCTCGCCTTTTTAAGTTTTGTAAATTTTTGAGGAATATGTGTCAGTCTTCTCTGCATATTAATTCTGCCTGACCTCTAGGGCACTGATGCAATTATACCTGTTTTTAGATACAATTCTGTAAATTATTTTATTCTCTGGTCCTGACATTAGCTCAATTCACTTGTGAGTAGTTCAACTAATCTGCAACCTCAGGCACCTACAGTAAAGACCAGATCACTCTTTAAGAATTACAATGTGATAAGCACAGAGCCCCTTGGACTCTAAACAGGATGGCGAGTTCCAGGCTTGAATATAGAAGCCAAATTCTTGAACTGATGGATTGTTATAGTTTGCAAATTTGTGTTTACAGCAAATTTGTCCAAAACCTTTGTCAAGAAGTCTAGGAGCTCTATATATCCTTTAGAAGCCAGAGGAATATCAAATATGGAGTTCTATATCCTCTGCTTCATTTTACACAGCTACACAATCACAGTATTTTTGCTTCGTCACAATGCCCTGGAATGGGAGAGTCAATGATTTTTTTAAAAGATTTTCCATTATCAAGACTTCTCAGTTACTTACCTTGGGGAAATTGTTTTCTTCGCCACCAGGTACTTCACTGTAACCACGAATGCATAGCTGGGGCATTGTTAACCAGTCATGATTATGTCGTGCGAACAAGTCATATGTTTTATAATCCTCGACAATATCTCGCTTTGAATTTGTTTTTTGAGCTTTGAGTACTGAACATGTGCAAATCAAGCATGCAGCAGCTTAACCCACACATGCCTAGTGTAGATCATTATTACATAGTTAGTTACCTAGTTCTGTAGTCCCGAGTATTCTCCCATTTAATGTATATGCAGCAATAGGATTACTCCATCCTAGGTGCATTACTGTACATTTATCTACATTAAACCTCATTTGCCAAGTGTTTGCCCATTCAGACATCTTATCCAGATCGTTTACAGGCTGTAACCAAGGATCAGTACATGAAAAATGATGAAATGTTTAATTATACCTTGTAATTCTTACTAGGATTAATTCTATTTGGAAGCATTTGAATGGTTAAGAAGTGGATGTTTACAGCGGCTCAATATGTAGGAATTTCAGCATGAGATCTAGCTCATATTCAGCAGTTCTGTTTGCTTAATTCAACATATTGCAGGAAAATCCAAAGTACATTTTTATTTATATCTGGAAAGCGGTCTATATTAATAGGAAAATTCAGTAGGCACAGCGATAAATATATATCTTGGTCAATTTGCTAAAATTGATCCCTGAGTATTGAAAATGTGTTTACTTTCTTCCCTCTAACTTTTGCACGTGTATATGAAAATAATGATTTGGTGGTAACAGCTTTATGCTGAATTGCTTATTTCCCTCTTGTTGTGTTTTATCCGTCTGCTACTCTTCCATATGCGAAGCTGCATGGGTTTATATTGGAAATTAATTTTTGGAAAATTATTGTAGACCTGATGCAGGCGTATGTTTTATAAGCCGCCAGTGTAAATTTTGATAATGTGCTGGAGCTCCTAATTAGCAATGAACAGATTGATCTGTGTAGAATAGAGTTCTAGATGAATTTTCTGAAATCTATGTGAATTTGAACAATCTGCAATTTGAAGTACGAGGATTGAAAAAAATAAATCCAGCTGCAGTTTCACACATGCTGTACCCTCAGGGTGAACTTCCCCATAATGTCCTGCAAAAAACTCATCACATTCTATAGCACAGCCTACAAGGAGGCTATCAAAAACAGAATATAGCACAGAGGCTTGGTAGCCAAAGGAATATAATTTTATGCCTATAGGAATAGAAGGTCAGAGCACAAAAGATAGTGATGAATAAAGGCCTAATGCAATTGTGGTGTGCTACTTCAGTGCTGAGTACCAGATTGAAAATGGGAGTGATAGTATCAAGATTCATGCGATATATAGTGACCTATTGTAACCAGAGGCATATCTAGGGGGGCAGCCGGGGCATGTGCCCCGGACGCAGCTGGCAGGGGGATGAAGTCGAGCCAGAAGGGGGGCGCAGTCGAGCCGCCTAATGCGACGGTCTGCAGTGTCTCCCCCACAACTGCATTCTGCCGCCCCTCGGACTGAGAGTCAGCTGTTCGCTGTGCCAACTGTCAAGCTGACAGCTGGCACAGAGAAGCTGCAGAGTGTCAGCTCCCAGGGACATGGGCGGACATACCACATGTGCAGCGATCTGTCCTGCTTCCTGCCCACGCTTCCTCACACAAACAGCGACGCAGCTGGATAATGTCAACATTCAGCGGCCGGCTGTGCCAGAGAGAGAAAGCTGCCGACGGTGTAGCTTCAGCTTCGGGAGAGCGTGCAGACAGCTGAGAGATGCTGTCCGTGTACGCGTGTTGCATGTGTGTGTGTTATGTGTGTTTGTTCACATGTGTAGCGCTGCGGGGGAATGTGCAGAGAGGTAAATGGTGTTGTGTGTGCAAGGGAGGAGAAGGCAATGATGGGGCTGATGGGGAGAAGGCAATGATGGGGTGATGGAGAGGGCAATGATGGGAGTGGTGGGCGAGGAGGAAATGATGGAAGTGGTGGAATGGGCAATGATGGTGGTGGGGGAGAATGCAATGATAGTGGTGGGGGAGGAGGAAATGATGTAGGTGGTGGAATGGGCAAGGATGGTGATGATGGAAAAGACAATGATGGTGGTGGTTGAAAAGGGCAATGATGGGGATGGTGGAGGAGGAAGAAATGATGAATGTGGTGGAAAGGGCAATAATGGGGATCGTGGGGGAGGAGGAAATGATGGAGGTGGGGGAGAAGGCAATGATGGGGATGGTGGGGAGGAGGAAATTATGGAGGTGGGGGAGAAGGCAATGATGGTGGTAGAGGAAAAGACAATGACGGTAATGGTGGGGAAGGAGGCAATGATGGGGTGGTGGAGGAGAAGGCTGCGATGGTGGTGGTGAAAGGACAATGATGGTGGTGGTGGAAAGGGCAATAATGGGGTGGTGGGGAGGAGGAAATGGTGTAGGTGGTGGAATGGGCAATGATGGGAGTGGTGGGGAAAAGACAACGATAGGGGTGGTGGGGGAGGAGGAATTGATGGAGGTGGTGGAATGGGCAATTATATGGGGTGGTGGGGAAGAAAGCAATGATAGTGGTGGTGGAGAAGGCAATATTGGAGGTGGTGAAAAGGGCAATGATGAGGTGGGGTAGAGGACAATAGTGGGATGTGGGGGAGGAAGACAATGAGGGGTGTTGGGGATTGGGATAAATAAAATTAACATCTAACTTTTTTTCACAAAAAATTTACTTCAGCTCCAATTTGTTTTATTTTACCAAGGGTTACAGGAGAAAATGGACCCCAAAACCTTGTTGTACAATTTGTCCTGAGTATGCCGATACCCCAAAAGTGGAGGTAAATCACTGTTCGGGTGCATGACAGAGCTTGGAAGCGAAGGAGCGCCATTTGACTTTTCAATGCAAAATTGACTGGAATTGAGATGGGACGCCATGTTGCGTTTGGAGAGCCACTGATGTGTATAAACATTGAAACCCCCCACAAGTGACACCATTTTGGAAAGTAGACCCCCTAAGGAACTTATCTAGAGGTGTGGTGAGCACTTTGACCTACCAAGTGCTTCACAGAAGTTTATAATGCAGAACCGTGAAAATAAAAAATCATTTTTTTTCACAAAAATTATATTTTTGCCCCCAATTTTTTATTTTCCCAATGGTAAGAGAAGAAATTGGAACCAAATACCGTATATACTCGAGCATAAGCCGAGATTTTCAGCCCAAATTTTTGGGCTGAAAGTGCCCCTCTCGGCTTATACTCGAGTCAATGTGGGTGGCAGGGTCGGCGGGTGAGGGGGTGAGGGCGCTGAGGTATACTTACCTAGTCCCAGCGATCCTCGCGCTGTCCCTGCCGTCCCACGGGCTTCTGTGCTGCAGCTTCTTCCCCTCTTCAGCGGTCACGTGGGACCGCTCATTAGAGATATGAATAAGCGGCTCCACCTCCCATAGGGGCGGAGCCGCCTATTCATTCCTCTAATCAGCGGTGCCGGTGACCGCTGACAGGAAGAGCTGCGGCACCGAAGACCAGGCAGAGGGACAGCGCGAGGATCACCAGGACTAGGTAAGTATAGCATATTCACCTGTCCTCGTTCCAGCCGCCGGGCGCCGCTCCATCTTCCCGGCCGGCGCCTCCATCTTCCCGGCGTCTGCGCTCTGACTGTTCAGGCAGAGGGCGCGATGACGCATACAGTGTGCGCGGCGCCCTCTGCCTGATCAGTCAGAGCAGAGACGCCGGGAAGATGGAGGCGCCGGAACGAGACGCCGGGAGCTGCAATCAAGGGAGGTGAGTATGTGGCTTTTTTTTTTATTGCAGCAGCGGCGGCAGAGATTTCTATGGGGCACCGTATATGGCACAGCAATGGGGCACAATGAACGGTGCAAAGCACCGTATATGGCACAGCAATGGGGCACAATGAACGGTGCAAAGCACCGCATATGGCACAGCAATGGGGCACAATGAACGGTGCAGAGCACCGTATATGGCACAGCAATGGGGCACAATGAACGGTGCAGAGCACCGTATATGGGCACAGATATGGGGCACAATGAATGGTGCAGAGCACCGTATATGGCACAGCAATGGGGCACAATGAACGGTGCAGAGCACCGTATATGGCACAGCAATGGGGCACAATGAACGGTGCAGAGCACTGTATATGGCACAGCAATGGGGCACAATGAACGGTGCAGAGCACCGTATATGGCACAGCAATGGGGCACAATGAACGGTGCAGAGCACCGTATATGGCACAGCAATGGGGCACAATGAACGGTGCAGAGCACTGTATATGGCACAGCAATGGGGCACAATGAATGGTGCAGAGCACCGTATATGGCACAGCTATGGGGCACAATGAACGGTGCAGAGCACTATATGGGGCACAGCTATGGGGAAATAATGAACGGTGTAGAGCACTATATGGCACAGCTATGGGGAAATAATGATCTATTTTTATTTTTGAAATTCACCCGTAAATGCTGCATTTCCACCCTAGGCTTATACTCGAGTCAATAAGTTTTCCCAGTTTTTTGTGGCAAAATTAGGGGGGTCGGCTTATACTCGGGTCGGCTTATACTCGAGAATATACGGTAGTTGTTGTACAATTTGTCCTGAGTACGCTGATACCCCATATGTGGGGGTAAACCACTGTTTGGGCGCATGGGAGAGCTCAGAAGGGAAGGAGCACCGTTTGACTTTTCAATGCAAAATTGACAGGAATTGAGATGGGACGCCATGTTGCGTTTGGAGAGCCACTGATGTGCCTAAACATTGAAACCCCCCACCATTTTGGAAAGTAGACCCCCTAAGGAACTTATCTAGATGTGTGGTGAGCACTTTGACCCACCAAGAGCTTCACAGAAGTTTATAATGCAGAGCCGTAAAAATAAAACAAAAATTTTTTCCCACAAAAATTATTTTTTAGCCCCAGTTTTGTATTTTCCCGAGGGTAACAGGAGAAATTGGACTCCAAAAGTTGTTGTGCAATTTGTCCTGAGTGCGCTGATACCCCATATGTGGGGGGGAACCACCGTTTGGGCGCATGGGAGGGCTCGGAAGGGAAGGAGTGCCATTTGGAATACAGACTTAGATGGAATGGTCTGCAGGCGTCACATTGCGTTTGCAGAGCCCCTAATGTATCTAAACAGTAGAAATCCCCCACAAGTGACCCCATATTGGAAACTAGACCCCCCAAGGAACTTATCTAGATGTGTTGTGAGAACTTTGAGCTCCCAAGTGTTTCACTACAGTTTATAACGCAGAGCCGTGAAAATAATTTTTTTTTATTTTCCCACAAAAATTATGTTTTAGCCCCCAGTTTTGTATTTTCCCAAGGGTAACAGGAGAAATTGGACCCCAAAAGTTGTTGTCCAATTTGTCCTGAGTACGCTGATACCCCATATGTTGGGGTAAACTCCTGTTTTGGCACACAGGAGAGCTCGGAAGGGAAGGAGCACTGTTTTACTTTTTCAACGCAGAATTGGCTGGAATTGAGATCGGACGCCATGTCGTGTTTGGAGAGCCCCTGATGTGTCTAAACAGTGGAAACCCCCCAATTATAACTGAAACCCTAATCCAAACACACCCCTAACCCTAATTCCAATGGTAACCCTAACCACACCTCTAACCCAGACACACCCCTAACCCTAATCCCAACCCTATTCCCAACCGCAAATGTAATCCAAACCCTAACCTTAACTTTAGCCCCAACCCTAACTGTAGCCTTAACCCTAACTGTAGCCTTAACCCTAGCCCTAACCCTAGCCCTAACCATAACCCTAACCCTAGCCCTAACCCTAGCCCTAACCATAACCCTAACCCTAGCCATAACTCTAGCAGTAACCCTAGCCCTAACCCTAGCCTTGACCCTCGCCCTAAACCTAGCCCTAGCCCTAACCCTAGCCCGAACCCTAGCCCGAACCCTAGCCCAAACCCTAACCCTAACCCTAGCCCTAACCCTAACCCTAACCCTAGCCCTAACCCTAGCCCTAGCCCCAACCCTAACCCTAGCCCTAACCCTAGCCCTAACCCTAATGGGAAAATGGAAATAAATACATTTTTTTAATTTTTTTATTTTTCACTAACTAAGGGCGTGATGAAGGGGGGTTTGATTTACTTTTATAGCAGGTTTTTTAGCGGATTTTTATGATTTACAGCCGTCACACACTGAAAGACGCTTTTTATTGCAAAAAATATTTTTTGCATTACCACATTTTGAGAGCTATAATTTTTCCATATTTGAGTCCACAGAGTCATGTGAGGTCTTGTTTTTTGCGGGACAAGTTGACGTTTTTATTGGTAACATTTTCGGGCATGTGACATTTTTTGATCGCTTTTTATTCCTATTTTTGTGAGGCAGATTTACCAAAAATCAGCTATTCATGAATTTCTTTTGGGGGAGGCGTTTATACTGTTCCGCGGTTGGTAAAATTGGTAAAGCAGTTTTATTCTTTGGGTCAGTACGATTACAGCGACACCTCATTTATATCTTTTTTTATGTTTTGGCACTTTTATACGATAAAAACTATTTTTTAGAAAAAATAATTATTTTTGCATCGCTTTATTCTGAGGACTCTAACTTTTTTATTTTTTTGCTGATGTTGCTGTATGGCGGCTGTTTTTTTGCGGGACAAGATGACGCTTTCAGCGGTACCATGGTTATTTATATCCGTCTTTTTGATAGCGTGTTATTCCACTTTTTGTTCGGCGGTATGATAATAAAGCGTTGTTTTTTGCCTCGTTTTTTTTTTTTTCTTACGGTGTTTACTCAAGGGGTTAACTAGTGGGACAGTTTTATAGGTCGGGTCGTTACGGACGCGGCAATACTAAATATGTGTACTTTTATTTATTTTTTTTATTTAGATAAAGAAATGTATTTATGGGAATAATATATATATTTTTTTTCATTATTTAGGATTTTTTTTTTTTTTTGACACACTTGTAAAAAATGTTTTTAACTTTTTTACTTTGTCCCGGGGGGGACAATACAGATCGGTGATCTGACAGTTTGCACAGCACTCTGACAGATCACCGATCTGTCAAAGAGCGCTGCAGCGTTACCAAGTGCCTGCTCTGAGCAAGCACTTGGTAAGCCACCTCCCTCCCTGCAGGACCCGGATGCCGCGGCCATATTGGATCCGGGCCTTGCTGCAGGGAGGAAGGTAGGAGACCCTCCAGCAACGCGATCACATCGCGTTGCTGCGGGGGTCTCAGGGAAGCCCGCAGGGAGCCCCCTCCCTGCGCGATGCTTCCCTGCACCGCCGGCACATTAGGTATATACTCACCCTCGGACGCGCCCTGCTTCTTTCCGGCAGCCTTCCTTCCTAAGAATCAGCGCTTGAAGGACCTTCGGTGACGTCGCGGCTTCTGATTGGTCGCGCGAGTGGTCACATGGGCGGTCGCGCGACCAATCACAAGCCGCGACGTCATCTAAGGCCCTTCACGCGCTGATTCTAAGGAAGGAAGGCTGCCGCTTAGTACCAGGGCGCGTCAGAGGGTGAGCATAGCAATATTTTTTATTTTAATTCTTTATTTTTCACTTAAATATGGATTCCGATACCGATTTCCGATATTGCAAACATATCGGGAATCTGTATCGGAATTCCGATACCAGATTCAGAAGATCGCCGACCTCATGGCCGACCCCACACAGGGGTCGGGTCGGGTTTCATGAAACCCGACTTTGCTAAAAGTCGGCGACTTCTGAAAATGGCCGACCCGTTTCGCTCAACCCAAGTATTAACCAATGAGGACTCTCACGTCTAAATAATTTTCTATCTACTGCCTAACACAGTACAAAGATATATATCTTTCCGGCTTAGTAATGGAGAAGCATCTATAAGACACCTATCCATTACTAATCCTATAGTTACATGTCAAATAAAGACACAACCAGAATAAAATCCTTTAATTAAAAAAATTACACAGACTCCTTTAATAATCTCAATTAAACCATACTTACGACCTCACCTAATTCCACCTTTACCCTTGTTCTCTTGTAATAAGCCAAAAATAATAAAACAACAATATACCATACTTGTCCATCGTTCTGTCCCATACCGTAATCCATGTCTGGGGGAAAAACTGTTTTCAACCTGGACTAATATAAATAAAGAGATAGCCAGAATAAAGTCCTTTATTTGAAAAAATGACACAGACTCCTTTAACCCCTTCGTGACCCAGCCTATTTTGACCTTAAGAACCTGGCCATTTTTTGCAATTCTGACCAGTATCCCTTTATGAGGTAATAACTCAGGAACGCTTCAACGGATCCTAGTGGTTCTGAGACTGTTTTTTTCGTGACATATTGGGCTTCATGTTAGTGGTAAATTTAGGTCGATAATTTTGTGTTTATTTGTGAAAAAAATGGAAATTTGGTGAAAATTTTGCAATTTTCAAATTTTAAATTTTTATTCTGTTAAACGAGAGTTATGTGACACAAAATAGTTAATAAATAACATTACCCACATGTCTACTTTACAGCAGCACAATTTTGGAAACAAAATTTTTTTTACTAGGAAGGTTATAAGGGTTAAAATTTGACCAGCGATTTCTCATTTTTTCAACGAAATTTACAAAACCATTTTTTTAGGCACCACCTCACATTTGAAGTCAGTTTGAGGGGTCTATATGGCTGAAAATACCCAGAAGTGACACCATTCTAAAAACTGCACCCCTCATCGTGCTCAAAACCACATTCAAAAAGTTTATTAACCCTTCAGGTGCTTCACAGCAGCAGAAGCAACATAATTTTTTCCTTCCAACATTTAACTTTTTAGTCACAAAAATGATTTTTAGCAACAATTTTTTTATTTTTCCAAGGGTAAAAACAGAAACTGGACCCCTAAAGTTATTGTACAATTTGTCCTGAGTATGCCGATACCCTACATGTGGGGAAGAACCACTGTTTGGGCGCACGGCAGGGCTCGGAAGGGAAGGAACGCCATTTGACTTTTTCAATAAAAATTGGCTCCGATCTTTAGTGGACACCATGTCGCGTTTGGAGAGCCCCTGTGTGCCTAAACAGTGGAGCTCTCCCACAAGTGACCCCATTTTGGAAACTAGACCCCCCAAGGAGCTTATCTAGATGCACAATGAGCATCTAGATAAGCATAAGGTGCTTTACAAATTGATCCGTAATTTTTCACAAAAAAATTATTTTAGCCTCAATTTTTTCATTTTCACATGGGCAATAGGACAAAATGGATCCTAAAATGTGTTGGGCAATTTCTCCTGAGTACACCGATACCTCATATGTGGTCACAAACCACTGTTTGTGCACAAGGCAAGGCTCGGAAGGGAAGGAGCGCCATTTGACTTTTGAATGAAAAATTTGCTCCAATCGTTAGCGGACACTATGTCATGTTTGGAGAGCCCTTGTGTATCTAAAGATTGGAGCTCCCCTCATGTGACCCCATTTTAGAAACTAGACCCCCAAGGAACTTATCTAGATGCATAGTGAGCACTTTGAACCCCCAGGTGCTTCACAAATTGATCCGTAAAAATAAAAAAGTACTTTTTTTTCACAAACAATTTCTTTTAGCCACAATTTGTTCATTTCAGCATGGGCAGCAGGATAAAATGGATCCTAAAATGTATTGGGCAAATTCTCCTCAGTACACTGATACCTCACATGTGGGGGTAAACCACTGTTTGGGCACACGGCAGGGCTTGGAAGGGAAGGAGAGCCATTTGACTTTTGAATGAAAAATTAGCTCCAATCGTTAGCGGACACCATGTCATGTTTGGAGAGCCCCTGTGTGCCTAAACATTGGAGCTCCCACATGTGACCCCGTTTTGGAAACAAGACCTCCCTTGGAAATAATCTAGAGTTGCAGTGACCACTTTAAACTCCCAAGTGTTTCACAGAAGTTTATAACAGAGCCGGGAAAATAAAAATCATTTTTCTTTCCTCAAAAATTATTTTTTAGCCTGCAATGTTTTATTTTCACAAAAGTAACAGGAGAAATTGGATCCCAAAGTTGTTGTCCAGTTTGTCCTGAGTATGCTGGAACCCCATATGTGGGGGCAAACCACTGTTTGGGCACACGTCGAGGCTCAGAAGGGAAGTAGTGACGTTTTGAAATGCAGACTTTGATGGAATGGTCTGCGGGCGTCACATTGAGTTTGCAGAGCCCCTGATGTGCTTAAACAGTAGAAACCCCCCACAAGTGACCCCATTTTGGAAACTAGACCCCCCAAAGAACTTATCTAAATATGTGGTGAGCACTTTGAACCCCCAAGTGCTTCACAGAAGTTTATAACGCAGAGCCGTGAAAATAAAAAATCTTTTTTCTTTTCTCAAAAATTATGTTTTAGCAAGCAAATTTTTATTTTCGCAAGGGTAAAAGGAGAAATTGGACCCCAATAGTTGTTGCTCAGTTTGTCCTGAGTATGCTGGTACCCCATATGTGGGGGTAAACCACTGTTTGGGTGCACGTCAGGGCTTGGAAGGGAGGGAGCACTATTTGACTTTTTGAACGCAAGATTGGCTGGAATAAATGGTGGCTAGAGTTGAGCTACTTTTACTTTTTTTGGATCGAGTCAGGTTTCGCGAAGCCCGACTTTGTCAATAGTCGGGTTGGGGGAAATCGGCCGATTATTGCGAAAAGTCAGGGGCCGACTGAAATACGAAACCCAATGCAAGTCAATGGGGAATCAAAGTCGGCAGTGAGTGGAGGACAGAAAAACACCTACAGTGACCATTTTAATGCCAAAAACATCAATTTTTATTACTTAAGCTTGTCAATCTTAATTTATTTTATAATAATAGTTAGGCATTGAAAACTGGGGGTCATTTGGCTAAAGTTGTGGGGGGTAGGGCTGGCTCAAGATTTTCGTGGGCCCAGGAAATGCGGAATACGTCAAGGCGGTGGAGCAGGGAGAGGTAAGTATTAAAACTTTGCAAGTGCTGTGATCCTGAGCAAGCAGGGGGGCCCACTCGTTGGCACTGGCACAGGGCCCCTCATAGTACGGCGGTGTGTTTGACGGCGGGTGGCGCCTCCCACTGGCAGAGACACTTTTGCGTTTTGCGTACTATGAGGGGCCCTGTACCAGTGACATCGCCACCGAGTATGCCCCCCCACCTGATGAAGGAACCTGCACTTTCATCTGCACCTTCCTCTTTGTCCCCGTGTAAGGCGGTATAGTATGCGGGAAGGGGAATCTGACTTTCAGAAGCGTCAGATTCTGGCTGTGTAGAGTGCAAGTGGAATGTAGTGGTCTGGGTCAATGTACCAGCAGACTCATATAGCAGTGGTTGGGCAATGGGCAGGATGAGGAGGAAACACAGATATAGGGCCAAATAATAAAGTAGGCTAAATGCAGTTCAAAATTGGTAACAGGACTAAACAGGCGGCATTGCTTTGTTCAGTGGAGGAAAACTGTAATGAGTGGCAGACACAGTTAGTAGGCCCAAATAATAAAGTAGGCTAAATGCAGTTCAAAATTGGTAACAGGACTAAACAGGCGGCATTGCTTTGTTCAATGGAGGAAAACTGTAATGAGTGGCAGATACAGTTAGTAGGCCCAAATAGTAAAGTGGGCTAAATGTCTGCCAAAAAATTGTTCATAAATATACAGGTGGCATAGCTAGGTACAGGGGTGGGCTCCTCTGCTGAGTAGCAGACAGTGGTAGTAGGCGCAAAGTATTAACTGGTCTAAATGGAGGCCAGGGCCCCTGTATATTTTAACTATCATCTATCATTTCAACAAATTTGTATTGGCAGTGCTATTGAAGGATTTAACAGCACAGACTACACAGTGGTGGAGCAGAGAGAGGTAAGTATTGCAAGTGGTAGAGCACTGTTTGTGCTGGGGGGAACACTCTCTCGTGGGCAGTGGTACTGGCACAGGGCCCCTCATATTACGACGGTGTGTCTGACGTTGGTTGTGCACCACCACCGTCAGAGACACTTCATTGTACTATGAGGGACCCTGTGCCAGTGCCGTCGCCCAAGAGTGGGCGCACCCACCTGTCCAGGCAAATGGCACTCGCACGGGTGCTTGCGCCAGGTGGTGACCACGGCCCTGTGGGGGGAGTAAGCCCATTTAGGGAGGTATAAAAATGGCCTATGGTGGACATTCAGCAGCTGCAAATGGAGGAATTGGAGAAGTTAGTAAGAGGAGGCCAAAAGCAAGACATTTTTCAGGCAAGCTACGTGTCAGCAGGGGAAGGTCCGTATTGAACCAACAGCATAATAATCTAGCTGTGGCTGTGCATCAGTGCACTCCATGTCCGATTCATCTTGTAATGGGCAGTTAACAATTTCCCTTTCTAACCCAGGCACGGTATGTGTAAAGCGCTCTATGGAGTAACCTGTTGTGTCGCCTGACGCATCCTTCTTTTTTTTTTTTGGGTGAAGGACATAAGGAAATGTCTTGTACCTGACCGGAAGCATCCACTGACGACTCGCTGCTTTTATATTTGGAACTTTCTGAAGAGGAGGCGAAAGAGCTAGAGGCTGAGTCAGCAAGGAAAGCCAAAACTTTTTCCTGCTGCTCCGGCTTTAAAAGCTGTTTTCCTACTCCCAGATAAGGGAGCCTTCGTGGCCTTGTGTAGCCAGACGATGACGCTGGCTCAACACCTCCAGCCTTAGGTGCTATTGTGCTTTTGCCACTACCACCAGATGCACCACCACCACCAACAGTACCAGCTGGCAACCACTGCCCACGGTCTCTTCCATCAGACTTCCTCATTTTTTGGAAAATCAAACCAAAATAACAACCATTATATGGTACTGTAAAACAATGTGGAAGGTGTATATAAACTTGTTGAGAATTTAAATCTCCCTTTTTTGGGAGGGAGACTGAACCAAAACTCAGGCCCAGTGTATATAACAATGCAATATAAGTGGCAGAAAGTGGCTGGCTGACTTACGACAAACTAAGAGGACTGAAGTATATCCACTTTGTGAGAATTTGAATCTCCCTTTTTTGGGGGGAGACTGAACCAGTGTATAAAACAACACAATGTAAGTGGCAGAAAGTGGCTGAAAGATATATGAAAAAATACGAGGACTGTAGTACAATTTCAATCTCCCTACAATGATCTCAGGACAAGTATGGCAGCAATAAAAAGGACTGGTGCACACAAAATTGTGGACAAATAAACAAGATAACTGTGCAGAAAGGAGCAACAGGATTTTTGCTTTTAAAAAAGCAGTTGGTTTGCACAGCAGCGTGCAAACAGCAATGCCGCTATCAGGGAGCCTTATAAGGCAGCCTAATAAGCTACAGAGCTGATGCACAAAAATATAGCCTCCACTGTCCCTGCAAAGAAATGGTGGTGTTGGACAGTGGAAATCGCAACAGCATAAGCAGTTTGGGGGTTAATCTTCCCTCCCTAACTATATACCTTCTTCTGATGAAGCTGCAGCAACCTCTCCCTATGCTAAGATCGGCAGAAGTAAGATGGCAGTCGGCATGCACGCCCCTGTATAGCCCCTGTGATGCTGCAAAAAGCAAGCCAATCGCTGTCATGCCCTTCTCTAAGATGGAGGGGACCGAGACCTATGTCATCACGCTGCCCACACTCTGCGTCCTCCTTCATTGGCTGAAAAATGGCGCTGAAAGCGTCATATGAAACGCGCAGATCGCCGACCTCATGGCCGATCCCACACTAGGATCGGGTCGGGTTTCATGAAACCCTAATTTGCCGAAAGTCGGTGATTTTTGAATTTTTCCGATCCGTTTCGCTCAACCCTAATGGTGGTGCCATGTTGCGTTTGGAGACCCCTGATGTGCCTGAACAGTGGAACACCCTCAATTCTAACTCCAACACTAACCCCAACACACCCCTAACCCTAATCCCAACTGTAGCTATAACCCTAATCACAACCCTAACCCCAACACACCCCTAACCACAACCCTAACCCCAACACACCCGTAACCCTAATCCCAACCCTGACCCTAATACTAACCCTAATCCCAACCCTAACCCTAATCCCAACCCTAACCACAACTTTAACCCCAACACACCCCTAACCCTAACCCTAACCACAAGCCTAATCTTAACCCTATTTCCAACCCTAGCCCTAATTCCAACCCTAACTCTAATTCCAACCCTAACCCTAAGGCTATGTGCCCACGTTGCGGATTCATGTGAGATTTTTCCGGACCATTTTTGAAAAATCCACAGGTAAAAGGCACTGCGTTTTACCTGCGGATATATCGGGGATTTCCAGTGTTTTTTGTGCGGATTTCACCTGCGGATTCCTATTGAGGAACAGGTGTAAAACGCTGCGGAATCCGCACAATGAATTGACATGCTGCGGAAAATACAATGCAGCGTTTCCGCGCTGTATTTTCCGCACCATGGGCACAGCGGATTTGGTTTTGCATAGGTTTACATGGTACTGTAAACCTGATGGAAAACTGCGACGAATCCGCAGAAGCCAATCTGCTGCTGATCCACGGCCAATCCGCACCGTGTGCCCATAGCTTAATTCTAACCCTAACCCTAGTTCTAACCCTATCCCTAACCCTAGTTCTAACCCTAACACTTGTTCTAACCCTAACCCTAGTTCTAACCCTAACCCTAGGGAAAAAATAAATAAATATATATTTTCTTTATTTTATTATTGTCCCTACCCATGGGGGTGATAAAGGGGGGTTCATTCACTATTTTTTTTTTTTGATCACTGTGATAGGTTTTATCACAGTGATCAAAATGTACCTGGAACGAATCTGCCGGCCGGCAGATTTGGTGGGCATACTGCACATGCGCCCGCCATTTTGGAATATGGCGGCGCCCATTGAGGAGACGGACGGACACCGGGAGGCTCGGTAAGTATGAGGGGGGAGATCGGAGCACGGGAGATCGGAGCATGGGGGGATAGGATCGGAGCATGGGAGGAGCGGACAGGAGGACTGGGGAGCAGACAGGACGACGGAGGGGAGCGGAGCACAGGTCGGAGGACTGGGGAGGAGATCGGTGGTGGTGAGGGAGCAGATCAGGGTTTCCAGCCATGGCCGATGATATTGCAGCATCGGTGAAATATTACAGATCGCTCAGATTGGCTGTTTCACTTTCAACAGCCAATCAGAGCGATCGTAGCCACGGGGAGGTGAAGCCACCTCCCCCCGGGCTGAAGTACCACTCTCCCTGTCCCTGCAGATTGGGTGAAATTGGAGTTAACCCTTTCACCTGATCTGCAGGGACGCGATCCCTCCATGACGCCACATAGGCGTCACAGGTCGGATTGGCTCCGACTTTCATGACGCCTACGTGGCGTCACAGGTCGGGAAGGGGTTAAATTTGACAGCAGGTTTCTATTGATGAGTGAGCGTGTTAGCCAATGCTCAATACTTGATCAAGCATTGGGGTGCTTGGGCATGCTCTGTGCAGGATCCCTGGAGGACACACCCTGTTACAGCCGATGATTCCCAGAGCCCGCCTCCCTCTGGAGCTCTGCCTTTCACCATCTCTGCCGCTCTTCGCTCCTTGTACCTCCGTACTCTGGAGCCCTGAGATCAGCAGCATGGAGAGCAGCATCTCTGGGATCCATCTGCCGGGCCTGCTCTCATCCATGTTTTTGGCGATCAGCACTCTGTCCCCACCATCATGTCCGCTGCCACTAGGATTGTCAGCAGGAGGAGTGAGGGGAGATGGGGGCTGTGAAGAGGAGCGAGGGGAGCGATGTAGAGGAGTGGAAGGAGCGAGGGGAGATGGGGAGTGATGGAGAGGAGCGAGGGGAGATGGCGGAGCGACGGACAGAAGAGAGGGGAGACGGGAGCAATGGACAGAAGAGAGGGGAGATGGGGAGCGACAGACAGACTGGTACCACCAGCGGGTGCCATATTGGAGTACTCATCACTTGGATATTCCAATATGGTGGTCGGCGTACTTCCGGTGGATTGTGGGATTCGAGGACGTCCAATCGGAAGTGGATGACAGACAATTTAAGGTAGTTATATAAATAGATAGGTTATAAACCGTATTGGGGTGAGGCTAATTACATGGGCAATTAGACCTCATATAATTAAATATCTGTTTGCAGTTCACTTCTGATGGAAAATCAGCTGATCAATAATAATGATCTCATTTGTAATAAACAGTTGATGTGCACAAATCAGAATGTATAACAAGGATGTACAGTATATGCCCACTCAAAAGAGAATATAACGGTGATGTGATTGAATAAACTTTATGGCATTTGAAACAGATCACCCTGTCTCTGTCCCATCACTCGCTTAAGCAATCACACTATTTGACAACAATCCAATATACTTCATCATCTGACTTGAAGACCAACCTAACACCATGTTAGGTACTGGCATTACTGTGATTGGCTGGCTGCATCACGCCATGGGGTCTTATATAATGCCTGGTGACTTGATGATTGTCACACTGTGTTCAGGAAGCAGTTCAGGCAGAGTTGTTAGTGAAGGGAGAGTGTAAAGCCCCTTTCACACATTACTTTTTTGCTATCAGTCGCAATTCTGTCAAATTTTAAAAAAAAAACGAATCCGGCGACTGATACCGCCGGATCCATTTTTTTCTCATAGCCTTGTATTAGCAAAGGACTGTGATGGATGGCCTCATGTTTCATCCGTCGTTCGCCGAATCTGTCCTATCTTCCTATCCAACCCCTATTTTTACCAGTGTGAGGAGTGGCCCAATAAATAAAGCCTTTTGCTCCCCCTAGTGGCCGGAGTGTGAAGTGTAATGTGTGCTGGTGATACCTGGTCAGTAGAATTCCTTCAGTGCCATCAGACGTACCATCACTCCCCTTAGTGGCAGAGTGTCATACTGCAACGACCAGATCTCTGGGGCGCTGTACTCCCCCCCGGTTAAATACAGTACTCCTGGACTGGGAAGAAGAACATCAATACATTTCAGCAAAAGAGATACAAAATTTTTGAAATGCTTAAAACAAGTAAATAGAGCAATGCTTCCCTTTGTGGGAGGTGAGGACGCTTGAACGTTACCAATAAAAACAGGATTAAATATTTTTAAATAACATTATGACTATAAATAACTCTTTTTAACCAGCCGGGTATTCTACTAAGTGCAAATTCTGAACAATAAGTTAACTTTTCCTTTAAGGGCGTATAAGCTGAACCCACTAAAGGCCTACTACTAAATACTATAAAATAACTCAACTTGTCTTTCCTTTCTAGCTTCACCAATGCAGGACCGCCTAGCTCCTGGGCCGGGCCTACTGTCATTGTCTCTCTTTCAGCAACCAACTGTCGTTCTACGGTTCTCAGGAGGACTCTCTCTCTAACCCCTACGGGCTCACTTTCAATCTTTCCTGTCCTCAATCTCTATCAACATTATCAAACTATTCTAAATGTCAACATTATCAACATTTCCTAAGGCAACATGTAAACATTCCCTTTAAGAGGGAGCCGAGTCTCTATGAGGTAGTGCAGATTCTCTCTGTCTGCAAGTCCAGTGAAAGCAAGACCTTCTGCGTCATGTCCAGAAGCATTATCTTCGCAAAGTCTTCTTTCTTTTGTAAAACCAGTAGGGAGCACCTTTAAGAAGGTGCAAACTATATACAAAACAGTTTTGGAATCATTCACTGTTCATGATCCAGCAGTCTTTTAAACAATGATGAACTTGTGCAAGAATAGAAAAAGAAATGAAAACAATAGGGATCCCTGTTTTGATTAGGCAATTCAGTACCACAGTGAACATAGAGGTCAGAGCACATACAGTGATCTGACAATAATCCAAAAACATAGAACGAGCTCTGAGACGTGGGAACTCTGTTGACCGCAATCCCTAATCCTATCCAACAACACTAGAGGCAGCCGTGGATTGCGCCTAACGCTACCTATGCAACTCGGCACAGCCTGAGAAACTAGCTAGCCTGAAGATAGAAAATAAGCCTACCTTGCCTCAGAGAAATACCACAAAGGAAAAGGCAGCCCCCCACATATAATGACTGTGAGTAAGATGAAAAGACAAACGTAGAGATGAAATAGATTTAGCAAAGTGAGGCCCGACTTTCTGAACAGAGCGAGGATAGGAAAGGTAACTTTGCGGTCAACACAAAACCCTAAAAACCACGCAAAGGGGGCAAAAAGACCCTCCGTACCGAACTAACGGCACGGAGGTATACCCTCTGCGTCCCAGAGCTTCCAGCAAACAAATAGATAAGCTGGACAGAAGAAAAGCAAACAAAATAGCAAAGGAAAACTTAGCTATGCAGAGCAGCAGGCCACAGGAACGATCCAGGAGGAAAACAAGTCCAATACTGGAACATTGACAGGAAGCCAGGATCAAAGCACTAGGTGGAGTTAAGTAGAGCAGCACCTAACGACCTCACCACATCACCTGAGGGAGGAAACTCAGAAGCCGCAGTACCACTTCCCTCCACCAACGGAAGCTTTCAGAGAGAATCAGCCGAAGTACCACTTGTGACCACAGGAGGGAGCTCTGCCACAGAATTCACAACAGTACCCCCCCTTGAGGAGGGGTCACCGAACCCTCACCAGAGCCCCCAGGCCGACCAGGATGAGCCACATGAAAGGCACGAACAAGATCGGGAGCATGGACATCAGAGGCAAAGACCCAGGAATTATCTTCCTGAGCATAACCCTTCCACTTAACCAGATACTGGAGTTTTCGTCTTGAAACACGAGAATCCAAAATCTTCTCCACAATATACTCCAACTCCCCCTCCACCAAAACCGGGGCAGGAGGGTCAACAGAAGGAACCATAGGTGCCACGTATCTCCGCAACAATGACCTATGGAATACGTTATGTATGGAAAAAGAATCTGGAAGGGTCAGACGAAAAGACACAGGATTAAGAACCTCAGAAATCCTATACAGACCAATGAAACGAGGTTTAAACTTAGGAGAGGAAATCTTCATAGGAATATGACGAGAAGATAACCAAACCAGATCCCCAACACGAAGTCGGGGACCCACACAGCGTCTGCGATTAGCAAAACGTTGAGCCTTCTCCTGGGACAAGGTCAAATTGTCCACTACCTGAGTCCAAATCTGCTGCAACCTGTCCACCACAGTATCCACACCAGGACAGTCCGAAGACTCAACCTGTCCTGACGAGAAACGAGGATGGAACCCAGAGTTGCAGAAAAATGGCGAAACCAAGGTAGCCGAGCTAGCCCGATTATTAAGGGCGAACTCAGCCAAAGGCAAAAAGGACACCCAGTCATCCTGATCAGCAGAAACAAGACATCTCAGATATGTTTCCAAGGTCTGATTGGTTCGTTCGGTCTGGCCATTAGTCTGAGGATGGAAAGCCGAGGAGAAAGACAAGTCAATGCCCATCCTACCACAAAAAGCTCGCCAAAACCTCGAAACAAACTGGGAACCTCTGTCAGAAACGATATTCTCTGGAATGCCATGTAAACGAACCACATGCTGGAAGAACAATGGCACCAAATCAGAGGAGGAAGGCAATTTAGACAAGGGTACCAAATGGACCATCTTAGAAAAGCGATCACAGACCACCCAAATGACTGACATCTTTTGAGAAACGGGAAGATCTGAAATAAAATCCATAGAGATATGTGTCCAAGGCCTCTTCGGGACTGGCAAGGGCAAAAGCAACCCACTGGCACGAGAACAGCAGGGCTTAGCCCGAGCACAAATCCCACAGGACTGCACAAAAGTACGCACATCCCGCGACAGAGATGGCCACCAAAAGGATCTAGCCACTAACTCTCTGGTACCAAAGATTCCAGGATGACCAGCCAAGACCGAACAATGAACCTCAGAGATAACTTTATTCGTCCACCTATCAGGGACAAACAGTTTCTCAGCTGGACAACGATCAGGTTTATTAGCCTGAAATTTTTGCAGCACTCGCCGCAAATCAGGGGAGATGGCAGACACAATTACTCCCTCTTTGAGGATTCCCGCCGGCTCAGATACACCCAGAGAGTCGGGCACAAAACTCCTAGACAGAGCATCCGCCTTCACATTTTTAGAGCCCGGAAGGTATGAAATCACAAAGTCAAAACGGGCAAAAAACAATGACCAACGAGCTTGTCTAGGATTCAACTGCTTGGCGGACTCAAGATAAGTCAAGTTCCTATGATCAGTCAAGACCACCACGCGATGCTTAGCTCCTTCAAGCCAATGACGCCACTCCTCGAATGCCCACTTCATGGCCAGCAACTCTCGATTGCCCACATCATAATTTCGCTCAGCAGGCGAAAACTTCCTGGAAAAGAAGGCGCACAGTTTCATCACTGAGCAATCAGAACCTCTCTGCGACAAAACAGCCCCTGCTCCAATCTCAGAAGCATCAACCTCGACCTGGAACGGAAGCGAAACATCTGGTTGACACAACACAGGGGCAGAAGAAAAATGACGCTTCAACTCTTGAAAAGCTTCCACAGCAGCAGAAGACCAATTGACCACATCAGCACCCTTCTTGGTCAAATCGGTCAATGGTTTAGCAATACTAGAAAAATTGCAGATGAAGCGACGATAAAAATTAGCAAAGCCCAGGAACTTTTGCAGACTTTTCAGAGATGTCGGCTGAGTCCAATCATGGATGGCTTGGACCTTAACAGGATCCATCTCGATAGAAGAAGGGGAAAAGATGAACCCCAAAAATGAAACCTTCTGCACACCAAAGAGACACTTTGATCCCTTCACAAACAAAGAATTAGCACGCAGGACCTGAAAAACCGTTCTGACCTGCTTCACATGAGACTCCCAATCATCCGAGAAGATCAAAATGTCATCCAAGTACACAATCAGGAATTTATCCAGGTACTCTCGGAAGATGTCATGCATAAAGGACTGAAACACTGATGGAGCATTGGCAAGTCCGAATGGCATTACTAGATACTCATAATGACCCTCGGGAGTATTAAATGTAGTTTTCCATTCATCGCCTCTCTTAATTCGCACAAGATTATACGCACCACGAAGATCTATCTTGGTGAACCAACTGGCCCCCTTAATCCGAGCAAACAAATCAGATAACAACGGCAAGGGGTACTGAAATTTAACCATGATCTTATTTAGAAGGCGGTAATCTATAGAAGGTCTCAGCGAACCATCCTTCTTGGCTACAAAAAAGAACCCTGCTCCTAATGGCGACGATGACTGGCGAATATGCCCCTTCTCCAGGGACTCCTTCACATAACTGCGCATAGCGTCGTGCTCAGGCACAGATAAATTAAACAATCGGCCTTTTGGGAACTTACTACCAGGAATCAAATTGATAGCACAATCACAATCCCTATGCGGAGGTAGGGCATCGGACTTGGGCTCATCAAATACATCCCGGTAATCAGACAAGAACTCTGGAACCTCAGAAGGGGTGGATGACGAAATTGACAGAAATGGAACATCACCATGTACCCCCTGACAACCCCAGCTGGACACCGACATGGATTTCCAATCTAATACTGGGTTATGGACTTGTAACCATGGCAACCCCAACACGACCACATCATGCAGATTATGCAACACCAGAAAGCGAATAACCTCCTGATGTGCAGGAGCCATGCACATGGTCAGCTGGGTCCAGTACTGAGGCTTATTCTTGGCCAAAGGCGTAGCATCAATTCCTCTCAATGGAATAGGACACTGCAAGGGCTCCAAGAAAAACCCACAATGCTTAGCATACTCCAAGTCCATCAAATTCAGGGCAGCGCCTGAATCCACAAATGCCATGACAGAATACGATGACAAAGAGCAGATCAAGGTAACAGACAGAAGAAATTTTGACTGTACTGTACCAATGGTGGCAAACCTAGCGAACCGCTTAGTGCGCTTAGGACAATCAGAGATAGCATGAGTGGAATCACCACAGTAGAAACACAGCCCATTCAGACGTCTGTGTTCTTGCCGTTCAACTCTGGTCAAAGTCCTATCGCATTGCATAGGCTCAGGTTTAAGCTCAGGTAATACCGCCAAATGGTGCACAGATTTACGCTCACGCAAGCGTCGACCAATCTGAATGGCCAAAGACATAGACTCATTCAAACCAGCAGGCATAGGAAATCCCACCATGACATCCTTAAGGGCTTCAGAGAGACCCTTTCTGAACATAGCTGCCAGCGCAGATTCATTCCATTGAGTGAGCACGGACCACTTTCTAAATTTCTGACAATATAACTCTATCTCATCCTGACCCTGACAAAGAGCCAGCAAATTTTTTTCTGCCTGATCCACAGAATTAGGCTCATCGTACAGCAATCCGAGCGCCAGGAAAAACGCATCGATATTACTTAATGCAGGATCTCCTGGCGCAAGAGAAAATGCCCAGTCCTGAGGGTCGCCACGCAAAAAAGAAATAATGATCAAAACCTGTTGAACTGGATCACCAGAGGAGCGAGGTTTCAAGGCCAGAAATAGTTTACAATTATTTTTGAAACTCAGAAACTTAGTTCTATCACCAAAAAACAAATCAGGAATAGGAATTCTTGGTTCTAACATAGATTTCTGATCAATAGTGTCTTGAATCTTTTGTACTCTTGCCGAGAGCTGATCCACACATGAAGACAGACTTCTAACGTCCATTGCTACACCTGTGTCCTGAACCACCCAAATGTCTAGGGGAAAAAAAAGGCAAAACCCAGTGCAGAGAAAAAAAAAATGGTCTCAGAACTTCTTTTTTCCCTCTATTGAGAATCATTAGTACTTTGGCTTCCTGTACTGTTTTGATTAGGCAATTCAGTACCACAGTGAACATAGAGGTCAGAGCACATACAGTGATCTGACAATAATCCAAAAACATAGAACGAGCTCTGAGACATGGGAACTCTGTTGACCGCAATCCGTAATCCTATCCAACAACACTAGAGGCAGCCGTGGATTGCGCCTAACGCTACCTATGCAACTCGGCACAGCCTGAGAAACTAGCTAGCCTGAAGATAGAAAATAAGCCTACCTTGCCTCAGAGAAATACCCCAAAGGAAAAGGCAGCCCCCCACATATAATGACTGTGAGTAAGATGAAAAGACAAACGTAGAGATGAAATAGATTTAGCAAAGTGAGGCCCGACTTTCTGAACAGAGCGAGGATAGGAAAGGTAACTTTGCGGTCAACACAAAACCCTAAAAACCACGCAAAGGGGGCAAAAAGACCCTCCGTACCGAACTAACGGCACGGAGGTACACCCTCTGCGTCCCAGAGCTTCCAGCAAACAAATAGATAAGCTGGACAGAAGAAAAGCAAACAAATAGCAAAGGAAAACTTAGCTATGCAGAGCAGCAGGCCACAGGAACGATCCAGGAGGAAAACAAGTCCAATACTGGAACATTGACAGGAAGCCAGGATCAAAGCACTAGGTGGAGTTAAGTAGAGCAGCACCTAACGACCTCACCACATCACCTGAGGGAGGAAACTCAGAAGCCGCAGTACCACTTCCCTCCACCAACGGAAGCTTACAGAGAGAATCAGCCGAAGTACCACTTGTGACCACAGGAGGGAACTCTGCCACAGAATTCACAACAGATCCCGGGTCAACAAAGGGATCCCTTCAAGGAATAACCCCGGCGGACGGGTTTAAAGCAGCAAAAACAGGAAACAGTTAACTATTTACATACTCGGTTCTTCGAGGTTTATTGCTGCGACGGTTGCGGTCTTACCTCGCAGACCACCCCTCTCGGTCGAGAACGGGTGGGACCCCCAATGACACGCGGGGCCTGGTCTGTCTGGTGGTCCGCAGCAGGGGCTTCACCCTCTGGAACCTCAGCTGCAACCTGAAGGACTGCGCATCTCTGGACACCCCTGGCCACCCAGCCGGTCTCCCTCTGCCACCGGGTGTAGGTCACAGCATCCCCAGGTCTCAGGTCACGATCCTCATCGACCGTTCCATAACAGGGCTCCACCTCGCTCCGGTTGAAACGGACCTGCAAGGGCTCTCCAATCTCCTGGATGACCCCCCTCTTCTCCTTGGGGTTATAGAAGACCACCACCCCCCACTGTGATAGTGGGACCTTCTCCTCCTCTGTGAGGTCGACCATGGTCACAGGTCGAGGCTGTTTCCTCCGTGCCGCCACTAGGCGTTGCTGGTGTTCCGTCACCGGCAGCATCCTCAGGTCCGGCTCCTGCGGAGCGCGATTCCCTAGTCAGGTGCGGGGATCTGATGCGGCCGGAGTGGGTAGAGGAGGGGACACGGGGGAGAGACGGATCTCCGTCGGGTGGCCCAACCGGGAACTCACCCGAGCGCAGGCCTTCAGGCAGTGCGCCAGCCACCGAGCTTCAGCGGCGGCCACCCAGCCATCAGGCATCCGTCCGCCGGGTTTTCCTTCAGGCAGCTCCACAGCGGTCGATCTCTGCAGCGGCAGTGACTCCGGGGTCGCCGCAGGTGATGCAGGCCTGCACCTGGCTGGGTCGTCTCCATGTGGTGGCCTGGAAGTTGCCATCTTTGTCCCCTCCTCTGGATCTTCTTCCCGGGCTCTTTTTCGGGGGCAGCTCCATCCCCACTGTCCCCACCCTCCATAGAGGATGAGAAGGCGGATCTCAGCGGCTGACGGGCCCGCCCTCAGGATACAACAATACTTAGACTGGGCGGCCATTATCTTTCGCGCTCTTCAGTTCTTTCACGCCCACTTCCACGCCCTTCTTCTTCTCCTGGGCGGTTCTCCTCTGCTTTGGGGCAAATCGTCCTCCCTCAACAGCAATCGGAGGGGGCGGTCAGCACTTCTGGTGCCACTTTGATAGTCTCCTCCAATGGCACGCCCTCCTTCTTCCCCTGCGCTCCTCGTGGCGCAGTAATGGCGGCGGTTTTGGCGGGAATCTTGCGGCAGATAGCAATACACAGTCTTTGCAATAAGTCACAGTCCAAACACGTTTCAATCACAGTTCCAAGGCACACATGACCTGCTTCTCAGGCTTAAGTACGATCCTGTTTGTGGCGCCAAGTTGTAGTGCCCCCAGACACAGGGCCACGAGTTCTTGGTACCGGGCCTCTCTGGTTCGGTTCTGAGGCTGTCACGGTGGCTAGACCCGGTCCGCGACCCTGCTAAGGGGCGTCCAATAAAGGTGGTGCTGTCTGTCAGGGATTCGTGACGCCACCTGTGGTGTTCGGTCAGGGTGACCGACGCTGCTTGGGGTCCGCTGGGGTGATGGAATGGCAGTTAGATGGTATACCTTCCCACAGGTGAAGTATGTCCCCAGGGCTTCCCAGTAAGGTGGATGGTGATGGTGTGAGGTGCAGTCAATAACGAGGACACAAGGTTGCAGTCTCTTTACCTCTTTACTGAAGACTTCAGGATCCTCAATCCAGAGCACAGTTAACAGGGCTATCTGAGACCGGCCGGTCCGATGGGCACATCCAGAATTCCCTTTGCAGGTGGAAATCGTTGCCTACCAATAGCGCCTGTGTGTTGTAGTGCTACCCTGCTGAGCATTCGGAATAGTCCTCACAACTTCTGTTCTCGTTCGTTCATTCTTTCTAATTCGTTCTAGATCTTTCTAGTTCAACGTCCCCCAGGTATGTTATGGCTAGGACGCACCCGTATGACGGGAAGGCCTGGAGTTCTTCCGGGACCCTAGAGACGCCCCTCTCCCACAGTTGCCCCTATGTCTTCGTAGGTGTTTAGGTGAGACAGCCAACCTATAATTAACTGTCCTGCGGAGTTTGAAGTAAAGCGTAGAGTCAGTTACTCCATTGGTGTTACGGCCACCGGCTACGCGCTTCAGTAGGTTGTTGCCTCGGTCTCATGGCACGACTCCTACTGGCTCTCCTTTGTGCTTGATCTCGTTTCTCACTGTTCCACAATATCCTTCGCTTCGTGCCTCTTTTTTAGGAAACCGCCGTGGGGTGTGCAGGCACGGTTCCGTAACGTTCTATTCTGGTCACTAGGTGCCTGCCAGGTTCCCACGCCTGACAGGGACCCCCCTGTGTCTTCTCCCTGCAACACCCCCTGCCACGGGATGTTGCCTGAATCCAACCCAGTCAGCTTCTGACTAACTTCCTATCCAACCCCTAGTTTTACCAGTGTGAGGAGTGGCCCAATAAATAAAGCCTTTTTCTCCCCCTAGTGGCCGGAGTGTGAAGTGTAATGTGTGCTGGTGATACCTGGTCAGTAGAATTCCTTCAGTGCCATCAGACGTACCATCGCTCCCCTTAGTGGCAGAGTGTCATACTGCAACGACCAGATCTCTGGGGCGCTGCACTATGATCAGTAGAAGACGACAGTGGTGAATGGCAATTAGTGTCTTTAGATGATGATGAGACATAGTTGCCAACAAATGATGTTGTTAAGTCAATAAATTAGGAGGATGGGGTGCGGAAGTGGAAGATGAGGTGTTGGATAATGAAGTCACGAACCCAACCTGGGAATGTACCATGCACAGCAAAGGCAGCAGTGAAGAGAGAGAGGCATCCGCAGCACCGCTACAGGCAGGAAGAGTCAGTGGAGTGGCCAGAGAGAGTAGGCAGGAACCTGTTCCGCAGTGCACTCACACTCAGCAAGCTCACAGACCGAGTTTTAGGTGTTTCCCAGGCTGACGTTTTTTTAAAGAAAGTGCGGACAATAAACGAATGGTAATCTCAACCTGTGCCATACCAAGATCAGCAGGGGCCTGACCATGACTAGTCCGATACCAGCAGCATGCTAAGACACATGTCATCCATGCACCCGACTAGCATTGCCAAATGCCTGCTTTAGTGTCTGCTGGTTACACCACTGCATCTTTCTCTGTGCTATATGTTTGTCTATCCCCAGTCCATGACACCGGCACAAATGCCTTCTGCCCTGCACCTGTCATTGCACAGCAGCCACCTCCAATTCCTTGTCCCAGAGAAGGGTTTGGCTCTCCCTGCTCCAAGCCTTGAGGTCCAAATGGAGAAACACAGCTACCCACAGGCTATAACCCATAACACTAAACAGCCACATTTCCTGATTTCTTGCCCTAAAAATGTTGCCATTTAGGCATGCGGACACTGAGGCTTTCTGAATCTTCATGGTGGTTGCCATCTTTGGTACTTGATACTCAGTCGCCACCATATTTCCTGGTTTGCATTCCACACCTTATACCAGCACGTGTCCCATAACATCACCGGTGCCCTTACCAATGCAGTTACTGGGAAGGTGCATGTAACAACCGAAAAATGGACAAGTGCTTATGGCCTGGGACACTACATTTCCCACGATGGCACACTGGGTGAACCTAGTGGAGGCAGGTACCAAGTTGGACTCTGGGACAGTTCAATTGCTACCAATGGCAAGGATTGTGCGCCCTAGTTCCCCTAGGGTTTCCTCCACCTCTTATATCTGCACCCCCTTCTCCTCCTCATCCTCCATCTCTGAAATGTCAACCACATCAGTTGCAAGCTGGAAGCACTACAGCACTGTCTCGGCAAACTGACATCAGGCTCTGCTGAAACTAATTTGTTTACGTAACAAACAGCTAACTGCCACAGAGATGTTGAAAGGTATAACTGATCAGACATGCTCTTGCCGCTGAACCTTCAATTAGACAAGGTCGCTTGTGATAATGGCTTTTACCTGCTACCATGCCTGGCTCACAAGCTCAACTTAGTGGTTCAACGTTTTCTGAAAATCCACTCAGATTTGTCTGACCTACTTGTGAAAGAATGCTGTGTGTGCAGTGTGCACCCATTTCCACAAGTCAGCTACAACTGCAGTTGGTCTGTAAGTGCTGTAGCAGCACAGCACTTGCAAGTGCCATATCACAGAATGGTGTGCAACATGACCATGCAATGGAACTCCACATTACATATGTTGGCAAGGCTTTGTCAGTAGCAGAAGACAGTAGTTAAATATGAGCTATAACATGTCCATAGGTATTTTGGACAGCCTTCGCACATAAACACCAATGAGTGGACATGGATGTCTGACATCTGTGAGCTTCTCTAAAACTTTGAGGAATAATAATAATAATAATAATATAATAATAATCTTTATTTAATAATAATCTTTAATAATAATAATAATAATCAACTAAGATGGTGAGCATCGATGACACCATAATCAGCACAACCATCCCGCTTCTGTGTCTACTCAAATGCTTGCTGCTCACAATTAAAGAGAAAACTTTGGATGTGATTCAGGTGGAGATAGAGGAAGAAAGTACACAAGGTGATACTACACAGCCTCATCTCATCTCAGCTCAGATTGAGTGATAATGAGGAGGAGGAGTGTCACAAAGCTTCCACCATAGAGAAGAGCCAGATGACAGTAGCGTCTGCTTTCAGGTACTCCTGCACTGGTTAGAAGTACTTAATCATTGTATTAAACTGTCCAGGTGTTTCCTTTCTAGCAGTGCCAGGGTTAATCTGTACATTTGCAGCTTCTGGATCTTTCCTACTTGGATGGTCTCAGCTGTTTAGTTTTGGCCACTCCCCTCTGCTATATATGCTCACCTCTGCCACCTAGGGATTGTCAGTGTTAGTTCTTACTGCTTGGTTCTGGAGTTGGAAGTGTGGTTCGTGATTGGAGTTGGAGTTGACATTTGGAGAGTTTCAGGAAATTGTTCCTTGGAGTTTTGTCTGTGTTCACATCCTCAACCTCTCCTATTTGGTTTATCCTTCCTCAAACTCCCTTGTGTTCCACTCTGTTGTTTGGTGTGTTTATTTTGTATGGTTGGTGTTTTCATTTACCCCTGTCCACTTTCTCGTGTTTTTCTGGTTAGTATGTTCCTATACAATTCAGATTCTCACTACCCTGCGGGGGGAAGGGGACAGATAGGGGTTGATAATATAACAAGAATCTGACATCTCCACCTTCAGGAGTTATAATGGGGACAGATATAGACTAGGGCACACCTAGTTTTAGTTCCTGTTAGCACCCCTAGTGTCAACACCATAGTGACGAGAAGACTAAGGAGGAGGAGGAACAGGACATGGTACTACCCACACCAGCTTCATCCCATCTGTTCAGGGTAGTTGGGCTGGAGAGGAGGAGGAGGAGGAGAAGGAGAGGGAGCAGGAAGAGGAGATAGACAGTCGTATTTCTGGTGGTGGCAGTTTTTTTTTCTTGTTGGGAGTCTGACACACATGGCTGACTTTATGTCCCGCTGCCTTTCTATTACCCTCATGTTATGCACATTTTGGCCGGCACTGATTACTGGTTGTTCAACCTTCTCAACCCACAATACATGGAGAACTTTATATCTTTCCTTTCTGCAGAGGAGAGAGCTAGTAAAATGGTGCACTATATGAATGCCCTAGTCAAACAATTAGTAAAAAAGTCCTATCTGACAGGGTAGTGTGACAAGGAGGGAGTTTTTGAAGATGCTGAAGGAGTACCTAGCTGACCATAACAGTGTCCTCTGTTATATCTCTGTGCTGTACAACTATTGGGTACCCAAGCTGTACACGTGACATGAACTGTCCCTCTATGCCTCGGATGTGCTGCCCTGCACAACCGCTAGCATTTTGTCAGAGCGGGTTTTTAGTGCCAGTGATAGGCTGACTCTTATCTAAATGAACAAGGCCTAGATTGGCTCAGACTTCTCAACTCCACCTGATGACAGCAGCAGAACATAAAGACAATTCAAATGTAGGATCATCAGGTAGCCCTCATTCAAAATCTTTATAGGATCAAAAGCCTATCCGCACTGAAAATGTTCTTTTTTTTTCTGGTGTATCCAAAGGCACCCCTTCCCACCCAAAAAAAGAGTATACAGTTCATGGCTTATTCTCCTCCTCCTCTATCATAACATCAGGCATGCCTCACTCAAAATCTTTATGGGGTCAACAGATGGCCCTCTCTCAAATTATTTATAGGGTTAACAGGCAGTGCTCACTGAAAAACTTTTTATGGTCATCATGAGGCCATCACTCTAAATTTTTACAGGGTCATTCTGCAGCCCTTGCTCAAAATTTACAAGGCCTGGATTGGTCCAGATTTCTCAACCCCACTGAATGGCAGTAGCAAAACATAAAGTCAGTTCAAATGTAGGATCTTCAGATGGCCATCACTCAAAAACTTTATATGGTCATCAGGTGGCCCTCTATCCAAAGTTTTAGAGGGTCAATATAGTCATTCTCTCCCAATTTTTAGAAGGTCAATATGCATCACTGTGACGACATTGCATTTAATCTGAATTATCCATAGATATTATTTCAGTAGGCCCATGGAAATGAGCTAGAGTTCATGTGAAAATTACTGTTGACCCTTATTGTCATTGAATTAATGTTCAATGGCTGTCATTTGTTGACCAAGTGCTGATTAGCTATAGTATCTGTCTTTGTATTGCAGTCCTGGTATTGCTCTACTATCTTTGGGAAACAAAGGCACAATGTTTGAATGTTTGTTAATATGTTGATGACCCATTGGCACTTTTCATTATGAAGGACAATCTATGCATGTAGTTTGAACACTCCAGCAATGAGGGATGGCCTCCTACCACCTTCCCCCAAGCCTGTGGAGGATGACTGAATGAGAAGTTGTGACCTATAAAAAGGAGGATCTGCCTGTGTTTGGAGAGACTATGTTACAATAGCCCATGGCTCCAATTGAAAGAATACATAGCTGCCTCATAACCATCACTGAACCCTCAAAGACTTTTAGAGAATCCAGGTTGGGACAATCAAGTCACCTGGCCTCTTACATCAATAGACTGTCATCTTCCTAAGATTGTTTTTACCTCCTCGCTATGGGAGCCTGCCAAAAGAGGGGAACTAGAAGCAGCTCTAATCCCGACAAGTCAGCGGAAGGGTGAGACTGTAATTTGCACCATCTTGGGTATTTGCTGGGACTGTTCTGTATGCTATTGTGTGCTAGTGGTTCAATAAATTATTGCTACACTGTTTTAGCCTAGTCCCTGTGTTGTCTGACCCATGTTCTGCCCATGGATAGAGAGAGTGGGCACTAAGTGGTTTGAGCCCTGGTCCATGCAGTCTTTCTAAAGGCAGTCGGGCTGGCAGACGAGAGCACCCACTGACCCCTGTGTCTCCACAATCACTCTATCCAATTTTTTATCAGGTCATTATAGTAGCTCTCTCCAAATGTATAGAAGATCATTATATGTCACTCTAATCCAAATTTTTAGAATGTCGTTATAGTGACTCCAAATTTTTAGAAAGTCGTTTTGTATCACTCTATCCAAAATTTTAAAAGGTTGTAACTCTATCACAATTTTTAGAGAGTCAATTTAGTCACTCTATCCAAATTTTTAGATGGTCATTATAGTCATTTTCTCTAAATTTTTAGAAGGTCATTATAGTCACTCACTCCAGATTTTTAGAAGGACATTATGCGTCACTCTAACCAATTTTTAAAGGGTCATTATTGTCACTCTCTCCAAATATTTAGAAGGTCGTTATACGACACTATCAAAATATTTAGAAGGTCATTATGCATCACTCTATCCAACTTTTTGTGGGCAGCACGGTGGCGCAGTGGTTAGCACTACAGCCTTGCAGCGCTGGGGTCCTGGGTTCTAATCCCACCCAGGACAACATCTGCAAAGAGTTTGTATGTTCTCTCCGTGTTTGCGTGGGTTTCCTCCGGGCACTCCGGTTTCCTCCCACATACCAAAGACATACTGATAGGAATTCTAGATTGTGAGCCCAATCGGGGACAGTGATGATAGTGCAAAACTGTAAAGCGCTGCGGAATATGTTAGTGCTATATAAAAATAAAGATTATTATTATTATTTAGAGGGTCTTTATGCGTCATTATGCATCAGTCTATCCAAATTTTTAGCTGGTCATTATAGTCACTCTCTTCAAATGTTTATAAGGTCATTATAGTCACTCTTCTCAAATTTTTAGAAGGACATTATGTGTCACTCTCTCCAAATATTTAGAGAAACACCATGAGATACTTTTTTGACTTCTAGTGTATATTGCAGTTCATACTTCGAATTTTTACAGCCCTTGCATAGGTTTTATTAGTCTACGAGCCCAACTGTTTAACAATTTTAATACAATGGGTTTGCTACTTTATGTCTAATAAAGGGTGTATCGGAGTCCCTCTTCTTTCATGCTTTTAAGCCGGATGTGTCTCACCATGTTACACACACCACATGCCCAGATAAGGTAGTAAAATGTTGGAAAAAAGGAGAAAAAAGATATGTGTAGATGACAGTGATCACCTCAGGCAATTTTTTATTATTTATTTCTCAATACCAAATAACAGCAAGAACAAGCCACAAAGAATCTTTAAAAACATTTAAAAAGGTCAGAAGATGCCTATATGCACACAAACACCCAGCCTGGTCTGGGTATAGGGCAGATGATCCTATCCCGTGGTTCCAGATTAAAAAAAAGTAGTAATACATGGCTAATCAATTTGGTATATTGCCATTAAGCGCACTAGATGTAAAATAAAGTGCATTGTGCAATCATATCCTCATGTTTATTAAACTCAAAACATGGACATGTTGTAAACAGAATTGTCATAACCCCAGATTTAAAATGCATAGGACATAAAAATAAGTTTTGCATTAAGCCAATCTTCAACAAGTCTGGAGGCCTACAACATTTTTAATAGCTTTTTCAGTTTTAGAGAACACATAAATGTTCCCAGACCTCATAACACTGTATGTCTGCGACATGGAAGCTTACAAATGTTTTTAAATGTTTTTCTGTTTTAGAGATCACAGAAATGTTCACAGACCACTTAACACTGTATGACTGAATAATGGAATCCTACAACATTTTTAAAAGCTTTTCCTCAGTTTTAACCCCTTCATGACCCAGCCTATTTTGACCTTAAAGACCTTGCCGTTTTTTGCAATTCTGACCAGTGTCCCTTTATGAGGAAATAACTCAGGAACGCTTCAACGGATCCTAGCGGTTCTGAGATTGTTTTTTCGTGACATATTGGGCTTCATGTTAGTGGTAAATTTACGTCAATAAATTCTGCGTATATTTGTGATAAAAACGGAAATTTGGCGAAAATTTTGAAAATTTGGCTTGGAAGGGAAGGAGTGCCATTTGACTTTTTGAATCAAAAATTGGCTCCACTCTTTAGCGGACACCATGTCACGTTTGGAGAGCCCCCGTGTGCCTAAAAATTGGAGCTCCCCCACAAGTGACCCCATTTTGGAAACTAGATGCCCCAAGGAACTTATCTAGATGCATAGTGAGCACTTTGAATCCCCAGGTGCTTCACAAATTGATCCGTAAAAATGAAAAAGTACTTTTTTTTCACAAAAAAATTTTTTAGCCTCAATTTTTTCATTTTCACATGGGCAACAGGATAAAATGGATCCTAAAATTTGTTGGGCAATTTCTCCTGAGTACACCAATACCTCACATGTGGGGGTAAACCACTGTTTGGGCACATGGTAAGGTTCGGAAGGGAAGGAGCGCCATTTGACTTTTTGAATGAAAAATTATCTCCATCGTTATCGGACACCATGTCGCGTTTGGAGAGCCCCTGTGTGCCTAAACATTGGCGCTCCCCCACAAGTGACCCCATTTTGGAAACTAGACCCCCCAAGGAACTTATCTAGATGCAAATTGAGCACTTTAAACCCCCAGGTGCTTCACAGAAGTTTATAACGCAGAGCCATGAAAATAAAAAATAATTTTTCTTTCCTCAAAAATGATTTTTTAGCCTGGAATTTCCTATTTTGCCAAGGGTAATAGGAGAAATTGGACCCCAAATGTTGTTGTCCAGTTTGTCCTGAGTACGCTGATACCCCATATGTGGGGGTAAACCACTGTTTGGGCGCACGGCAGGGCTTGGAAGGGAAGGCATGCCATTTGGCTTTTTAAATGGAAAATTAGCTCCAATCATTAGCGGACACCATGTCACGTTTGGAGAGCCCCTGTGTGCCTAAACATTGGAGATCCCCCAGAAATGACCCCATTTTGGAAACTATACCCCCAAAGGAACTAATCTAGATTTGTGGTGAGGACTTTGAACCCCCAAGTGCTTCACAGAAGTTTATAACGCAGAGCCATGAAAAAAAATATATATATTTTCTCAAAAATGATCTTTTAGCCTGCAATTTTTTATTTTCCCAAGGGTAACAGGAGAAATGTGACCCCAAAAGTGTTTGTCCAGTTTCTCCTGAGTACGCTGATACCCCATATGTGGGGGTAAACCACTATTTGGGCACATGCCGGGGCTCGGAAGTGAAGTAGTGACGTTTTGAAATGCAGACTTTGATGGAATGCTCTGTGGGCGTCACGTTGCGTTTACAGAGCCCCTGATGTGGCTTAACAGTAGAAACCCCCCACAAGTGACCCCATTTTGGAAACTAGACCCCGAAAGGAACTTATCTAGATGTGTGGTGAGCACTTTGAACCCCTAAGTGCTTCACAGAAGTTTATAATGCAGAGCCGTGAAAATAATAAATACGTTTTCTTTCCTCAAAAATAATTATTTAGCCCAGAATTTTTTATTTTCCCAAGGGTTACAGGAGAAATTGGACCCCAAAAGTTGTTGTCCAGTTTCTCCTGAGTACGCTGATACCCCATGTGTGGAGGTAAACCACTGTTTGGGCACACGTCGGGGCTCAGAAGGGAAGTAGTGACTTCTGAAATGCAGACTTTGATGGAATGGTCTGCGGGTGTCACATTGAGTTTGCAGAGCCCTTGGTGTGCCTAAACAGTAGAAACTCCCCCAAAAGTGACCCCATTTTAGAAACTAGACCCCCCCAAGGAACTTATCTAGATATGTGGTGAGCACTTTGAAACCCCAAGTGCTTCACAGACGTTTACAACGCAGAGCCGTGAAAATAAAAAATCATTTTTCTTTCCTCAAAAATGATGTTTTAGCAAGCATTTTTTTATTTTCACAAGGGTAACAGGAGAAATTGGACCCCGGTAATTGTTGCGCAGTTTATTCTGAGTATGCTGGTACCCCATATGTGGGGGTAAACCACTGTTTGGGCACACGTCGGGGCTCGGAATTGAGGGAGCACCATTTGACTTTTTGAATACGAGATTGGCTGGAATCAATGGTGGCGCCATGTTGCGTTTGGAGAACCCTGATTTGCCTAAACAGTGGAAACCCCTCAATTCTACCTCCAACACTAACCTCCCCACACCCCTAACCCTAATCCCAACTGTAGCCATAACCCTAATCACAACCCTAATCACAACCCTAACCCCAACACACCCCTAACCCTAACCACAACCCTAATTCCAACCCAACCCTAGCCCTAAGGCTATGTGCCCACGTTGCGGATTTGTGTGAGATTTTTCAGCATCATTTTTTAAAAATCCACGCGTAAAAGGCACTGCGTTTTACCTGCGGATTTTCCGCGGATTTCCAGTGTTTTTTGGGCGGATTTCACCTGCGGATTCCTATTGAGGAACAGGTGTAAAACTCTGCGGAATCCGCACAAAGAATTGACATGCTGCGGAAAATACAACGCAGCGTTTCCGCGCGGTATTTTCCGCACCATGGGCACAGCGGATTTGGTTTTCCATAGGTTTTACATGGTACTGTAAACCTGATGGAACACTGCTGCGAATCCGCAGCGGCCAATCCGCTGCGGATGCGCAGCCAAATCCGCACCGTGTGCACATAGCCTAATTCTAAAGGTATGTGCACACGCTGCGGAAAACGCTGCGGATCCGTAGCAGTTTCCCATGAGTTTACAGTTCAATGTAAACCTATGGGAAACAAAAATCGCTGTACACATGCTGCGGAAAAACTGCACGGAAACGCAGCGGTTTACATTCCGCAGCATGTCACTTCTTTGTGCGGATTCTGCAGCGGTTTTACAACTGCTCAAATAGAGAATCGCAGTTGTAAAACCGCAGTGAAATGCGCAGAAAAAACGCGGTAAATCCGCCATAAATCCGCAGCGGTTTAGCACTGCGGATTTATCAAATCCGCAGCGGAAAAATCCGCAGAGGACCAGAATACGTGTGCACATACCGAAACCCTAACCCTAACCCTAGCCCTAACCCTAACCCTAGCCCTAACCCTAGCCCTAACCCGAGCCCTAACCCTAACCCTATTCTAACATTAGTGGAAAAAAAAAATTCTTTATTTTTTTATTTTCCCTATGGGGGTGACAAAGGAGGGGGGGTGGTCGGAGATTTTGGAAGATGGCGGCGCCCAGGGAGAAGACGGACGGACCCGGCAGGATCGGTAAGTATGATGGGGTGGGGGGGAGCACGGGGGGGGGGGATCGGAGCATGGGGAGGTGGATCGGAGCGTTGGAAGGGTGGAACGGAGCACAAGGGGGGTGGAACGGAGCACGGGGGGTGGAACGGAGCACGGGGGGGTGGAACGGAGCACGGGGGGTGGATCGGAGTGCAGGGGGGGTGATTGGAGCACGGGGAGGGTGATTGGAGCACGGGGGAGCGGACAAGAGCATGGGGGGAGCAGAGCACAGGACGGAGGGGAGCCGGAGCAGTGTACCGGACAGATCGGAGGGCTGGGGGGGCGATCGGTGGGGTGGGGGCACATTAGTGTTTCCAGCCATGGCCGATGATATTGCAGCATCGGCCATGGCTGGATTGTAATATTTCACCAGTTATAATAGGTGAAATATTACAAATCGCTCTGATTGGCAGTTTCACTTTCAACAGCCAATCAGAGCGATCGTAGCCACGGGGGGGTGAAGCCACCCCCCCTGGGCTAAACTACCACTCCCCCTGTCCCTGCAGATCGGGTGAAATGGGAGTTAACCCTTTCACCCGATCTGCAGGGACGCGATCTTTCCATGACGCCACATAGGCGTCATGGGTCGGATTGGCACCGACTTTCATGACGCCTACGTGGCGTCATGGGTCGGGAAGGGGTTAAAGATCACAGAAATGTTCACAGACCACTTAACACTGTATGACTGAGTAATGGAATCCTACAACATTTTTAAAAGCTTTTCCTCAGTTTTAAAGATCACAGAAATGTTCAAAGACCACGTAGCAATGGAGTGCACAGGCCTAATCCCTGTCTACAGACTGGATTCTGTCACTCTCCCTGCTCCTGCGATTCTCTTCATCCCTAGACTACAGTAAATGTAGATTGTATGTGATACAAACAGCAAAGCAAACGATTAACCCTTAGAAAGGCTGTTAGTATAATGGCTCAACTTCAGCACCAATAAAAAAACTGCAGGTCTCTAAAGGTACCGTCACACTGGACGATATCGCTAGCGATCCGTGACGTTGCAGCGTCCTCGCTAGCGATATCGTCCAGTGTGACAGGCAGCAGCGATCAGGCCCCTGCTGTGCTGTCGCTGGTCGGGAAAGAAAGTCCAGAACTTTATTTGGTCGCTGGACTCCCCGCAGACATCGCTGAATCGGCGTGTGTGACACCGATTCAGCGATGTCTTCACTGGTAACCAGGGTAAACATCGGGTAACTAAGCGCAGGGCCGCGCTTAGTAACCCGATGTTTACCCTGGTTACCATCCTATCCTAAAAGTAAAAAAAAACAAACACTACATACTTACCTACAGCCGTCTGTCCTCCAGCGCTGTGCTCTGCACTCCTCCTGCTCTGGCTGTGAGCGTCGGTCAGCCGGAAAGCAGAGCGGTGACGTCACCGCTCTGCTTTCCGGCCGCTGTGCTCACACAGACAGTACAGGAGGAGTGCAGAGCACAGCGCTGGAGGACAGACGGCTGTAGGTAAGTATCTAGTGTTTGTTTTTTTTTACTTTTAGGATGGTAACCAGGGTAAACATCGGGTTACTAAGCGCGGCCCTGCGCTTAGTTACCCGATGTTTACCCTGGTTACCAGCATCGTTGGTCGCTGGAGAGCTGTCTGTGTGACAGCTCTCCAGCGACCAAACAGCGACGCTGCAGCGATCCGGATCGTTGTCGGTATCGCTGCAGCGTCGCTAAGTGTGACGGTACCTTTATTCATTATACTGTGCACACAGGCCTAGACAAGCTTCCAATTCGAAGTGTCATAGAGCTGTGCAATGGCATCAGTGTGCTGAGCCAGGCAGCTCTTCTCCTTTTATAAACCCTGATGTTAGATGGCCAGCCAATCACAGTAATTCCACAACCAAGATGGCTCTGTCATTACAGTGACTCACAGGCAATCCCTGCACACTTATTGGCTGCGTAACAGGCGCCAAAGATGCGAGGCGGGGAATTCGAGTTTAATCTCGATCGCCGCCCATTTTATCCTGGGTAATGAGCACATCCTAGCACAGTGATAGTCTACTGATAACCGAGTATCACCGAGCACTTTTGCTCATCCCTACATTTCTGCCACAAGTAAAAACTGATTCAGTCTGAAACATGTCGGCTAGGATATACACACTGGCTCTAAATGAGGCTTTTAATATAGTTTGAATAAAGCTGAATGCTTTATGAAGCACTTGCTGATGCTGGAATATCTGTCTTCTATAAGACATGCCTCGTCACTCATAATTAGGTGGGATCGTTTCCTTCTCTTTCCCTCTGAATTTCTGCCTGTTCAGACTGGCTGCTGGGCATTAACACAAGTCTGTCACAAGATAACCAAAAAGTCAATGCAATGTGCAGAGAAGTCAAAGCCATTATGGCAAAAGTATAATAATTATGAAGTATAGATTACTAAACGACTTGTGGGGAAGAAATGATTATCAGGAAATTGCAACATTCTGAGGCTCACGAGCTATAGTAAGGAGGAAAATATATCTATATCCACTATATCCATCTACCAGTGGACTCTTCATTTATGTCTTAAATATTCCTGGTTATGATAAAAATCAAGTTTGTCAAGTTTGGGAGGTGACATCCTAGCTAGTCTACATCTTTTAGAAATGCCAACTTGAGGAAGACAAGAAGGCCTTTTGTCCTGGTACAGGTCATAGTTGACGACAGAAGGTTAACTTACAATAAAAGCAATGCAAATGCAATATTGAAGGGGCTGACCGATACCTTAAACTGTGTCTCTTAGTAGCCATCTCTAAAAGCTAAGGGGGTGATTTACAATATTTTGTGACTTTTGCCATTTTCACCACAGTTCTGACAAAACTGGGGTGGAGTGTGGGCAGAGAAGTGCCAGCGTTTCTGACTTAAAGTAGCATTTCTGGTGAGGGACATAGAGGCTCATACCCGAGAGGATGTGCTGAATTCATGAAGTAGTGTACACCTCTTGAATTTGGCACATGGTACTTCAGTGAGCCCTTCATTAAAACTGGTTTGCGCAACATCAGTCTCAATGAATCGGTCCCTGAGTATTTTTCTAATTGATATTTGTTGAAAATTTCCACAAATCTCTTATGATAATCATTATTGGTTTATTTGTTTTATGCACTTTTGATTTTCTTTCATTTGAAACTCCCACCATGCAGAGGCGAGTTTCAAATAACTTTTGCTCAGTAAATTATTTTTGTACACTGCTTTCCTTTGCTTCTGTTTGTTTTCTCAGTGTGCTCACTATTTTTGCTAGCATTCAGAGATGTTTTGGAGAAGCACTAAGGCTACGTTCACACTAGCGTTGCGCCGCCCTGCGTCGGCGACGCAACGCGCGACGCACAAAAAAACGCGTGCAAACGCGTGCAAAAACGCGCGCGTTTTGCGACGCGTGCGTCGTTTTTTGACCAAAATCGGACGCACAGAAAATGCAACTTGTTGCATTTTCTTGCGTCCGACGCTAGCGTCGGAAACGACGCAAGTGTCAAAAAACGCCACCCTAAAAACGCACGCGTCCCCTATGTTAAACATAGAGGCGCGTCGCCGCTGCGTCGCCGCTGCGTCGCCGGCGCAACAGCGACGCACATTGGCGGAACGCCAATGTGAACGTAGCCTAACAGACAACCAGTGCATATTCAGGAAAAGGCAAACACTGAGCATGTGCCAATGGTCTATTCCAATGCACAGTGTGCTGTCTCTCATGAGAATGCATTGTCCGTCTGTGAGTGTGTTCTGCTCCAAAGCCTCTCTGAACTGTGCATGCACCATTGGTCTATTACAATGCATACTCAGTATGTTCTCTCATCTCAGAATGCATTGGTTTTCTGTTAGCGCACTCTGCTCCAAAGTTTCTCTGTATGCCAACGAAAAGAGAGAACACACTGAGCTGGTGTGTTCTATTTTGATACCTACTCAGTGTGTTCTCTCTCTTTCACACACATAACACCTTCCAAATCCAGGCCAGGAGGGGGGAGCTCAAAACCCTGTTTTAGGGCAGCTTCCCTGGAGAAAGATCCTGGTTTGGAGGAGGAGTCAGGTTAGTCTGGACAGAGAGTCTGTGAGTGAGGACAGACAGGAAGGGAGCAGAGAAGAGATACAGGACTCCAGGAGGCAACGAGTAGGCCTCCAGGGAGTCAGTATGCAGAATCTGGGTACCGGGAGCCCAGGGATTTTGTGGAGTACTAAGACACAGAGCAGAACCGGAGGTCATAGGATTACACAGACATTGCCCATTCACACCTGTGGTACAGCAGCACCCTGGAGCCTGGAGTCACCATGCGGAGACCCCAGAATGGACTGCTCAAGCTGACTACCATACAGTTACCTGTCCCAGGACAGGGGAAACAACTAGGACCTTGTTTGAAGCACTTAGTGGCAGCAGGGACCTCAGAAACAGCAAGCGCAGAGTGGAAGGCCCCCAACCTGACCTGTCAAGGGGATTCCACTTGTCTCTGGACTGCCTGGACTCCTAATGTACCTGTTGCCGGTGCCCTGGACTGCGGCCTACCAACTGCAGTAAACCAGGTAAAGACTTACAACTTGTCTCCTCCATTTATTCAAAGGCACATACTATCCATGCCTTACACCATAGGACCCCTGGGGACTCCGCTTCACCTGTAGGAAGAGTAAAACCCATGCTGCCGCAACATCCCCCAGAGGACCCCTTCAATGCAGCGTCGGTCCCACTACTGACCAAACACCACAGGTGGCGTCACGACAGACTTTCCCCTTTAAAGACTGTTCCCCTTTAACGTTGAGCCCCAGGGCCATGGACTGGGTCGTAGCCACTGTGACATCCCCCTTGAGTCTGGACCCGGTACCGAGTACCCCACTTCCCTGGCTGGGTGACTCACATGTTTAGGAGAAAAGATACACTGAGCAAGTCCAGTTTTCTATTCTAATCTACACTCAGTGTGCTCTTATTTTCCTTGCCAGCTTTCAGAGAGGTTTTAGAGCCCTCAACAGTGGGTACTGCCAGAACACTGGCTAACATAACACACTGAGCGGTAAGACAGTGATAAGAGACCAGAACAGATCAGTTATGTCACTTATGAGAGTCTGGTTCAGGCAAGAAGGGGCATTGAAGCAAGCAGGTGTGAGGGGCACCAAAGTAAAAGAGCAGCTCACTGGTTGCAAGTGTTAGTGGTGAAGTTCCTTTTGAGACTCCCCTACGGATAGTGGAAGTTTAAAACAGAATGTCATCAAAAGTGAAAAAAGCAACAACCTTGAAATTAAGTTAGTAAATAGTGGGGAATTTTTAACAAGTGTTAGTTTAAAAAAATTATTAATTTTTTATGACAGTTAACTAGGGACATAGTTGAAGGTATTGGGCAATCCCTTAAAAAAATCATGTAGATATTATTTTCCACTGTGTGCTGGAAAAGGAAGGCAATCTTTGAATCTTGAGGACCAAGCATTTTTTTCTCCAACCCAATAACTATTAAAATATACTTTTCACTAGATCCAATTGGATAAACCAGGTTAGATGGACTGCATTTCTTCAATAGTGATTATAATGAGGGTTTTTTTTTATTCACAATGGGTTTCAATCCGTACCACAGTCTTTCTCATGTGACAAAAGCAAATGTACAAGACATGCCAAAAGATGAGATTTAAAAGTCCACAATGGTTGCCAGTTTCACATGTGAACACCCACAGGGAAAGGGAGGGAAATCTAACAGGCAATTGAGGGATTATTAAAGAGTACAGCTGGGACTTTATGGAAAAACAAGATACCGTATATACTCGAGTATAAGCCGAGATTTTCAGCCCAAAATTTTGGGCTGAAAGTGCCCCTCTTGGCTTATACTCGAGTCACGGTGGGCGGCAGGGGCGGCGGGTGAGGGGGTGAGGGCGCTGAGGCATACTTACCTAGTCCTAGATCCTGGTGCTCCCCCTACCTGTCACACGGTCTTTGTTGCTGCAGCTCTTCCCCTGTTCAGCGGTCACGTGGGACCGCTTATTAGAGAAATGACTATGCGGCTCCACCTCCCATAGGGGTGGAGCCGCATAGTCATTTCTCTAATCAGCGGTGCCGGTGACCGCTGAAAGGAAGAGGCTGCGGCACCGGAGACCGTGTGACAGGCAGAGGGAGCGTCAGGACCGCCTGGAGCAGGTAAGTATGTCATATTCACCTGTCCGCGTTCCACCCGCCGGGTGCCGCTCTGTCTTCGCGTCCTCTTACTCTGACTGTTCAGGTCAGAGGGCGCGATGACGCATATAGTGTGCACAGCGCCCTCTGCCTGATCAGTCAGAGCGGAGAGACGCCGGGACCGGACGCCGGGAGCTGCAATCAAGAGAGGTGAGTATGGCTTTTTTTTTTATTGCAGCAGCAGCAGCAATGGCAGAGCTTTCTATGGCACAGCTATGGTGCAATAATGAACCCTGCAGAGCACTATATGGCAGCTATGGGGCAATAATGAACGGCGCAGAGCACTATATGGCAGCTATGGGGCAGGAATGAACGGTGCAGAGCACTATATGGCACAGCTATGGGGCAATAATGAATGGCGCAGAGTATTATATGGCAGCTATGGGGCAGGAATGAACGGTGCAGAGCACTATATGGCAGCTATGGGGCAATAATGAACGGCGCAGAGCACTATATGGCAGCTATGGGGCAATAATGAACGGCGCAGAGCACTATATGGCAGCTATGGGGCAATAATGAACGGCGCAGAGCATTATATGGCACAGCTATGGGGCAATAATGAACCGTGCAGAGCACTATATGGCAGCTATGGGCCAATAATGAACGGCGCAGAGCACTATATGGCACAGCTATGGGGCAATAATGAATGGCGCAGAGCACTATATGGCAGAGCTTTCTATGGCACATCTATGGGACCATAATGAACGGTGCAGAGCACTATATGGCAGAGCTTTCTATGGCACATCTATGGGACCATAATGAACGGTGCAGAGCACTATATGGCAGAGCTTTCTATGGCACATCTATGGGGCAATAATGAACGGTGCAGAGCACTATATGGCACAGCTTTATATGGCACATCTATGGGGCAATAATGAACGGTGCAGAGCACTATATGGCACAGTTTTATATGGCACATCTATGGGGCAATAATGAACAGTATGGAACATTATATATGGCACAGCTTTATACAGAGCATCTATGGGCCAATAATGAACGGTATGCAGCATTATATGTGGCACAGCTTTATATGGAGCATCTTATGGGGCAATAATGAACGGTATGGAGCATCTATTTTTATTTTTGAAATTCACCGGTAGCTGCTGCATTTTCCACCCTAGGCTTATACTCGAGTCAATACGTTTTCCCAATTTTTGGGGCAAAATTAGGGGGGTTGGCTTATACTCGGGTCGGCTTATACTCGAGTATATACGGTATGTGCCTAAGCAAAGAAACAGGCAGGAAATTGCAGCTTACCTACCTGCTGTGCATGACACCGTTCTTCCACGGCACAGAACAGTCAAAGACCGCTCCTGCCGAAAGTTCAGCTGCCCCTGATGACGGGACGGGGTATGACTTTTGACATCATTCTGCCAGTTAAGCAGTGGGCATCAATCAGAATGACTTTGAAAGTCACGCCCCATCGACAAAGCAGACAAGAAAAGAAGCCTCAGTTCTGTAGATGTGATGTCAGCAGAGGCTTCAGAATCCCAAGAAGAGGTCTGTGACCACTCTGTGCAAGGTAAGAACAGCACCATGCACAACAGGAAAATAAGTTGCAATTACCTGCCTGTTAGTGCTTAGGTACATTTTTTGTTTTTTTATAAAGTCCTGGATATCCCCTTGAAAGCTAGAGAAAAAAAGTGAGCGAGCTAGAAAATGAAACAGGTGCACTAATTATTAGCTTGAGATGCGATTTTGTGCAGTGAATGATGCTGCAGAAAGTGGTGAAGAATAAAAGAAGAATTATATATCTCGGTAGAGAGGGAGTCATTCTTACTAATTACATTTTTTCTCATGGGAAAAAATGTGATATGGAAATTACAAGAGTAGAAAGATACTCTTATAATTAGATACTCTGATAATTTCCATATCACGTATTTCCCCACAGTAAAAAAAAAAAATAATTTGTTAGAATGACTCCCTCCGTAACAAAAGATTTAAGTCTTCTTTTTATTCTTCACCACTTATGACAACATCAATCAGTGCACAAATCCCCATCTCAGACTAATAATTAGCACACCTGTTTCCAGAGGTGTATCTAGGAGGGGGCAGCCGGGGCATGTGCCCCGGGCGCAGCCGGCAGAGGGGCGCAGTCAGGTCAGGTCAGGCCAGAAGCCTGACAAACAAGATGGAAGAACTAGAAGCAGAAATATCTACAGGTAACTTTGACATAGTGGGAATAACCGAGACATGGTTAGATGAAAGCTATGACTGGGCAGTTAACTTACAGGGTTACAGTCTGTTTAGAAAGGATCGTAAAAATCGGAGAGGAGGAGGGGTTTGTCTCTATGTAAAGTCTTGTCTAAAGTCCACTTTAAGGGAGGATATTAGCGAAGGGAATGAGGATGTCGAGTCCATATGGGTTGAAATTCATGGAGGGAAAAATGGTAACAAAATTCTCATTGGGGTCTGTTACAAACCCCCAAATATAACAGAAAGCATGGAAAGTCTACTTCTAAAGCAGATAGATGAAGCTGCAACCCATAATGAGGTCCTGGTTATGGGGGACTTTAACTACCCGGATATTAACTGGGAAACAGAAACCTGTGAAACCCATAAAGGCAACAGGTTTCTGCTAATAACCAAGAAAAATTATCTTTCACAATTGGTGCAGAATCCAACCAGAGGAGCAGCACTTTTAGACCTAATACTATCTAATAGACCTGACAGAATAACAAATCTGCAGGTGGTTGGGCATTTAGGAAATAGCGACCACAATATTGTGCAGTTTCACCTGTCTTTCACTAGGGGGACTTGTCAGGGAGTCACAAAAACATTGAACTTTAGGAAGGCAAAGTTTGAACAGCTTAGAGATGCCCTTAATCTGGTAGACTGGGACAATATCCTCAGAAATGAGAATACAGATAATAAATGGGAAATGTTTAAGAACATCCTAAATAGGCAGTGTAAGCGGTTTATACCTTGTGGGAATAAAAGGACTAGAAATAGGAAAAACCCAATGTGGCTAAACAAAGAAGTAAGGCAGGCAATTAACAGTAAAAAGAAAGCATTTGCACTACTAAAGCAGGATGGCACCACTGAAGCTCTAAAAAACTATAGGGAGAAAAATACTTTATCTAAAAAACTAATTAAAGCTGCCAAAAAGGAAACAGAGAAGCACATTGCTAAGGAGAGTAAAACTAATCCCAAACTGTTCTTCAACTATATCAATAGTAAAAGAATAAAAACTGAAAATGTAGGCCCCTTAAAAAATAGTGAGGAAAGAATGGTTGTAGATGACGAGGAAAAAGCTAACATATTAAACACCTTCTTCTCCACGGTATTCACGGTGGAAAATGAAATGCTAGGTGAAATCCCAAGAAACAATGAAAACCCTATATTAAGAGTCACCAATCTAACCCAAGAAGAGGTGCGAAACCGGCTAAATAAGATTAAAATAGATAAATCTCCAGGTCCGGATGGCATACACCCACGAGTACTAAGAGAACTAAGTAATGTAATAGATAAACCATTATTTCTTATTTTTAGTGACTCTATAGCGACAGGGTCTGTTCCGCAGGACTGGCGCATAGCAAATGTGGTGCCAATATTCAAAAAGGGCTCTAAAAGTGAACCTGGAAATTATAGGCCAGTAAGTCTAACCTCTATTGTTGGTAAAATATTTGAAGGGTTTCTGAGGGATGTTATTCTGGATTATCTCAATGAGAATAACTGTTTAACTCCATATCAGCATGGGTTTATGAGAAATCGCTCCTGTCAAACCAATCTAATCAGTTTTTATGAAGAGGTAAGCTATAGACTGGACCACGGTGAGTCATTGGACGTGGTATATCTCGATTTTTCCAAAGCGTTTGATACCGTGCCGCACAAGAGGTTGGTACACAAAATGAGAATGCTTGGTCTGGGGGAAAATGTGTGTAAATGGGTTAGTAACTGGCTTAGTGATAGAAAGCAGAGGGTGGTTATAAATGGTATAGTCTCTAACTGGGTCGCTGTGACCAGTGGGGTACCGCAGGGGTCAGTATTGGGACCTGTTCTCTTCAACATATTCATTAATGATCTGGTAGAAGGTTTACACAGTAAAATATCGATATTTGCAGATGATACAAAACTATGTAAAGCAGTTAATACAAGAGAAGATAGTATTCTGCTACAGATGGATCTGGATAAGTTGGAAACTTGGGCTGAAAGGTGGCAGATGAGGTTTAACAATGATAAATGTAAGGTTATACACATGGGAAGAGGGAATCAATATCACCATTACACACTGAACGGGAAACCACTGGGTAAATCTGACAGGGAGAAGGACTTGGGGATCCTAGTTAATGATAAACTTACCTGGAGCAGCCAGTGCCAGGCAGCAGCTGCCAAGGCAAACAGGATCATGGGGTGCATTAAAAGAGGTCTGGATACACATGATGAGAGCATTATACTGCCTCTGTACAAATCCCTAGTTAGACCGCACATGGAGTACTGTGTCCAGTTTTGGGCACCGGTGCTCAGGAAGGATATAATGGAACTAGAGAGAGTACAAAGGAGGGCAACAAAATTAATAAAGGGGATGGGAGAACTACAATACCCAGATAGATTAGCGAAATTAGGATTATTTAGTCTAGAAAAAAGACGACTGAGGGGCGATCTAATAACCATGTATAAGTATATAAGGGGACAATACAAATATCTCGCTGAGGATCTGTTTATACCAAGGAAGGTGACGGGCACAAGGGGGCATTCTTTGCGTCTGGAGGAGAGAAGGTTTTTCCACCAACATAGAAGAGGATTCTTTACTGTTAGGGCAGTGAGAATCTGGAATTGCTTGCCTGAGGAGGTGGTGAAGGCGAACTCAGTCGAGGGGTTCAAGAGAGGCCTGGATGTCTTCCTGGAGCAGAACAATATTGTATCATACAATTATTAGGTTCTGTAGAAGGACGTAGATCTGGGGATTTATTATGATGGAATATAGGCTGAACTGGATGGACAAATGTCTTTTTTCGGCCTTACTAACTATGTTACTATGTTACTATGTTACCTAATGCAGCGGTCCGCAGTGTCTCCCCCGGTGGCTGCATTCTACTGCGCCCTGGACTGAGAGTCGGCTGTTCTCTGTGTCGGCTGTCAAACTGACAGCTAACACAGAGAAGCTGCAGCATGCTGGCTCCCAGTGTTCAATTATACTTGGATATTACAGACATGAGTACAATTGAAGCTATGACGGTAAGGACTAGAATGGAGTTGATTTTTTGAGGCGATGATGTCACCGGAAGGTCGGGACCTCCTTCTGTCCAGTGAAGCTCTGATAGCTGGAGGGTGCGATTTGCTGAGGCTGCTGGAGAAGAGAAGTGGGAAATGAGGGGCTGCATCATGGAGCCGTGTGAGGAGATGACCAAGGAGCTGCACCATGGACCCTTGTACAAATGTGAATGAGGACTCAGGACTCAGTGTGAGTACTCTGAGGATGGATTTTGGAAAGGGGTTGATATTGCTTGAGTCGGGCTGCATAGGGAAGATTATGATGAGGTGCTCTGTGGGGAATGGGGTGACGAAAAGGGACTGTGTGGGGAATATGGGAGATGTTGAGGTGCTGTGTGGGGAATGGGGGCTGAAGAGGGGCTGTGGGGAATGGGAGGATTATAAGGGTCTGTGTGGGGATTTGGGGGTGATGAGGGGCTGTGTGGGGAATTGGGTGATGGGCTGTGTGGAGAAGGGGTGATGGGATGAAGAGGGGCTGTGTGGGAAGTGGGGGATGATGAGGAGCTATGTGGGGAATTGGGGGATGATGAACGGCTGTGTCTGGAATTGGGGGGTGATGAGGGACTGTGTGGGGAATTGGAAAAAAAAAATGCGTTAAACCGCACCTTACACCCATACGGCCTTAATAGGCTTAGTGGCGCACTTCACTGCCAGGGGGTCAGCCCAGCTACAAAGTCCAATCCATAACAAAGAAGAAGACAGCGCCACACCGGTCAGTGAAAAATGACTTACAGATTTAATCTGCCATCTGCGGCGACGTTTCGGTACAATGACCTTTATCAAGTGGGGAATTGGGTGATGAGTGGCTGTGTGAAGAAGGGGAGATGGAGGGATGTTATGGAGCTGTGTGGGGAGTTGGGGATGATGAGAAGCTGTGTGGGGAATTGGGGATAATGAGGGGCTGTGTGGAGAAGGGGTGATGTGGGGGTGTTGAGGGGCTGTGTGGGGAATTTGTGTGGAGAAGGGAATGATGAGGGGCTGTGTGAGTAATGGTGGGTGTGATGAGTGGCTGTGTGGAGAAAAGGGGATTATGAGGGGCTGTGTGGGGGATTTGTGTGGAGAAAGGATGATGAGGGGCTGTGTTAGGAATGGAGGGATAATGAGGGGCTGTGGGGGGGATGATGAGGAGCTGTGTAGGGAATGAGGGATGATGAGGGGCTATGCAGGGAATGGGGGGATGATGAGGGGCTGTGTGGAGAATGGGGGGATGATGAGGGGCTGTGTGGTGAATGGGGGAATGATGACGGGCTGTGTGTGGAATGGGGGATGATGAGGGGCTGTGTGGGAAATGATGAGGGGCTGTGTGGGAAATGGGGGGATTTAATGTGTGTGGGGAGATTTGGAGTGGGGATGAGGGGATTTAATGTGTGTGGGGAGATTTAGAGTGGGGATGAGGAGATTTAATGTGTGTGGGGAGATTTGGAGTGGGGATGGGGGATTTAATGTGTGTGGAGATTTGGAGTGGGGATGGGGGATGTAATGCATGTGGGGATGGGGGGATTTAATGTGTGTGGGAAGATTTGAGGACATAAAATGAGGAGCAAAGGGGGAGATGCAGGACATTTATGAGGAAACCGTGCAAGAGAATGGGGGGCACAGTTCTGCAGATTACTGTCTCCAGCCATGTTCTGTGTACTCCGGGTCTGTGGTCCAGCCAACCCCCAGATGATTTGGGGTACACTTCTCCAGGACTCCTCTCTTATGTTCCTTTCCTGGCCATCTCACTGCACTGGCTCCCACCTCTCCAGCCCTGTGCCTTCACACATAGTGTCCTAAGCCAGCAGCCGCGGATCTTGTCAGGCAATGTTTCTCTAGTCTCCTGGGTCCTATGCGGCTTCAATTTCAGCGAACATGTGTGGATGTGGATGTGGCACGTACAGATACCACAGCCTCCGTCTGGCTAGCTGAGCCTTGTAGTTCTCCACTAGTCTTGGGGGCCGGTTCCCCACCGTGACCTGGTCCCTCCACCTGGCAATGGTTAGCATGGATGCAAATCCCAGAGGGGAAATTTGCTCACTGCCCGTGCCCCTAGGTCCCCTTCTCGCTCTTCCTTCTGTCAGGAGCTTCTCTCTTTTTCTGTTCTCTGGTGCTGGGACGAGCTCCTCGCTGCTCAAGCCTCCAGCTCCAACTGTCTCTCACGTCTGCTCTGCTCCACTTCTCCCCACAGACTGACTAACTTTCTAGACCTTTGCTGACTCCTCCTACTGTTTCCATGACATCTCTACTTTCTCCACCTACACCCTCTACCTAGTAACCCTTTCCAGACTGGGATGAAGCCATCCTCCCTTGGGGTATGCTCAGATGCCATGTCTGGAGTGGTGTTGGATGCTGATCTTAGAGTCCTGGGTAGTGCCCCTTCCTTATTTGAGAATGGGATACCACACCTCTGGATTCGGTGCAGTACCTCTGTGGAGACTGAGCTCTAAGGGGCGCCACAAATCTCCCAGTTAATAAACTGTGCGGGATTTACTGGTTTCTATTTCAGAGTTGTATAATATTTGAGTAGAATTCAATTCAACTTGAATATATTTGCTCTAATAGTATATTGTATTTTCATTTGTGGTAATAAGTTAATATTTTTACAGGTTTAAATTATCTTAAAATATTCTACATAAATTATATGTATATTTAATGTCTCTAAATAATTTCTAACTAAATACAGCTTTCTCTAAGCAAAATTAACATTCTAAAACCTAAAAAAAATTACTTATTATTAGTTTTTCAGTTAATAGTCACAAAACAAATACTTCATCTGTAATCACATTTTCATTATACAGCAAAAGAATGTTCAGTTGCTATTAAGAAACTTATTAAAAGCTTAAATTACATGAAGCAAACTACATTTCAGTTTTTGCCTATGTATATTCTTAAAAGACCAATTTATTCCATTACTTTTCTAACCAAACTGCAATGGAATGTGAAACATAGATAATGCTTTTTTCTTATTTTCACATTTAGGCTGTATCACCTAAATGAAAGAAGTGTACATGTCCAATATGGGATTTATTGAATTATACATTATGCAATCTGAGCTGTATTACTATTCTATTTGTAGCACATACCACATCTAGATCAACTGACTCCATCATACCGTTATGTTCATAATGGATTCTTTCTCACCTTTGAAATTAATGATAATCCTACAGAAAGTGCTAGTCTTTGCGCCCCCACCACCACCACCACCACCTATCAAGAAAACAACTAGCAGCTAGAATTGAGCGAATATGTTCGGAATCGGTCGTTGAATCTGAATTTGCCATATTCCTGCCATATGGGTACCCTATTCGTAACAAATTTATGTTTGATGATCATTTCAAAACATACTCGCTCATTCATACCAGGACAGGGAAGGGGAGGCATGCATACCAGGACAGAGATGAGGAGACAATGCAAACCCGGCTTATACTCAAATCAATAAGCTTACCCAGTTTTCCGTGGCAAAAGTAGCTGCCTCGTCTTATACTCGGGTCAGCTTATACTCGGGTCAGCTTATACTCAAGTATATACGGTAAATAATGAATTAGTTACCATTGTATTCTTTAGCATCTTATCATCATATAGAATACGATAATAGAAAAAAAGTGAGATATTTTCTAACCTCAAAATTCTAATACAAATAATACGTTCAATAACTTGATCTCACGATTACAGCTTTCTTAAAAGGCAAGTTATGGATCTGGGCTTAATGTCTACAATGTGACTAATCAAATGCTGGATAATTGCCTCAATAAGAGACTGATGGTCTTTCTGGAGATGGAAAAAACAAAGTACATTTATTGGAAAATATAATCAATAATTTCTATAATGCTGTAGCAATTAACTCTTGAATTAGTTTCATGGTTTAAAAGAAGAGTACTTTCTAAACAAACAATCATAAAAATCCAATGTCATTAGATAAACGAGTGATTGTTTTCCTTAGTTTAGATATGATAATGATGCTTGTCAATAGTTTACCAAATAATGATCAACAAACAATTCCATCTTTTTATGCCTGTTCTCTGAACACTTAAAGGAATCAGTAAACCTAACTATCCTAAACCATATACAGTGGGGAAAATAAGTATTTGATCCCTTGCTGATTTTGTAAGTTTTCCCACTGACAAAGACATGAACAGTCTATAATTTTAAGAGTAGGTTAATTTTAACATTGAGAGATAGAATATCAAAAATAAAATCCAGAAAATCATATTGTATACATTATATAAATTTTTTCGCATTTGCAGTGAGAAATAAGTATTTGATCCCCCTACCAACCATTAAGAGTTCTGGCTCCTACAGACCAGTTAGACGCTCATAATCAACTCGTTACCTGCATTAAAGACAGCTCTGTTACATAGTCACCGTTATAAAAGACTCCTGTCCACAGACTCAATTAATCAGTCAGACTCTAGCCTCTACAACATGGGCAAGACCAAAGAGCTTTATAGGGATGTCAGGGATAAGATCACAGACCTGCACAAAGCTGGAATGGGCTACAAAACCATAAGTAAGACACTGGGTGAGAAGAAGACAACTGTGCAATAGTAAGAAAATGGTGGAAATACAAATTGACTGTCAAATCTCACCTCGTGGGTATCCTTGATTATCAGGAAAGTGAGAGATCAGTCTAAAGCTACATGGGGGGTACTTGTTAATGATCTCAAGGCAGCTGGGACCACAGTCACCCACACATTATGCCGTAAAGGTTTAAAATCCTGCAGTGCCCGCAAGGTCCCCCTGCTCAAGAAGGCACGTGCGCATACCCATCTGAAGTTTGCCATTGAACACCTGGATGATTTTGTGAGTGATTGTGAGAAGGTACTGTTGTCAGATGAGACACAAAATTGAGGTCTTTGGCATTAACTCAACTCACCGTGTTTGGAGAAAGAAATGCTGCCTATTACCCAAAGAACACAGTCCCCACTGTCAAGCATGAAGATGGAAACATTATGGTTTTGGGGTGTTTCTCTGCTATGGGCATAGTACTACTTTACTGCATCAATGGGAGAATGGCTGGAGCCATGTGTTAGGAGTCGAGTTTCCTCTGCTGCACAGGGGGAATCTCGATCCGTGTCTGCTGAGGTCTCCCATTCTGCATCGGCCGCAGTGGAGCCTGCTCAGCGGAGACATCACTCCCAGCGTCTCACTGAGACTGATTCTGTGCAAAGGGTTACTACTGCCTCTCCTGGCTCTGCTATTGTACCCTGCACTGATCTGCAGCGAGCAGGCTTTTCTGGGACTAAGTCCTACTTTGCACACACTGAGCATGCCCAGGGCAAGATCTCTCAGTGGAGATCTAGGGTCACATGCTCAGGTACTGCAGCGACTTCCATTGGTCTTTCTCACGGAAGGTCCTGTAGGTACTAGGACTAAGTTCTGCTTTGCACTCTGAGCATGCCCAGGGCAAGATCTCTCAGTGGAGATCTTGGGTCACATGCTCAGGTACTGCAGCAACTCCATTGGTCCTTCTTTGAAAGGTCCAATGCGTGCTGCAGCTATTTAAGGCTCGCATGGCCACACGGCCATGCGCTAGTATCCTCTTATGTTATGTGATTTGCGTCAGTGTGGTCATGTGTTTGAATGTGTTCAGGGACCCGGCTGAAATAAGCCCCTAGAATGCTGGCACCTCCGGCGATGAGATTGTGTTTAAGTGTGTTCAGGGACCTGGCTGAAATAAGCCCCTAGAATGCTGGCACCTCCAGCGAGGAGATTGTGTTTAAGTGTGTTCAGGGACCCGGCTGAAATAAGCCCCTAGAATGATGGCACCTCCGGCGAGGAGATTGTGTTTAAGTGTGTTCAGGGACCCGGCTGAAATAAGCCCCTAGAATGCTGGCACCTCCGGCGAGGAGTTTTGTGTGCATGCATGACCACTCACTGCTCACATCTGGATAGTTGGCCTGTGCCTCTGTGAAAGTCTAACAGGGCACAGAGCTTTGCCTTCTCGGCTGCTCTGTGAAGCTAACAGAGCTGGTTTATACCACCATATAGTGCCGCCATTTATGTAGCAGCAGGTTCTTTCCTGCACGGTGGATCCCGGGTTGAGAACGCACCAATCCCACTTAATAAATATATTCGGTACGTTCCGCCAACCCTAACACCATGTACCATAAAATCCCAAGTGACAACCGCGTTCCCTCCCGCAGGACACTATAAATGGGTTGTAGCTGGGTCTTACAGCAAGACAATGACCCAAAACATACAGCCAAGGCAACAAAGGATTGGCTCAAAAAGAACACATTGAAGTCATGGAGTGGCCTAGCCAGTCTCAACACTGTAATCCCATTAAAAACTTGTGGAGGGAGTTGAAGCTCTGAGTTGCCAAGTAACAGCCTCAAAATGTTATTATTTTAGAGATGATCTGCAAAGGGGAGTGGACCAAAATTCCTCCTGACATTTGCGAAAAGTTCATCATCAACTACAAAAAACATCTGACTGCTGTGCTCGCCAACAAGGGTTTTACCACCAAGTATTAAGTCATGTTTGCCAGAGGGATCAAATACTAATTTCTCACTGCAAAATGCAAATACATTTATATAATTTATACAATGTAATTTTATGGATTTTATTTTTGATATTCTGTCTCTCAATGTTAAATTTAACCTACGCTTAAAATTGTAGACTGTTCATGTCTTTGTCAGTGGGCAAACTTACAAAATTAGCAAGGGATCAAATACTTATTTCCCCTACTGTATATGTGCATATAGTCCAGTAAAAGTTCAACTCATTGGAACTGATATAATGTAATTGTCTGAATCTTGATAAAGCTCTGTTTTTTGTAGCATGAAAATGGGCTAAGCACAGTGGGTGGGAAAATCCATGTATTGAAACTCTGCCTCCTCGGTTATTAACATTCTTCGTGCTTCCTTGTGTCTGTTGATTGATAGCTGTTTTTTTGCCTTTGACATCCATTTAAATAGCACAGCGCACTGACAAAACCTTCATGTTTTTAAAAAAAGGTCCAAAAATGATTCCTCTGAGTCATTTGTGAACAGGTAGGTGTTTTGTCACTGTATTTATGTCCAGGAAAATGTTATATCACTGCATGTGAGTACTGTGTAAGGGTTTATTCAGAATTCACTGTCCTAATGGACTGAACTTGAAGAATGGCCATCCATTCTGTAGTATCAACTTATTATTTTGCTTTCTGTGCCTAGCATGGTGTCAAGGTTTCATTACCCTTTTAACTATGTCAGTTAGGGATAAAAAAACAACAGCCTTTTATGTTCCTATTCCATGGTTGAGACCCAATCATAAGCAGGTATCTACCAAATGGAATATACACTAGACAAGGCCCCAGAAATAATATTTTCAGCAAAAAATTACAAGTATGGTAACCATGGAAGTCCATAAATTATTGCTTCTCCCCTTTGAGAAAGCCATCAGGTGAAACGCGCTCCAGGGGTCTTGGGAAGGTGATCTTGTAGTCCTGACTTACCATGGGGGGAGCATTGACTTTTATATATTAATATGTGCTGAACTGACTCGGTGGTGCTTTGTTTACTGCGATACTTGTGGGATTACTGTATGTTTGGGAAACTTTTTTGCACCCGGTCTCTTTGACTGTTTACATAGCCGTATCTTCATGTGCTCTACCAGGTCATATAGTGGACGTGTGACCTTCCCTTTATGTACCTGTTTTGTTTCCTCCTTTTTTCTTATTTATTTTGTATTATGTTGTATGTGATTTTGATATGTTTTTATTGTGTAATAAAGATGAACTTTTAACTAGTTACTCTTTTGGTGTTGCTGATAGTCTTTCCTTTGGTATATAAAATGTCTTTTGGATTATTTCACCTGGCGATATGCCGCCTGGACAAATTCGGAGGGTTTTCATTGTAGTATACCCTTGGCCTTTGATTACATTATGTGCTTGATGATTAATGTATGTGTGTGTATAACGTAGTCTCAGCCTCCTATGATGTACATACTTCCCTCAGCCTCCTATGATGTATATAACGCACTCAGCCTCCTATGCTGTATATATCGCACTCATACCCTGGCAGAATTTTTGCTTTTTTGGCCATTGCTAAAGAAGCTGCCTGTTCAAAGAGTGCTGTATCCAAGCATATTAATGGAAAGTTGAGTGGAAGGAAAAAGTGTGGAAGAAAAAGGTGCACAAGCAATCGGGATAACCGCAGCCTTGAAATGATTGTTAAGAAAATTCCAATTTGGGGGAGATTCACAAGGAGTGGACTGCTGCTGGAGTCATTGCCTCAAGAGCCACCACACACAGACGTATCCAGAACATGGGCTACAAGTGTTGCATACCATGTGCAAAGCCACTCATGACCAATAGACACCGCCAGAAGCGTCTTACCAGGGCCAGGGGAGAAAAAGAACTGGTCTGTTGCTCAGTGGTCCAAGGTGTTGCTTTCGGATGAAAGTAAATTTTGCATTTTATTTGGAAATCTAAGTCCCAGAGTCTGGATGAAGAGTGGAGGCCACAATCCAAGCTGATTGAGGTCTAGTGTGAAGTTTCCACAATCAGTGATGGTTTGGGGAGCCATGTCAACTGCAGGTGTAGGTCCACTGTATTATCATATTGTCATCATATTGGGTTTTTAAATAACATTTTTTGATCATGATAGCAATGCTCGTACTTTATAGGATAGATGTCACAATCCCCCAGATTATTCTAAATATGATAAAACGCCTTGGGAGACACTATACATAAGAAGGACCACATGGCAAGAGTACATGTTTAACGGCCATGGATGGGACCCTGGGAACTCAGCTACAAGAACCTGTGACATACCTGGTCCTATAGATGAGTATAAATCAAGAAATGTCATTTAAAACCCCAATATGATGACATATAGAACATATGCCTATGAGTGAATCTCCTTAGATTAGAGGCATAGATGTATTCAGGTGGTTATTTGGGTTAACTGATATGTTACAGGAATTGGATCTATTTTTTCCTTTCCTTGATTAACTTGAGCTTGCTGCTATATATATTGTACCGCCATATGTTGGATGAAACAACGGTAGATATACATGATGGCTATACATGATTACGAGGGAAGAATGGTAATAAGTGCCGCCCTGGGTATATCTATTTGTTTTCTGTTGTTTTCTGGACTGCCATTTCTTGAAAAAAAGAATAGGAGAGATAATAGCCACACGATGATCGGAGTCAAATGACAATGAGTACCTCCTGAGGACAACAAAGATATGTGTAATAACATCGATTGTATAAAATAATATAATATTCAATTGATATAAGTCCAATAGATAAAAGAAACAGGTTGCCCACTAGAGGGATGGGGATCGTGTATTGCATTTGAAAATCTGTGAATATTGATTTATAAGGGCAGATAAAGACCATACATGAACATTTATACAATTTGGTAATGCCCCTATATATTGGTACATGTGGTATGTACAAAAAAGTTTTTTATTTGCATTTGCACTATATTTTGCACTAGAACATTTTTTGCCCAATTATTTGCACTTTGGAAGGAGGTTTTCACGAGCTTAATAAAGGGTAAGTTTTAAATATACTGTATATCCTAACCGGCTAATAATACAGAATTTTGGTTTTGGTTAAAAAATAGCCCCCACCAATAAAAGATGTAGGTCCACTGTGTTTTATCAAGACCAAAGTCAGCGAAGCCATCTACCAAGAAATTTTAGCTCACTTCATGCTTTCTTCTACCGACAAGCTTTTTGGAGAAGAAAGTTTCATTCTCCAGCAGGACTTGGCACCTGTCCACGCTGCCAAAAGTACCAAAAACCTGGTTTACAAACAACAGTATTACTGTGCTTGATTGGCCGCAAACTCGTCTGACCTTAACCCCATAGCGAATCTATGGGGTATTGTCAAGAACAAGATGAGACACCAGATCCAACAATGCAGACAAGCTGAAGGCTGCTATCAAAGCAACCTGGGCTTCCATAACACCTCAGCGGTGCCACAGGCTGATCGCCTCCATGCCACGCCTCATTGATGCAGTAATTGATGCAAATGGAGCCCTGACCAAGTATTGGGTGCATTTACTGAACATACATTTCAGTAGGCTAACATTTCTGATGTTAAAATCATTTTTCAAGCTGGTGTTATAAAGTATTCTAATTTACTGAGATAATGACTTTTGGGTTTTCATTGGCCATAAGCCACAATCATCAACATGAACAGAAATAAAAACTTGAAATAGATCACTCTGTTTGTAATGACTCTATATAAAATATGAGTTTTGCTTTTTGTATTGAAGAACTGAAATAAATTAACTTTTGGTGATATTCTAATTTTGGGAGAAGCATCTGTATCTTTCTATTTTTCTTTCTTTATTTTTCATTTTTTTTATTTTGCCTTTGTGCACACTGTCTTTCAATTTGCATTCCACCCATGAATCATCTGTTTTCCCTCATTAGAGAAGACTTTAACAAGTAGACTCTGTTCAACGCAGATACTGTTGTTCTATTTTGCTTTTTATACAGTTTTCAGGTCAAGAACTAGATATAGTGCTGCTACATAAGTAAAGATATAGGACGTGAAATATTGTGCTGCCTGCAAATTCATTAAGATGTCAGAACAACAAAATGCACCACAGAGCTGTAAAAACATATTAAAATACTTCCGAACATCTACTTAATATCTCATTGAAAAATGAGAAAACCCAGAGCCTTGAATCGGGAATCTACTGTATAACAGGAGTGCTAAACAATGTGTTTTACCAGTGTATTTCTAGAGTTGAAGTTATTATCACCATGTTACTGTTGTAGATAAATTGGAATGAGTTTTCTTATCAATACCATCACAAATCATTTGGAGTCTGGAGATTTATAGTCTGCTCAAAAAACCCTTTTATCTTACTAGTCTTATGTGAAATGTTAAATGGGACTTTTTTCCTTTTCATTTGATTTATAATATGATAAGAAAGCTACAAGAATTGGTAAAAAGAAAAAAAAGAGATAATGTCACTATCCAGGCTGGTTGTAGGCGTCTTCAACTTTAAACCTCCTCTCCTTTATCATGGTCAGGTTTAGTAAGAGTCATACAGAACCAGAACTTGTAACATACAACATAAAGGAGGCTAAAGTGAATGTCTGTGGTTTAAAGGGAACCTGTCACCCCGAAAATCCGGGGTGAGGTACGCCCACCGGCATCAGGGGCTTATCTACAGCATTCTGTAATGCTGTAGATAAGCCCCCGATGTAACCTGAAAAGGGAGAAAAAGACGTTATATTATACTCACCCAGGGGCGGTCCCGCTGCTGGTCAGGTCGGATGGGCGTCTCCGGTCCGCTGCGGCGCCTCCTATCTACTTTCCATGACGTCCTCTTCTGATCTTCAGCCACGGCTCCGGCGCAGGCGTACTTTGCTCTGCCCTCTTGAGGGCAGAGGGTAGTACTGCATTGCGCAGGCGCCGGAAAGGTCAGAGGCCCGGCGCCTGCGCACTGCAGTACTTTGTCTGCCCTCAACAGGGCAGAGCAAAGTACGCCTGCGCCGGAGCCGTGGCTGAAGATCAGAAGAGGACGTCATGGAAAGAAGATAGGAGGCGCCGCAGCGGACCGGAGACGCCCATCCGACCTGACCAGCAGCGGGACCGCCCCTGGGTAAGTATAATCTAACGTCTTTTTCTCCCTTTTCAGGTTACATCGGGGGCTTATCTACAGCATTACAGAATGCTGTAGATAAGCCCCTGATGCCGGTGGGCTTACCTCACCCCGGATTTTCGGGGTGACAGGTTCCCTTTAAGTGAGTATTATTGTAAGTATGACAAACTAATCATTTCCTGGATGCCATAGATCAGTGCTGATCAATAGTTCTGTTATACAGACTTTGCAAATTTTATAAAATGTTTACTATGCCGTTAGTTGAATGCCGAAGAGGAATTTAAAACAAAACATAAAGGTGGCCATATAGTCATAAACCTGAAATTTACAGAAAAGGCAAATTATGATGATTATGCTTCTCTTTTATTAAAACATATTGCAATATTTTTTTTGTTTCAGTGTAGTTTTTAAAAATGGCAAAAAGAAATGCAGTGTCTTCTACCATCGACTACTCAAAACATTGATGGTAAAGCATAGTTCTGTTCGGTCAGTAAATAATAAATGTAGTGTTTATAGAAAATCTAATAAAGTAAGAACAAATCTGTGAAGAATATGAGGGATATAATTTCATGCCAATCAATGGTATGATACCCGGTCCGAGATTATAGACCTGCTTCAAAGTGTGAAATTGAGACAGGACACCTAGCTCAGCTGGTGGTCGAGCTTCAAAGGCTCCAAGTGGAAAATCTACCACCCACAGCAGACTAGCTGGTACCAAGGCCTTTCTGGCAGCATGGACCCCTGATGGGAGCCTGAGCTGCTTAACTGCTTCAAAGTTCCCCCACAGACATAAGAGAGCCACAATTTCATAAGGAGTGATGGAGTTATCATGCATTCTAGCTGTATGCTGATAAGAATTTAAAGATATCAGAAAGGGGTTGTACACCTGTCAGGGTTTCTACCCATTGTAGCCCCCATTGGGGAGGAGGTATGTAGAACAGCTAGTTGAAGCCAGGTGGCAAAACCGTGTATGGACTGTAAGTGTAATGGAAGGGAATCTAGGACCATACTGAGGGCAGGAAAGGGAGTAACCGACCAAATTAAGTGCTCGTGTGAGGCTGTGGCCTTGGTTGTCATCTAAGAGAGGACGTACCATGTATAATTTTGCAGGAAACTGGAAATTGCTAGCACCCTACACCGCCAATGTGGCTGCCAGCAACAAGGCCTAACAACCATAAATTAAAGGGACACTGTCACCTGAATTTGGAGGGAACAATCTTCAGCCTTGGAGGCGGGGTTTTGGGGTTTTTGATTCACCCTTTCCTTACCCGCTGGCTGCATGCTGGCTGCAATATTGGATTGAAGTTCATTCTCTGTCCTCCGTAGTACATGCCTACACTAGGTAATCTTGCCTTGCGCAGGCATGTACTATGGAGGACAGAGAATGAACTTCAATCCAATATTGCAGCCAGCATGCAGCCAGCGGGTAAGGAAAGGGTGAATCAAAAACCCCAAAACCCCGCCTCCATGGCTGAAGATTGTTCCCTCCAAATTCAGGTGACAGTGTCCCTTTAAATGACTTTTGTATAATTTATTTATATTTACTGTCATAGTGTATCAGCTGTAGTTGCATATCTGACCATCGCATATGTATATCCATCGTGTATATAGTGTTATATCTATTAAAGGCAAATAAATATCTAATTTAACCTCGGACTGCTCTTGTATATCAATCCACAAGTCTATGTTCTCAGTTTAACTTCACATGCTACAGGGAGTGGTTTATGGCCCGATGTAATCCTGTTAATGGCCTAGGCTTATACCTAATAGGGAACTGGTGGAAATCCTACTGGGCTGGCAAGGCAGGCACTGTTTCACTGGAGCTAGAGAAAGGGGTCTCTCAGCTGGCAGTCACGTGGACCACCCTCTCTCACTTCCTATGCCTCCCTATGCCCATGTGGGCAGGGGGTCTGTGTAAAACTGTATCTATTTCTACGTCTATGTATCCTCAGTGGGGGTGCGGAACGTCACATTGGTGAAAGTGGAGACAGTGTACCTGGCGACTCCCAATGTATTAGTGATGTCAAAATAGAATAAATAAACATGGCACTCTGTAGGAGTGTAGTTGTTGGTGCTCGAGTAGGGTATCCCATCCTTAGTAGCCAAATGTTCAGAATAACTCGGCACTCAAATGTTTGTGAAAACGAAGAAAATTAATTTTATTTTGCATCCAGACATAGAAACAATTGTTGTTAAACGTTTTCGGTCAAAAATGGACCTTCTTTAGAACAGTTCAATGTTATCTGGAATATTTTGGCAACACGAATGGCCAGACGGGGACTCCCTCTGTTATTTTAAGTTGTCCCCAATATTATGTGCCAGTGTATTGACCCGCGGCAGGTTGCGTGCTACGCCGGTGGGTAATTCGGTGGTTCGCGCTCGTTATAGAGCTCCAGCGCTGGTGGCTTTCTATCTATCTATCTAACAAGCACAAACCACCGAATTACCCACCGGCGTAGCACGCTACCAGCTCCGGGTCAATACACTGGCACATAATATTGGGGACAACTTAAAATAACAGAGGGAGTCCCCATCTGGCCATTCGTGTTGCCAAAATATTCCAGATAACATGGAACTGTTCTGAGGAAGGTCCATTTTGGACCGAAAACGTTTAACAACAATTGGTTTTATGTCTGGATGCAAAATAAATTGAATTTTCTTTCTTTTCACAAACATTTGAGTGCCGAGTTATTCTGAGTATTAGTGATGTCAGGCAGAGCTGCGAGGTGCAGTTCTTCACAATATCTATGGCTCCTCCAATTCAAAATGGTAGCAGATGCACCTGTGTGGGTAAAAGTGTATTTTGATTCTAATAATGAGTCTACCTATGTCCACTAGCATATATATTGTCAGTTCATTATACAGTATAGTATGAAAAACCCTAAATCAAGTACTTAAAGGGCTATTCTTATGTTATTACCTACCTACACGAAAAGTCATTAATAGCAGGCAAGTGGGGACTAACACTCAGAGACCCGACCAATCAGATGATTTTGCTCCAGAGCCAGCCAGTAAATGTTTTCAATGAAGTTACTGACTGCAACTCCAATCAAAGAACATTCATTACTGCCTTCTGTGGCTGGCTACTGCAGCACAGCTTTTATGCAGAAAAAAATATAAGCTGTGCTGCAGTAGTGGGCAACTGACAGCAGAGACCATTACATTTTTATTGCAGCTGCACTAATCAGCTAGTTCACCCAGGAATGAAAAAACAGCTGATCGCTGAGGGCATGGGGTGTTGGACCCCACCTATCTACTATTAATGATGACCAATCCTGCAGATAGGTATTCAAGACTCTCCCTTTATATTCCTTTAGTCAATCAACCGCATTAAAGTAAGCAAGTTGATTTTCTATCTGCTTTCATTCTCCTGCTATTAGAGCTTTCTTCATACATGATGTACAGTTTGTTGCCACCACACAGAGATCAACCACCACAACCTGACTGATTATGTGCTGTAATCACATTTCAGACTGAGGAGTTAACTCCTGAGATACTAGCCTCGTCTCGCCATCTCATTGGTATCTATACAGCAGTTAGCTACTCACCTACCCCTTCCTCTTAGTTCTTGACCGAGCTGCTATTATCAGTTCTGCAAAATGATGAACTCCCATCATTGACATTTTGATATTCAGTTCTAATCACTGCTCTCATCTTCCTGAGCCATGTGCTTGTTCAAAGGCCCTGTTTTCTCTATATGTAAAGATAATGAAAGCAGTGGGGACTTCAGCATTGCAGACCATTAATGTGTCACAGTAGCATAAATTCTGCAGAAAAACAAAGCTACTCAACCAAAACTGATGTTCAGTTAGGAATTACTGCCCTACCATGTTCCCACCCTTTTGGCAACAAGGAAGTGAAAGGGACTGGAGAGCTGTGTTGTTCAAGACACAACTTGAGCATAACCCTTTAATATTTGAATCTCTAGTGTTTTAGATTTTCTATATATTATATTTAAATTCACCTTCTTTTATAGCAGCACAACTAAATATGTACATATCAGCAAATAAATAAAACTCTTAATTGTCCTAAGTTTTACTAACTCAAAGATTACCAAAGATTAAAAGGTATCAACCACTGAGGACTCTCAATTCTAAATATTTTTCTAACTCAAAGATTATAATTGATAATATTTAGTAAGCTGTTTATATTATCTGCATTGAAATGGCACAACATGGTTTAGACTAGTTTCCCACTAGCGTTTACTTGATCTGCGGCGGGCTGCAGACTTCCTCCGTGAAGCCCCGTCCTCCGCCGCACCTGCGCTGCTAGCTCCGCCTACATCTGCATGCGGCCCGCATGCGGCATGCGTACCTATATTTCACATTAGAGCAAAAAAGTGGAGAAGCCAGCGCAGCCTAAGGTTAAGACATTTAGCAAACAATTGATCAATTCTTTGAGCCGTGAAGAGGCGGGGTGGCTCAAAGAATTGATCTATTGTTTGCTAAATGTCTCATTTTGAAAATACAGTTAGAAATTAATATGTGCATATGCACTTTATGTATTGCGTCTTAACCTTAGGCTGCGCTGGCTTCTCCCCTTTTTTGCTCTGTTATTGGTAAGTGGCTGACCACCACTGTTGCCGTGCGCCGCGCCTGGTTATGTGCGCCATTCTTTCTGTGTCTCAGTGATTGATAGGCTGCTGTCCACACACAGCAGCCCTGCCCTGCCTCAGGCTTTGTTTAATTATGCACCTGTGCCTCAGCCTGTCTCACTCTTCATCTGTGGCTCTGGATGGGCAGTGTGGAGGTTGGATCTGAAATGTCTGTCAGGACCTGGTCAACCTTTATCCTCGCTTGCCTACTCTGGCGCCATGGGGGTGACTCAGTAATGCTCCAGGTACAGCATGTTTTTAATGTGGTCTTGCTTTTAGTTCATTTAGGAGGCCTTTATGGCACAGCGAATATAAAAAACGTAGTGTAGGACTGCCCCAATATGAGATTGCCGTGAAGAGGCGGGGTGGCTCAAAGAATTGATCAATTGTTTGCTAAATGTCTCATTTTGAAAATACAGTTAGAAATTAATATGTGCATATGCACTTTATGTATTGCGTCTTAACCTTAGGCTGCGCTGGCTTTTCCCCTTTTTTGCTCTATATTTAACATTAGGTACGCAGGTCGTGCGGCTGTATGCGGATGGTGCTGCATGCGTCGTTTTGATGACGTGGCGACCAGCGTAGGACGCAGCCTGTAGCATTTTTTTTTCCGCATCGTCAAAACGACGCATGTGGCACCATCCGCATACAGCCGCAGCCCGCCGCAGATCAGGTAAACGCTAGTGTGAAACTAGCCTAATACCTGAGATATAATGTCATCTATTTATATAATTGCCTTGTAATGTTTTCATTTCCTGTTCTGTCCAGATGTCACCGTATCTCAGAATTCCAAGCGGAGGAAGTTCACCGACCGCCATATTGGGACACCCAAGTGATGGGTGTTTCAATATGGAAACTGCTGCTGGTGCCAACCTATTGCTCGGTACCAACAGCGGAACACTGTCGCACCACACACAAACACACAATCTATACGCCGTATGCACCACACACACACACACGCACACACTCACACATTCTCATAAACACACTCACACACACACTCACACTCATACACACTCACACACACCCTCACACATTCATACTCACACTCACATACTCACACTCACACACTCTGCGATCCCATGCTGTAATGTTAGTATTGTCTTTTGCTTCCTCCCCTGCCCAGGAGCTGTGGTATGTTCAGTGCACGGTCAGACACAGACAATTGTTAAAATGAACTTTTGTTTGTGGGAAAACCCCTTTAAAAAGCAAATAACAATGCCAACATGGCTCCTTATAAAAAGTACACCAATGACAATGAAAGAAAAGCAGCAAAGGCACAATGTCAAAGACAACAAAGGGCAAATGAGACTCTTGAAGAGCAACAGCATCCCTGGGACAAAAACAATGCATATAAGTGCAGGCGTCAGGCACGTGAGTTCCCTGATGCAAAAGTCATTAGATTATCACCAGATGCCATTAGGCAACAACAGTGCCACATGCCTGCCCCATCGTGACATTACCACCCTCCCGATGCAATAGCATCGGGCATCCATCTAGTAATACTATAAATAAGGGACTATAAATGCCCTTCATGGTCCAAAGTGGCTGAATGATGTGTCATCGGATTAGATGACAGGAACTTCTGTTGTCAATCTCCCATACCAAACTTAAAAGGGTTTTCTGGTTAAAGTGGCTCTGAGTAGCTCATGCGATCCACTTGGGCAGAGACATTGAGCTCACTGCATCACTTTCGACATGACATTAACAAACACTGGAAGCAGCAGAGTCTCAGCGCTGTAAGGCATAATTTTTTTTTTTTTAAATAAAATGCGGCCAAGCAACAGGATGCTTTAAACTGGAAAAACACTTTAATGGCTAAATAATGTATAGTAGAACTTTTTCGTTATTTTTGGGGATGGAATCTTTTTTTTAAACAGTAATGTTAAGGTACCTTCACACTCGGCAACTTTACAACGAGAACGACAACGATCCGTGATGTTGCAGCGTCCTGGGTAGCGATCTCGTTGTGTTTGACACGCAGCAGTGATCTGGATCCTGCTGTGCCATCGCTGGTCGGAGCTAGAAGTCCAGAACTTTATTTCGTCATCAGGTCGGTGTGTATCGTCATGTTTGACAGCAAAAGCAACGATGCCTGCAACGTTTTACATGGAGCTAACAACCAGCGATAACGATAAGTGAGTCGCCGTTACGTCACTGGATCGCTCCTGCATCGTTCTGGAGCTGCTGTGTTTGACGTCTCTACAGCGACCTAAACAGCGACGCTGCAGCGATCGGCTCGTTGTCTATATCACTGCAGCGTCGCTGAGTGTGACGGTACCTTTAGTTGAGTGTACAGATTACTTTGTGGTGGCTGTTCTCCTCATATGGCACACAGCAGTTTATTTGATAATGTTGGTGGTTGGCCAATTGGTGTTTTTTGTTATTCCTATAAAAAATAAGCTTTTATTCTTTAACTCTTTGAATGTTTTTAAACAGGATTATGCAAATAGGGTAATATAACCCTGGAGAGGGTAAAGACAGGATTGTGGAAGGAATTTTGGAGCCATGAGAGGTAGAATAAAAGCTACCTTGACTAATAGTGCATTGTAAAACAATAATAGCACTGGTAATGATAGCAATCCATTTACAATCAGCTAAGATTTATTTTCATTGCTCAGCTATGTCTTTACCACTAAACGGTACATCATGTCCTTCATAAGTTGCAGTCTACTTCACCAGCCAAAATACTTAGAAATCAATATTTCTATGTATATAGAACATAGACATAATAACTGAAACTCTCTTTTACCATGCAGGCGGTCGTGCTAATAGTACAATATTGTGTCTCTCCAATTTCCCTCAAGTGTCTCCTACTTGATTGACCTACTTCATTTACACAGACTTTTCTAGCAGGTAAATGTCAGAGGAATTGTTCAGAATTCAAGATTAGTCAATAGGTATATATGAAAAATCCAAGTCTAACTTTCATGGTTATTAGAGAAAACATGAAAACTATATAAAATGGTCAGTTAAAAAAAATAGTTGCCGAGATCGATTGAGAGTCTGATAAAAATTCCAAAGTTGCATTTTTCAAAGCTAAAAAAATGACATATTTTTGAGGTGTTTAAGTAACAAAATAGAGGAAGGCAAGAGCGCACCTGGGATCTGCTTGTTACATTCATGTATTGCCAAATACATGTGGGAGGCTCCTCAAATGTATGGTAGAAGGTACTGTGGTCACATGAGACCAAAATTGAAATTTTTGGCCACCAAGGTAAACGCTATGTCTGGTTGCCAAACCAATGCAACTCATCACGGTAGTCTGAGTGGAAGATGAATGGTACAACACAAAGGGATATTCTTGAGCGAAACCTGTCTCGGTTTGTCAGGGATTTGAGAATGGGCTGGAGGTTCACCTTCCAACAAGACAATGACCCAAAGCATACCGCTAACCCGAATGGATTAACCCCTTCATGACAGGAGCTTTTTTCGGTTTTGCGTATTCGTTTTTCGCTCCCTCCTTCCCAGAGCCATAATTTTATATTTTTCCTTCAGTATGGCCATGTGAGGACTTATTTTGTGTGGGATGAGTTGTACTTTTGAATGATAACATTTGTTTTACCATGCTGTGTTCTAGAAAATGGGAAAAAAAATCCTAGTGCGGTGAAATTACAAAAAAAGTGCAATCCCACACTTGTTTTTTATTTGGCTTTTTTGCTAGGTTCATTAAATGCTACAACTGACCTGCCATTATGATTCTCCAGGTCATTATGAGCTTATAGACACCAAACATGTCTAGGTGCTTTTTTATCTAAGTGGTGAAAAAAAAATCCAAACTTTTGTAAAAACATAAAAAAATGGCATTTTTCCGATACCCATAACGTCTCCATTTTTCGTGATCTTTGGTTGGGTGAGGGCTTATTTTTTGCACGCCAAGCAGACATTTTTATTGATACCATTTTAGTGCAGATGCGAACTTTTACTGGTCTATTATTGCATTTTAATGCAATGTTGCGGAGACCAAAAAAACCTAATTTTGGCGTTTTGACTTTATTTTCTCGCTACGCCGTTTAGCGATCAGGTTAATCCTTTTTTTATTGATAGATTGGGCGATTCTGAATGCGGTAATACCAAAAATGTTTATGTTTGATTTTATTTTTATTGTATTATTTAAATGGAGCGAAAGAGGGTGACTTGAACTTTTATACACTGCTCAAAAAAATAAAGGGAACACTTAAACAACAGAACATAACTCCAAGTAAATCAAACTTCTGTGAAATCAAACTGTCCACTTAGGAAGCAACACTGTTTGATAATCAACTTCACATGCTGTTGTGCAAATGGAATAGACAACAGATGGAACTTATTGGCAACTATCAAGACACACTCAGTAAAGTAATGGTTCTGCAGATGGAAACCACAGACCACCTCTCAGTACCAATACTTTCTGGCTGATGTGTTGGTCACTTTTGAATGTTGGGTGTGCTTTCACACTAGTGGTAGCATGAAATGTACTCTACAACCCACATAAGTGGCTCAGGTAGTGCAGCTCATCCAGGATGGCACATCAATGCGAGCTGTGGCAAGAAGGTTTCCTGTGTCTGTCAGCGTAGTGTCCAGAGGCTGGAGGCACTACCAGGAGACAGGCCAGTACACCAGGAGACATGGAGGGGGCCATAGAAGGGCAACAACCCAGCAGCAGGACCGCTACCTCAGCCTTTGTGCAAGGAGGAACAGGAGAAGCACTGCCAGAGCCCTGCAAAAAGACCTCCAGCAGGCCACAAATGTGCATGTGTCTGCACAAATGGTTAGAAACCAACTCCATGGGGATGGTCTGAGTGCCCGACGTCCACAGTTGGGGGTTGTGCTCACAGCCCAACACCATGCAGGATGCTTGGCATTTGCCACAGAGCACCAAGATTGGCAAATTCGCTACTGGCACCCTGTGCTTTTCACAGATGAAAGCAGGTTCACATTGAGCACATGTGACAGACGTGACAGAGTCTGGAGACACCCTGGAGAGTGATCTGCTGCCTGCAACATCTTTCAACATGACCGGCTTGGCAGTGGGTCAGTAATGGTGTGGGCTGGCATTTCTTTGGAGGGTTGTGCAGTCATCCATGTGCTCTCCAGAGGTAGGCTGACTGCCAATAAGTACCAAGATGAGATCCTCAGACCCCTTGTGAGACCATATGCTGGTACCGTTGGCCCTGGGTTCCTCCTAATGCAGGACAATGCCAGACCTCCTGCAGCTGGAGTGTGTCAGCAGTTCCTGCAAGATGAAGGCATTGAAGCTATGGACTGGCCCGCCCGTTCCCCAGACCTGAATCTGATTGAACACATCTGGGACATCATGTCTCGCACCTTCCACCAGACTGTGCAGGAGTTGGCGGATGGGTAAGTCCCGGTCTGGGAGGAGATCCCTCAGGAGACCTTCCGCCACCTCATCAGAAGCATGCCCAGGCACTGTAGAGAGGTCATACAGGCACGTGGAGGCCACACACACTACTGACCATCATTTTCTTGTCTTGATGAATTTCCACTGAAGTTGGTTCAGCCTGTAACTTCATTTTCCACTTTCATTTTGAGCATCATTTCAACTCTCGATCTCTGTGGGATATTAGTTGTGATTTACATTGATAATTTTTAGGTTTTATTGTTCTCAACACATTCCACTATGTAATGAATAAAGATTTACAACTGGAATATTTAATTCAGTGATATCTAGGATGTGGGATTTTAGTGTTCCCTTTATTTTTTGGAGCAGTGTATTTTTTTATTTTTTTATATTTTTAAACATTTTTTTTTAACTTTTGCTATTCTTCAATAGTCTCCATAGGAGACTAGAAGCTTGCACAACTGGATCATCTCTGCTACATAGATGTGATGATCAGATCGCCTCTACAGTGGGGCAAAAAAGTATTTAGTCAGTCAGCAATAGTGCAAGTTCCACCACTTAAAAAGATGAGAGGCGTCTGTAATTTACATCATAGGTAGACCTCAACTATGGGAGACAAACTGAGAACAAAAAATCCAGAAAATCACATTGTCTGTTGTTTTAACATTTTATTTGCATATTATGGTGGAAAATAAGTATTTGGTCAGAAACAAACAATCAAGATTTCTGGCTCTCACAGACCTGTAACTTCTTCTTTAAGAGTCTCCTCTTTCCTCCACTCATTACCTGTAGTAATGGCACCTGTTTAAACTTGTTATCAGTATAAAAAGACACCTGTGCACACCCTCAAACAGTTTGACTCCAAACTCCACTATGGTGAAGACCAAAGAGCTGTCAAAGGACACCAGAATCAAAATTGTAGCCCTGCACCAGGCTGGGAAGACTGAATCTGCAATAGCCAACCAGCTTGGAGTGAAGAAATCAACAGTGGGAGCAATAATTAGAAAATGGAAGACATACAAGACCACTGATAATCTCCTTCGATCTGGGGCTCCACGCAAAATCCCACCCCGTGGGGTCAGAATGATCACAAGAACGGTGAGCAAAAATCCCAGAACCACGCAGTGGGACCTAGTGAATGAACTGCAGAGAGCTGGGACCAATGTAACAAGGCCTACCATAAGTAACACACTACGCCACCATGGACTCAGATCCTGCAGTGCCAGACGTGTCCCACTGCTTAAGCCAGTACATGTCCGGGCCCATCTGAAGTTTGCTAGAGAGCATTTGGATGATCCAGAGGAGTTTTGGGAGAATGTCCTATGGTCTGATGAAACCAAACTGGAACTGTTTGGTAGAAACACAACTTGTCGTGTTTGGAGGAAAAAGAATACTGAGTTGCATCCATCAAACACCATACCTACTGTAAAGCATGGTGGTGGAAACATCATGCTTTGGGGCTGTTTCTCTGCAAAGGGGCCAGGACGACTGATGCAGGTACATGAAAGAATGAATGGGGCCATGTATCGTGAGATTTTGAGTGCAAACCTCCTTCCATCAGCAAGGGTATTGAAGATGAAACGTGGCTGGTAGAGTTGAGCGACCTTGACCTTTTTAGAGTCGAGCCGGGTTTTGCGAAACCCGACTATGTCCAAAGTCGGGTCGAGTGAAATCGGCCGATTATGACGTAAAGTCGGGATCGACCGAAACACGAAACCCAATGCAAGTCAATGGGGCAGCATAGTCGGCAGTGAGTGGGGGCCAGGAAAACACCTAGAGTGGCCATTTTAATGTCAAAACCATCCATTCTTCTTAATGAAGCTTGTCAAGCGTAATTTACCTTATAATAATTGGAAGGCATTTGAAATTGGGGGTCATTTGGCTAAAGTTGTGGGGGGTAGGGCTGGTTCAAGTAATTAGTGGGCCCAGGAAATCTGGACCACGTCACGGCAGTGGAGCAGGGAGAGGTAAGTATTTCAACTTTGCAAGTGCTGTGAACCTGAGCAAGCAGGGGGGGCCCACTCGTTGGCATTGGCACTGGCACAGGGCCCCTCAAAGTACAGCGGTGTGTTTGCACGGCGGGGGCGCCTCCCACCGGCAGCAACACTTTTGCGTACTATGAGAGGCCCTGTGCCAGTGACGTCGCCAACTAGTATTCCTCCCCCCACCTGATGAAGGAACCTGCACTTTCATCTGCACCTTCCTCTTTGTCCCCGTGTAAGGTGGTATGGTATGCGGGAAGAGCAACCTGACTTTCAGCAGGGTCACAATGTTGTTGTGTAGCGTGCACGGGGAATGTTGCGTTATGGGTCAATGTACCAGCAGACTCATCTATCACTGGCTGGGCAATGGGCACGATGAAGTGGAAACACAGATATAGGCCCAAAGAAGAAAGTGGGCTAAATGCAGTTCAAAATTGGTAACACAGGAATAACCAGGGGGCATTGCAGTGGAGGACAACTGGAATGAGAGGCTGACACAGAGAGTAGGGCCAAATCAGTAAGTAGTCGAAATGCAGTTCAAAATTGGCAACCGTAGTAAACAGGCGGCACAGCTTTGTTCAGTGGAGGAGAACAGCAAGGAGTGGCAGACACCGATAGTAGGCCCCAAACCAACTAGTACGCCAAATGCAGTTGTTCCATTTAACCACAATTTAATGAGAGCCTGAAGATAGAAGCTCAGGAAAGGCAACCTGGGGAACACCTTGGAGTGTAACACACCATCTCTCTCCACCCCATACCCATTTTGTATGGCCTAATGCAGTGTACTTTTCTACAACTACTAAACGAGAGTCGGAAGACCGAAGCAATGGCAAGGAAACCTGGGGAACACCTTAGAGTGTAACACACCCTCTCTCTACACCCCATACCCAATTTGAAGGCCTAATGCAGTGTAGTTTCCAAGAACTACTAAACGAGAGCCGGAAGATCGAAGCTCAGGAAAGGCAACCTGGGGAACACCTTGGAGTGTAACACACCCTCTCGCTACACCCCATACCCAATTTGAAGGCCTAATGCAGCGTAGTTTCCAACAACTACTAAACGAGAGCCGGAAGATCGAAGCTCAGGAAAGGCAACCTGGGGAACACCTTGGAGTGTAACAAACCCTCTCTCTACACCCCATACCCAATTTGTAGGCCTAATGCAGCGTAGTTTCCGACAACTACTAAACGAGAGCATGAAGATCGAAGCTCAGGAAAGGCAACCTGGGGAACACCTTGGAGTGTAACACACCCTCTCTCTACACCCCATACCCAATTTGTAGGCCTAATGCAGCGTAGTTTCCGACAACTACTAAACGAGAGCCGGAATATCGAAGCTCAGGAAAGGCAACCTGGGGAACACCTTGGAGTGTAACACACCCTCTCTCTACGCCCCATACCCAATTTGTAGGCCTAATGCAGCGTAGTTTCCGACAACTACTAAACGAGAGCCGGAATATCGAAGCTCAGGAAAGGCAACCTGGGGAACACCTTGGAGTGTAACACACCCTCTCTCTACACCCCATACCCAATTTGAAGGCCTAATGCAGTGTAGTTTCCAAGAACTACTAAACGAGAGCCGGAAGATCGAAGCTCAGGAAAGGCAACCTGGGGAACACCTTGGAGTGTAACACACCCTCTCGCTACACCCCATACCCAATTTGAAGGCCTAATGCAGCGTAGTTTCCAACAACTACTAAACGAGAGCCGGAAGATCGAAGCTCAGGAAAGGCAACCTGGGGAACACCTTGGAGTGGAACACACCATCTCTCTACACCCCATACCCAATTTGAAGGCCTAATGCAGAGTAGTTTCCAAGAACTACTAAACGAGAGCCGGAAGATCGAAGCTCAGGAAAGGCAACCTGGGGAACACCTTGGAGTGTAACACAACGTCTCTCTACACGACGGAAGGGCTGATTCTTAGGAAGGAAGGCTGTTGGAAATAAGCATTGCGCGTCCGAGGGTGATTATATTCTTATTAGGTATATACTCACCCTCGGACGCGCCCTGCTTCTTTATTTGGAATGAATGTTTATTTGCAATGTGGTGTTGACTTTCTCTATTATTTTGGTAATTAATGATTTTATTATTTTCATTATTTTGCATCTTCTCGGCAATAATATAAAGAAGACGCGACAGGACAACACTCGGTGGATGCCATATGTGTGTTTTCAATTTAAAAAAACTTTCAGTTAACTACTTGCAGGAGAAAGTAATTGTAGCTGGTGGCCATTTTTAGTACTGTACCAGATTAGAGTTGTGTGTTTGTTTTTAATGTTAAAATGTCTGCATTTGATATCTCACCAGTATTTTCTTTTTTATAAGCAAAATACTTATTTTTATATTTTCTGATGTTGGTTCCAGGGGTACACGGCCAGCAGTGCCCTGGTCAGTGTAGTAGTAGTTGAAAGAATGGACCGCAGACAGGCATCGAAGGCCTAAAATAATAACACATGGCTGTAGGCAATTTTAAATTGGTTCCAGGGGTACACGGACAGCAGTGGTGTGGTCAGTGGAGGCCTAGTGGAAGGAGTGACCGCAGACAGGCATCGAAGGCCTAAAATAATAACACATGGCTGTAGGCAATTTTAAATTGGTTCCAGGGGTACACGGACAGCAGTGACCTGGTCAGTGTAGTAGTAGTTGAAAGAATGGACCGCAGACAGGCATCGAAGGCCTAAAATAAAAAAATTGGGCTGGCTGTAGGCAATTTTAAATTGGTTCCAGGGGTACACGGGCAGCAGTGGTGTGGTCAGTGGAGGCCTAGTGGAAGGAGTGACCGCAGACAGGCATCGAAGGCCTAAAATAATAACACATGGCTGTAGGCAATTTTAAATTGGTTCCAGGGGTACACGGACAGCAGTGGTGTGGTCAGTGGAGGCCTAGTGGAAGGAGTGACCGCAGACAGGCATCGAAGGCCTAAAATAATAACACATGGCTGTAGGCAATTTTAAATTGGTTCCAGGGGTACACGGACAGCAGTGACCTGGTCAGTGTAGTAGTAGTTGAAAGAATGGACCGCAGACAGGCATCGAAGGCCTAAAATAAAAAAATTGGGCTGGCTGTAGGCAATTTTAAATTGGTTCCAGGGGTACACGGACAGCAGTGGTGTGGTCAGTGGAGGCCTAGTGGAAGGAGTGACCGCAGACAGGCATCGAAGGCCTAAAATAATAACACATGGCTGTAGGCAATTTTAAATTGGTTCCAGGGGTACACGGACAGCAGTGGTGTGGTCAGTGGAGGCCTAGTGGAAGGAGTGACCGCAGACAGGCATCGAAGGCCTAAAATAATAACACATGGCTGTAGGCAATTTTAAATTGGTTCCAGGGGTACACGGACAGCAGTGACCTGGTCAGTGTAGTAGTAGTTGAAAGAATGGACCGCAGACAGGCATCGAAGGCCTAAAATAAAAAAATTGGGCTGGCTGTAGGCAATTTTAAATTGGTTCCAGGGGTACACGGGCAGCAGTGGTGTGGTCAGTGGAGGCCTAGTGGAAGGAGTGACCGCAGACAGGCATCGAAGGCCTAAAATAATAACACATGGCTGTAGGCAATTTTAAATTGGTTCCAGGGGTACACGGACAGCAGTGGTGTGGTCAGTGGAGGCCTAGTGGAAGGAGTGACCGCAGACAGGCATCGAAGGCCTAAAATAATAACACATGGCTGTAGGCAATTTTAAATTGGTTCCAGGGGTACACGGGCAGCAGTGACCTGGTCAGTGTAGTAGTAGTTGAAAAAATGGACCGCAGACAGGCATCGAAGGCCTAAAATAAAAAAATTGGGCTGGCTGTAGGCAATTTTAAATTGGTTCCAGGGGTACACGGACAGCAGTGGTGTGGTCAGTGGAGGCCTAGTGGAAGGAGTGACCGCAGACAGGCATCGAAGGCCTAAAATAATAACACATGGCTGTAGGCAATTTTAAATTGGTTCCAGGGGTACACGGACAGCAGTGGTGTGGTCAGTGGAGGCCTAGTGGAAGGAGTGACCGCAGACAGGCATCGAAGGCCTAAAATAATAACACATGGCTGTAGGCAATTTTAAATTGGTTCCAGGGGTACACGGACAGCAGTGACCTGGTCAGTGTAGTAGTAGTTGAAAGAATGGACCGCAGACAGGCATCGAAGGCCTAAAATAAAAAAATTGGGCTGGCTGTAGGCAATTTTAAATTGGTTCCAGGGGTACACGGGCAGCAGTGGTGTGGTCAGTGGAGGCCTAGTGGAAGGAGTGACCGCAGACAGGCATCGAAGGCCTAAAATAATAACACATGGCTGTAGGCAATTTTAAATTGGTTCCAGGGGTACACGGACAGCAGTGGTGTGGTCAGTGGAGGCCTAGTGGAAGGAGTGACCGCAGACAGGCATCGAAGGCCTAAAATAATAACACATGGCTGTAGGCAATTTTAAATTGGTTCCAGGGGTACACGGACAGCAGTGACCTGGTCAGTGTAGTAGTAGTTGAAAGAATGGACCGCAGACAGGCATCGAAGGCCTAAAATAAAAAAATTGGGCTGGCTGTAGGCAATTTTAAATTGGTTCCAGGGGTACACGGACAGCAGTGGTGTGGTCAGTGGAGGCCTAGTGGAAGGAGTGACCGCAGACAGGCATCGAAGGCCTAAAATAATAACACATGGCTGTAGGCAATTTTAAATTGGTTCCAGGGGTACACGGACAGCAGTGGTGTGGTCAGTGGAGGCCTAGTGGAAGGAGTGACCGCAGACAGGCATCGAAGGCCTAAAATAATAACACATGGCTGTAGGCAATTTTAAATTGGTTCCAGGGGTACACGGACAGCAGTGACCTGGTCAGTGTAGTAGTAGTTGAAAGAATGGACCGCAGACAGGCATCGAAGGCCTAAAATAAAAAAATTGGGCTGGCTGTAGGCAATTTTAAATTGGTTCCAGGGGTACACGGACAGCAGTGGTGTGGTCAGTGGAGGCCTAGTGGAAGGAGTGACCGCAGACAGGCATCGAAGGCCTAAAATAATAACACATGGCTGTAGGCAATTTTAAATTGGTTCCAGGGGTACACGGACAGCAGTGGTGTGGTCAGTGGAGGCCTAGTGGAAGGAGTGACCGCAGACAGGCATCGAAGGCCTAAAATAATAACACATGGCTGTAGGCAATTTTAAATTGGTTCCAGGGGTACACGGACAGCAGTGACCTGGTCAGTGTAGTAGTAGTTGAAAGAATGGACCGCAGACAGGCATCGAAGGCCTAAAATAAAAAAATTGGGCTGGCTGTAGGCAATTTTAAATTGGTTCCAGGGGTACACGGGCAGCAGTGACCTGGTCAGTGTAGTAGTAGTTGAAAGAATGGACCGCAGACAGGCTTAGAAGGCCTAACATAACAAACTTGGGCTGGCTGTAGGCACTTTCAAATTGGTTCCAGGGGTACACGGGCAGCAGTGGTCTGGTCAGTGGAAGTCTAGTGGAAGGAGTGACCGCAGACAGGCTTCCAAGGCCTAACATAACAAACTTGGGCTGGCTGTAGGCACTTTTAAATTGGTTCCAGGGGTACACGGGCAGCAGTGGTCTGGTCAGTGGAAGTCTAGTGGAAGGAGTGACCGCAGACAGGCTTCCAAGGCCTAACATAACAAACTTGGGCTGGCTGTAGGCACTTTTAAATTGGTTCCAGGGGTACACGGGCAGCAGTGGTCTGGTCAGTGGAAGTCTAGTGGAAGGAGTGACCGCAGACAGGCTTCCAAGGCCTAACATAACAAACTTGGGCTGGCTGTAGGCACTTTTAAATTGGTTCCAGGGGTACACGGGCAGCAGTGGTCTGGTCAGTGGAAGTCTAGTGGAAGGAGTGACCGCAGACAGGCTTCCAAGGCCTAACATAACAAACTTGGGCTGGCTGTAGGCACTTTTAAATTGGTTCCAGGGGTACACGGGCAGCAGTGGTCTGGTCAGTGGAAGTCTAGTGGAAGGAGTGACCGCAGACAGGCTTCCAAGGCCTAACATAACAAACTTGGGCTGGCTGTAGGCACTTTTAAATTGGTTCCAGGGGTACACGGGCAGCAGTGGTCTGGTCAGTGGAAGTCTAGTGGAAGGAGTGACCGCAGACAGGCTTCCAAGGCCTAACATAACAAACTTGGGCTGGCTGTAGGCACTTTTAAATTGGTTCCAGGGGTACACGGGCAGCAGTGGTCTGGTCAGTGGAAGTCTAGTGGAAGGAGTGACCGCAGACAGGCTTCCAAGGCCTAACATAACAAACTTGGGCTGGCTGTAGGCACTTTTAAATTGGTTCCAGGGGTACACGGGCAGCAGTGGTCTGGTCAGTGGAAGTCTAGTGGAAGGAGTTACCGCAGACAGGCTTCGAAGGCCTAACATAACAAAATTGGGCTGGCTGTAGGCACTTTAAATTGGTTCCAGGGGTACATGGGCAGCAGTGTATGGTCAGTGGAAGTCTAGTGGAAGGAGTGACGGCAGACAGTCTTCGAAGGCCTAACATAACAAAATTGGGCTGACTGTAGGCACTTTTAAATTGGTTCCAGGGTAACACGGCCAGCAGTGGCCTGGTCAGTGTAGTAGTTGTAGAAAGAAGGGACCGCAGACAGGCTTCGAAGGCCTAACATAACAAAAATGTCAAAACAATGGTATTGTCAGTGCCAGGCATTGAAGGATGTCAGCGGCTAGACTACACATTGGTGAAGCTGTGAGAGATAATTTTGCTAGTGGTAGAGCACTGTTTGAGCTGGGGGGGGGAACTGTCTTGTGGCCGGCGGTACAGGCACAGGGCCCCTCATATTACAACGGTGTGTCTGACGTTGGGTGCGCACCACCACCGCCAGAGACACTTTATTGTACTATGAGGGACCCAGTGGCAGTGCCGTCGACCAAAAGCGGCCACACCCACCTCTTCAGACAAACAGCACTCTCAAGGGTCCAAGCGCAAAGTGGCGATAGCACGGCCCCGTGTGGGGAGTTTGGCCATTTCGTGAGGTGGAAACATGTCGTATGCTGGACAATCAGGTGAAGAAAATTACGAGATTGGAAAAGTCATTCAGAATAGTCCACAGGCAAGACCTTTTCATAGGAAAGCTAGGTGTCAGCCGGGCAGGGTGGGGCAAAAGATTTTGAAATCCAGTTGTGGTTCATTTTAATGAAGGTTAGATCATCTACATTTTGGGTAGCCAGACGAGTCCTTTTTTCTGTTAGTATTGAACCTGCAGCACTGAATACTCTTTCTGATAGGACACTAGCTGCCGGGCAAGCAAGCTCCTGCAATGCATATTCTGCCAATTCTGGCCAGGTGTCTAATTTGGATGCCCAGTAATCAAATGGGAATGACGGTTGAGGGAGAACGTCGATAAGGGATGAAAAATAGTTTGTAACCATACTGGACAAATGTTGTCTCCTGTCACTTTGAATTGATGCTGCAGTACCTGTCCTGTCTGCGGTCATAGAAAAATCACTCCACAACCTGGTCAGAAAACCCCTCTGGCCAACGCCACTTCTGATTTCTGCCCCTCTAACACCTCTGGTCTGCTGGCCCCTGGAGCTCGTGTGAGAACGATCACGGGCGCTGTGTGCAGGGAATGCCAGAAGCAAACGGTCAACAAGAGTTGATTGTTTTGTTGCTAATATTAGTTCCAAGTTCTCATGTGGCATAATATTTTGCAATTTGCCTTTATAGCGAGGATCAAGGAGGCAGGCCAACCAGTAATCGTCATCGTTCATCATTTTTGTAATGCGTGTGTCCCTTTTGAGGATACGCAAGGCATAATCCGCCATGTGGGCCAAAGTTCCCGTTGTCAAATCTGCGGTTGTGCTTGGTTGAGGGGCAGTTGCAGGCAAATCTACGTCACTTGTGTCCCTCAAAAAACCAGAACCCGGCCTTGCCACGCCACCAATTTCCCGTGCCCCCGGGAAAGCTTCCTCATTAAAAATATACTCATCCCCATCATCCTCCTCATCCTCCACCTCCTCTTCGCCCGGTACCTCGTCATGTACACTGCCCTGACCAGACAATCGCTGACTGTCATCAAGGCTTTCCTCTTCCTCTGGTGCAGACGCCTGATCCTTTATGTGCGTCAAACTTTGCATCAGCAGACGCATTAGGGGGATGCTCATGCTTATTATGGCGTTGTCTGCACTAACCAGCCGTGTGCATTCCTCAAAACACTGAAGGACTTGACACATGTCTTGAATCTTCGACCACTGCACACCTGACAACTCCATGTCTGCCATCCTACTGCCTGCCCGTGTATGTGTATCCTCCCACAAAAACATAACAGCCCGCCTCTGTTCGCACAGTCTCTGAAGCATGTGCAGTGTTGAGTTCCACCTTGTTGCAACGTCTATGATTAGGCGATGCTGGGGAAGGTTCAAAGAACGCTGATAGGTCTGCATACGGCTGGAGTGTACAGGCGAACGGCGGATATGTGCGCAAAGTCCACGCACTTTGAGGAGCAGGTCGGATAACCCCGGATAACTTTTCAGGAAGCACTGCACCACCAGGTTTAAGGTGTGAGCCAGGCAAGGAATGTGTTTCAGTTGGGAAAGGGAGATGGCAGCCATGAAATTCCTTCCGTTATCACTCACTACCTTGCCTGCCTCAAGATCTACAGTGCCCAGCCACGACTGCGTTTCTTGCTGCAAGAACTCGGACAGAACTTCCGCGGTGTGTCTATTGTCGCCCAAACACTTCATAGCCAATACAGCCTGCTGACGTATGCCAGTAGCTGCCCCATAATGGGAGACCTGGTGTGCAACAGTGGCAGGTGCGGATGGAGTGTTTGTGCGACTGCGGTCTGTGGACGAGCTCTTGCTTCTGCAGGAGGACGAGGAGGAGGAGGAGGAGGGGGTGCGAACGGCTACAGACAACTGTTTACTAGACCGTGGGCTAGGCAGAACTGTCCCAAACTTGCTGTCCCCTGTGGACCCTGAATCCACCACATTTACCCAGTGTGCCGTGATGGACACGTAACGTCCCTGGCCATGCCTACTGGTCCATGCATCTGTTGTCAGGTGCACCTTTGTGCTCACAGATTGCCTGAGTGCATGGACGATGCGCTCTTTAACATGCTGGTGGAGGGCTGGGATGGCTTTTCTGGAAAAAAAGTGTCGACTGGGTAGCTCGTAGCGTGGTACAGCGTAGTCCATCAGGTCTTTGAAAGCTTCGCTTTCAACTAACCGGTAGGGCATCATCTCTAACGAGATTAGTCTAGCTATGTGGGCGTTCAAACCCTGTGTACGCGGATGCGAGGCTAAGTATTTCCTTTTTCTAACCATAGTCTCATGTAGGGTGAGCTGGACTGGAGAGCTGGAGATCGTGGAACTAGCGGGGGTGCCGGTGGACATGGCAGACTGAGAGACGGTGGGAGATGGTATTGTTGCCGCCGGTGCCCTAGATGCAGTGTTTCCTACTACGAAACTGGTGATTCCCTGACCCTGACTGCTTTGGCCTGGCAAAGATACCTGCACAGATACAGCAGGTGGTGCGCTAAATGGTGGTCCTACACTGCCGGAAGGGATGTTGCGTTGATGACTAGCTTCATTGGCCGAGGGTGCAACAACCTTAAGGGACGTTTGGTAGTTAGTCCAAGCTTTCAAATGCATGGTGGTTAAATGTCTATGCATGCAACTAGTATTGAGACTTTTCAGATTCTGACCTCTGCTTAAGGAAGTAGAACATTTTTGACAGATGACTTTGCGCTGATCAATTGGATGTTGTTTAAAAAAATGCCAGACTGCACTCTTTCTAGCATCGGATACCTTTTCAGGCATTGCAGACTGAGCTTTAACCGGATGGCCACGCTGTCCTCCACCAGGTTTTGGCTTTGCCACGCGTTTTGGGCAAGATACGGGCCCGGCAGATGGAACCTGTGGCGATGTTGATGCCTGCTGCGGCCCCTCCTCCTCCTCTGCTTCAGAACTGCTGCCGCCTGCACCCTGTTCCCCCAATGGCTGCCAATCGGGGTCAAGAACTGGGTCATCTAATAACTCTTCTTGTACCTCCTGCGCAACTTCGTCTGTGTCACCGTGTCGTTCGGTGGTATAGCGTTCGTGATGGGGCAACATAGTCTCATCAGGGTCTGATTCTTGATCAGCACCCTGCGAGGGCAATGTTGTGGTCTGAGTCAAAGGACCAGCATAGTAGTCTGGCTGTGGCTGTGCGTCAGTGCACTCCATGTCAGATTCAATTTGTAATGGGCATGGACTGTTAACTGCTTCACTTTCTAAGCCAGGGACGGTATGTGTAAAGAGCTCCATGGAGTAACCCGTTGTGTCGCCTGCTGCATTCTTCTCTGTTGTTGTTTTTGCTGAAGAGGACAAGGAAGTGACTTGTCCCTGACCGTGAACATCCACTAACGACGCGCTGCTTTTACTTTTACCAGTTTCACGAGATGAGGCAAAAGAGCTAGAGGCTGAGTCAGCAAGATAAGCCAAAACTTGCTCTTGCTGCTCCGGCTTTAAAAGCGGTTTTCCTAATCCCAGAAAAGGGAGCGTTCGAGGCCTTGTGTAGCCGGACGACGAACCTGGCTCCACAGCTCCAGACTTAGGTGCAATATTTTTTCCCCCACGACCACCTGATGCTCCACCACTACCACTACCCTCATTACCAGCTGACAATGAACGCCCCCGGCCACGACCTCTTCCACTAGACTTCCTCATTGTTTTAAAAACGTAACCAAACTAACGTTATTTGTTGCAGTCACACAACTTACACGGTGAGCTATAACTTCAGTATGATTTAGCTACCCCTTTACAGGTTGGTGAGACCACAGCGAAAATCAGGCCCAATGTTACACACTCTTTTTTTGGTGGCTGCAAATTAGAGAGATGCCCCACACGCAGGACTGTCACTGAAGCACAAATGTTAATATTAATGTCACACTATTATTTTTTTTTTATTTTTATTTTTTTCAGGAACACTTTAGAAACCCCCCAAAAAAAAAAAAATAGATTTTTGCAGGGAGAATTTAGAAAACAAATGTAACAAACTATATGCTTTCTATGGGCCACTGAGTGAGAGATGACGCACACAGGAATCAGGAGTGGCACACAAGCCCAGAGGCCAATATTTTTCTACCAATGATTGATGTAGTTATTTTCTCTGGTAGATTTTAGAACCCAAATCAAGGAAAAAAAATATAGGCTTTCTATGGACCACAATTGGAGAGAGAGAGAGAGAGAGAGAGAGAGAGAGAGAGATGGCACACCCAGGAGTCAAGACTGGCACACAAGCAGAAAGGCCAATATTAATCTCCCACTGTTTTTTTGGTTGTTTTTTTTTTTTTTTTTTCAGGGAGACTTTAGAAATAAAAATAATAAAAAAAATATGATTTTATCAGGAAGAATTTAGAAACCAAATAAAATAAAATGATTTTTTCAGGGAGAATTTAGAAAACAAATAAAACCAAAAATATGCGTTCTATGGCCCACTGACTGAGAGAGAGAGAGAGATGGAACGCTTAGTACTGGCACACAAGCCCAAAGGGCAATATTAATCTCCCTTTTTTTTTCCAGGGAGAATTTCTGAAACCCAAAAAAAAAATAAAATAGGCTTTCTATGGCCCACTATTTGTGAGAGAGATGGGACGCTCAGGACTGGCACAGATGGCACGCTCAGGACTGGCACAGAAGCCCAGAGGCCAATATTAATCTCCCTTTTTTTCTGGGAGAATTTATAAAACCAAAAAAATATTTAAATAGGCTTTCTATGGCCCACTATTTGTGAGAGAGATGGCACGCTCAGGACTGGCACAGATGGCACGCTCACAACTGGCACACAAGCCCAGAGGCCAATATTAATCTCCCTTTTTTCAGGGAGAATTTCTAAAACCCAAAAAAAAAATAAAATAGGCTTTCTATGGCCCACTATTTGTGAGAGAGATGGGACGCTCAGGACTGGCACAGATGGCACGCTCAGGACTGGCACAGAAGCCCAGAGGCCAATATTAATCTCCCTTTTTTTCTGGGAGAATTTATAAAACCAAAAAAATATTTAAATAGGCTTTCTATGGCCCACTATTTGTGAGAGAGATGGCACGCTCAGGACTGGCACAGATGGCACGCTCACAACTGGCACACAAGCCCAGAGGCCAATATTAATCTCCCTTTTTTCAGGGAAAATTGATAAAACAAAAAAAAAAATTAAATAGGCTTTCTATGGCCCACTATTTGTGAGAGAGATGGCACGCTCAGGGCTGGCTGGCACAGATGGCACGCTCAGGACTGGCACACAAGCCCAGAGGCCAATATTAATCTCCCTTTTTTTCTGGGAGAATTTATAAAACCAAAAAAATATTTAAATAGGCTTTCTATGGCCCACTATTTGTGAGAGAGATGGCACGCTCAGGACTGGCACAGATGGCACGCTCACAACTGGCACACAAGCCCAGAGGCCAATATTAATCTCCCTTTTTTCAGGGAAAATTGATAAAACAAAAAAAAAAATTAAATAGGCTTTCTATGGCCCACTATTTGTGAGAGAGATGGCACGCTCAGGGCTGGCTGGCACAGATGGCACGCTCAGGACTGGCACACAAGCCCAGAGGCCAATATTAATCTCCCTTTTTTTCTGGGAGAATTTATAAAACCAAAAAAATATTTAAATAGGCTTTCTATGGCCCACTATTTGTGAGAGAGATGGCACGCTCAGGACTGGCACAGATGGCACGCTCACAACTGGCACACAAGCCCAGAGGCCAATATTAATCTCCCTTTTTTCAGGGAAAATTTATAAAACAAAAAAAAAAATTAAATAGGCTTTCTATGGCCCACTATTTGTGAGAGAGATGGCACGCTCAGGGCTGGCACAGATGGCACGCTCAGGACTGGCACACAAGCCCAGAGGCCAATATTAATCTCCCTTTTTTTCAGGGAGAATTTATAAAACCAAAAAAAAAAAAAAATAGGCTTTCTATGGCCCACTATTTGTGAGAGAGATGGCACACTCAGGACTGGCACACAAGCCCAAAGGCCAATATTAATCTCCCACTGTATTTTTATCAGGGAGAATTTATACACCCCACAAAAAAAAATACAGAAAAATGAAAAGGCTTTCTATGGCCCACTATGTGAGAGAGATGGCACACACAGGGATGGCACTCTAGCAGAAATGCCAAATTGCCAATCTTAATCTCCCACCAAAAAAAAAAAAAAAAAAAAAACAGGGAATGTCCTACAATTACTATCTCCCTGCCTGCAGTAATCTCAGCCAGGTATGGCAGGCAGCTACTATCTCCCTGCCTGCAGTAATCTCAGCCAGGTATGGCAGGCAGCAATAAGGAGTGGACTGATGCACAAATGAAATAAAAAGTGTGGACAAACAAAAAAGATAGCTGTGCAGAAAGGAAGGAACAAGAGGATTTGTGCTTTGAAAAAAGCAGTTGGTTTGCACAGCGGCGTACACACAGCAATGCAGCTATCAGGGAGCCTTCTAGGGCAGCCCAATGAGCTACAGCGCTGAGGGGAAAAAAAAAAAAAAAAAAACTTCCACTGTCCCTGCACACCGAGGGTGGTGTTGGACAGTGCAAATCGCTGCAGCACAAGCGGTTTTGTGGTTAATGGACCCTGCCTAACGCTATCCCTGCTTCTGACAAAGCGGCAGCAACCTCTCCCTAAGCTCAGATCAGCAGCAGTAAGATGGCGGTCGGCGGGAACGCCTCTTTATAGCCCCTGTGACGTCGCAGACAGCAAGCCAATCACTGCAATGCCCTTCTCTAAGATGGTGGGGACCAGGACCTATGTCATCACGCTGCCCACACTCTGCGTTTACCTTCATTGGCTGAGAAATGGCGCTTTTCGCGTCATTGAAACGCGACTTTGGCGCGAAAGTCGCGTACCGCATGGCCGACCCCGCACAGGGGTCGGATCGGGTTTCATGAAACCCCGACTTAGCCAAAAGTCGGCGACTTTTGAAAATGTTCGACCCGTTTCGCTCAACCCTAGTGGCTGGGTCTTTCAACATGACAATGATCCAAAGCACACCGCCAGGGCAACGAAGGAGTGGCTTCGTAAGAAGCATTTCAAGGTCCTGGAGTGGCCTAGCCAGTCTCCAGATCTCAACCCTATAGAAAACCTTTGGAGGGAGTTGAAAGTCCGTGTTGCCAAGCGAAAAGCCAAAAACATCACTGCTCTAGAGAAGATCTGCATGGAGGAATGGGCCAACATACCAACAACAGTGTGTGGCAACCTTGTGAAGACTTACAGAAAACGTTTGACCTCTGTCATTGCCAACAAAGGATATATTACAAAGTATTGAGATGAAATTTTGTTTCTGACCAAATACTTATTTTCCACCATAATATGCAAATAAAATGTTAAAAAAACAGACAATGTGATTTTCTGGATTTTTTTTTCTCAGTTTGTCTCCCATAGTTGAGGTCTACCTATGATGTAAATTACAGACGCCTCTCATCTTTTTAAGTGGTGGAACTTGCACTATTGCTGACTGACTAAATACTTTTTTGCCCCACTGTATGTAGTAGAATTGCTGGACTGGCTGTGGGTGCCAACCACTGGGTGGCGCTCACAGCAATCTGGCAGTGACAACCATAGAGGTCTCCAGGAGACCTCGGGTTGTCATGCCGACACACCGGTGACCTGCGATCACGTGACCCAGGTCACCGGTGTGCGTATTTCCAGCACGATTGCTGGAAGTGCCATTTAAATGCCACTGTCAGAGTTTGACAATGGCATTTATCTAGTTAATAACTGTGGGTGGATTGCGATTCCACACACAGCTATTGTGGGCACATGTCAGCTGTTCAGAACAGCTAACATGTCCCCGGAAAGATGAGGGCTCACCGCCGGAGCCCACGTCAAAGAGAGGGACAGACATCGGCGTACTATTATGGCCGATGTCGGTAAGGGGTTTAAGGGAAACATGTAAATGTTTTGGAGTGGCCTAGTCAAAGCCGAAACCTTAATCCAATTGAGAATCTGTGGTCAGACTTGAAGATTGCTGTTCACCAGAGGAAACCATCTAACTTGAAGTAGCTGGAGCAGTTTTGCCTTTAGGAATGGTCAAAAATCTCAGTGTCAAGATGTGGAAAGCTCATAGAGACTCATCCAAAGCAACTTGCAGCTGTAAATGACACAAATGGAGGCTCTACAAAGTACTGATTTTAGGGGGTGAATTGTTATGCACACTGACATTTTCAGTTATTTTGTCCTTATTGTTTGCTTCACAATAAAAAGAAATAAAAAATAACCAAATGTTCACAGTTGTAGGCATGTTCTTTACATGAACTGATGCATCTCTCAATATCTCTCTGAATATTTTTGCAAGCCTTTGAACAGAAGGAAGATGTGTTAAAATAGATCCCAGAGTGAGTAAAAGAGACCACAAAATGCAGAATAAAGGTTTCAGTATGTACCGTTAGAGAATATGCCACCTATTTCCTAAAAAGAAACAGAAGATAGGTGGTCTTTCACTGATTGGCTTAAACTACAGCAGTATGGTTGAACATCCAAATGAGATTGTCATCAAGAGGAAATGGTAGCAGGAGAATATAAAACCTGCACTCAAAAGGTGATAGGGAAGGCAAATGTGCAAATGAAAACACCTGTCACCCTGAAGAAACTGATGCAATAATAATAGAAATTAAGTGCCCAGAAATAAGGTGCATCTGCTGTGGCTCAGCAGACAGAAGCCGACCACAAAGCACAGGCCCATGGGTTCAAACCCAGGCGCATGACATGTGATTGCATGTTCTACTATTACTGCCAGCTGTTGCAAACACTTCTGGTGGTATTAGAGCTGCTGCTAGTGGTAACCATAGTCTTATTTGTGATTTTAGGTTACTTTTTCTATTGCCCTGCCGCATAAGTCACTTGTGCTATGTTTGGATTTAGCACACATTTTGGACAAAAGTGTAACGTTTAATTTGTTTTCTAAATATTATTAACAAACATGACTACTTTTTGGTTTAAAATTCTCCAACCCTTGACTAAGAAAAGCTTAACCCTATTTAAAGAGGTCGACAAGTAAGTACATGCTTGGAAAGTAATTTGCAGCAATAGACAGGATTGCTGTGGGGTCTACGAATATTAAATGTGACCAGTCAAGAAGTTGTAAAGCCTTAATTCATTATTGTTGTTTATTTATTTATTTATTTATGCATTTATTTTTTCAAATAATAACATTCAACCAAAATGAACAGTAAGTTAATGAAGCCTAAAATGCCAGGCTGTGAAGTTGCTACAAGTAGGTTCATCATGGGTAGCAAATGTATGGAGCAACGTTATATAGAATAGACAATTAAAACAGGTATTCCAAAAATAAATAAAGCTTGTATACTATAGTTGAAAAAAAGACCCTTATTAATTTTAAAAGATTCAATAAAAATTATTGGAAAAGAAAAAAGAAAAAGCCTACATGGTTTTACAAAATCGGATGGGATCAGAAAGTGTAGGTAGAATCATTTGTCACAAGCAATGATATGCAACTGGCCGCATTTCTCAGGCTGCACTTGTACACATCAAATATTAGACTAATTGGAAAAATGATGAAGGCTCAACTAATTATTTCACACCATGAACACAATCTAGTAGGTAAATACCTGCGTTTTTGTTTCAGGATTATGTTTTTTCTCTACTAAAAAAAACAACAAGTCTTTACCAAATAGGATGGGACAAGAAATCTATATAGAATCAGTCTCAACTGCAAATATGTGTAAGTGGCCGATGCATTCAGGTGGCACGTGTACACGCCTAATGTTAGACTACTGGAGCAATGAAGCAGATTTGGGAGATTTCTCTTAAAAAATGGTGGATCTCAAAACACTGCAATGAGTGGTTGTGTTCCTTTGCTTGCTCTCACTGTGTGAAAAGAAGAAAAAAACAGCTATTAAGGATTAAGGTGCGGTTTCTGCTACTGTATATATCACAGATGCAATAACTCTGAATGTGTCACACGCATTAGTGTTATTTTGTACACCTAGTTTGTTAGCTGACTTTGACGTGTATATATATATATATATATATTTACATATATATATATATATATATATATATATATATATATATACCATACTTTTGTGCTGGAGGCCAAATGCCACCGGTATGTTTCAGCATCTAGTATTTTTGGCTTCTCGCTATCTGGTAATGGAGGAAAGTTAATTCTAGTGCATAATTTGCCAATAAGAATGTCTGAGGTTGCAGCGAAAGTATCAGCAATAGCCATCAGTAGAAGCAGACTGTAACAAATGGAAACGGAGGGACAGATGTAGAAGTTCACATTCATATTTATTAAGGTTTGATGTGGAACCACTAGACCACAGTCCAGGGGGCTCCGAAGGGGGCGTTACTGCATGAGCCCCAGACACCCGTAGTAAGTCCCCTCGAACAGGGACAGAATGGAATGCCTGGAGGACACGGGTGCTACCTTCGGTTAGACCCCGTACTCTTAGCGGCTGTCCCAGCGGAACAAAAGGGCCAGCAAGGTTAGGGGGTATTGCAGAGTTGACTGGAGGATACCGGGTGTAGAAGCTGGTGCCGGTGGTACTGGCGTGGTCCGGAAGTGAGGCTGGTGGACTGGCAGGACTAGACGGGTCCAGTGTAGATACTGCAGATGCAGTCCCGATTAGCTGGGTAACTTGTAGCAGAAGATCTGTGGAAACAGAATAAGCGAAGTTCCTTGCAGATACTTCAGAAACAGAAGCGCAAAATAACAGGAACCGGAAGTTAGCAACAGTAGATGCTTGTTGCTCCTGCGCCCTCCCTATGGTGGAAGGGCTAGAAATAATAGACAAACACACGCCATTGGTTAGAGGCAACATTTGGAAAATGCACACTGTCTCTTTAAGAGACCGGGAGCGTGCGTGCGTGCGACCTAAGAACCCTGCCAGGGAACCTGCTGCCCGCACGCCAGGAAGCAGGAGAGGAAGGAGAGGTGGGGGCTGCATCCAGACAGCGTGAAGCCGACACAGAACGAGAGTCCTGACGGAGACCCCCTGGAGGTACAGTAAACAGACCGGGTGTAACACAGACACAAGACACAGTTGTCTGTTCCCTCTGTAAGGCATATAATTTTATTTAAAAAATTATATTCTTTAAAAAGGTTATTTAAAAAAAGATAAACATTGATGCTACTTTAAGCATTTAATATATTGAATTTATAAAAGCATAAAAGGTCCGACACTGCAATGTGACATAGAATAGGCTGTTTGTTACAGTACCACCATTTACCATTGCTTGACTAATAACCATATAATTAAAGTTGCCTTGACATTACCAAGGCTGTGTTGCATTAAAGAACTGTATTGGATAGTGTTAGGAGACCAGAGATTGTCATACATTTTGTAAGGGCAATAGGAGGTTTTCTTTTTATTTCGTTTTGCTGTGAATCGATCTGACACGCAATAAATTCCTCAGCAAACCTGGTAAACTCAAATTTCAGAATTTAACTTCATCACTAAGTTTTACCTTTCATATATCACAATGGGAATATTCTATTTGCATTCACTTGCACATTACATTAACTGATCGAGCTCATCATCTTTCTATCATCATCATTATCATCATCATAGACACACTAATCCTTCTGTTAGTTTTGCTACATTAAATGAACATTTGCTACGGTGCCATTGACTCTTATCTATGACACAGTGTTCCTTATATCTTACCAGGTAATGATGTTGAAAGGACACCTAAATGATCTTCTAATCTAAACTTGGAGACACTGGCTTGAGCTGTCCTCAGTCACACACACGCACTTGTTAATTGAATTCAAAATAAACTAATTTTGAATTCAATTATTTGTTCCCAGTCTTTATTAAATTATGTAGAAGGTTATTTCTAAGTTTTTGTACAGCATACAAAGCAGTCATTTACATATATTGAATTAGCTACATCTACCTGGAGAACACTTGCTTTCTCTCACACATATTATGTTCTCAGTATCCATTTCTGCTTGTTGACAAAGAATTGGATTAACCATTTCTTTAAAAATTAGTAAATAAGAATGAAATGCAAAAATGGCATAGAACATATGAAAAATAAAAGAGTACAAAGGGTGCAGGCATTTTATTTGCAAAACTTGTACAGCTCTATTGTAAAATTCTGATGGTTATCCAATGACAAGAACTGCTTTGCATATAGTAACTAACATTTGCAAATAATGCACCAAAACTTAAGTTTTAGGTGGTCAATTTTTTTTATGATAAACTTACAAGCCAGAATATAGTCTGATGCTGATTATTAGAGATGAACGAACTTGTTCGCAAAACGTTCAGCAATCTTAAAGTCGGCACGAACGTTGCACATTTAGATTAGTCTTCGGCTTCCAGAGCATTTCCTTCAAAATAGGCAAAATTTGGCTAAAGTTCGGTAAATGATCGAGTTTCCACTAAGGCTGTGTGCACACAGTGGCTCTGATTGGCAGTAACATTACCGCCGGTATGATCATTACTGTTGGTCACAGCGCTGCGGGGTCACGCTGTCAGATGTCAGCGTGACACAGTAGATGTGACTGGGGCGCCCGGTAAAAAGCTTACCGCAGGTCACAGGCATCGGCTGATGAGAGACTACTACTCCAATGAGCCTAACCTGCTTTTACTGATAACAGCAGGAGCAGGCGTCGACTGATGGTTGTAGACATCAACCGGCGCCTATGTGCAAAGTAAAGAAAAAAAAAGTTAAAATAAAGAAATAAACATTTAAATAATAATTAAAAACACAGTTTATCTTGGTGGGGCAATACTCATGGCCCCATACAAATCTGAGAATACCAGCCCCTAGCTGTTAGGTCTAACTTGGTTGGTCAACAAAAATGGGGGGATCCCTTGCCGATTTTTTTAATTATTTGTTTAAATAATTTAAAAAATGGCTTGGAGACCTCTCTTATCTTGATAACCAGCCTTGTTAAAGCTGACAGCTGATAGTTGCAGCCCAAAGCTGTCAGTTTTTCTTGGCTGGTTCTCAAAAATTAATAAGAACTCGTCATTTTTTTATGATTATTTGTTTATAGCGCAATTGAAGCGTCAATTGATACAACTTTTACAGATGTCTGACCCTGATTTGAGCTGTTTTAGCAGCTTTTGGGCCCCTGAAGGTGTTGCCTATGTCACTGGTTTTGCCTACCATTGAATTCAATGGTGTTCGGTTATATTCGGTGAACCATCTGGTGAACAGCGGAAAGTTCATCTAACAAAGCCAAACCAAACCTTAAAAGGTTCGCTCATCTCTACTGATTACCATGTTAAAATCAATACCAACATTTTAAAAAATACATATGCTGTATGTTCAACCTTATCTTTATTTGAATTTGCCTAAAGAGATCCTGCCATATAAAAAGGCTATTACCCTGCTGATAAGGGATCTATCTGCATGTTAATAGCGTTATGATGTGCTGCCACTTCACTGAAAGATTGGTTGCTGGGAGGAAATTAACTTTATTCCTACTGTCAGCCTCGGGCTTTCAGTCACAGAGGTGCAGCTGATGCAGCTTCACCACACAGTATATAGTAATCTGTAAGGTTGTGCCTTTTCTACCATCAAGGCAAGGACCATCATGATGAGATTTGCAAATAACGGCACACAAGCCAAAGCTAACCCCATTGCAGTTACTTAAGGTTGCTACAGGTAGAGTTCCTTTAAGAGTAAAACTGTGAAGGTGTGGAAGTTCTACAACAAATCTATACTCAATGTACAGAATAACTACAAAACAAATGAATGAAATAAAAGCCCCCCAAAAAGTATAGCATAGCCAAAAAAGTACAACTTATTCAATAAAATATATACAAATAAATACTGCATATGTTAAAAGCAAGGACATGCTATAAGGTGCAGGGACATGTGTATGATACACACCAGCAACATGTTCAGTGCTGGCCCAATTATGTGCATACAGAGGACACAAATTGACTGTAAGGAAACAAAAAACCCTTCCCTAACACCATTGTAGAGTAGGAGAATAACAGTGTAGTGTGAATCTTAAATGTATGGGTGGTGTGGGTGAGATGTGTAGTCCACCTACAGGTCTTATATCAAGAGAAAATAGCCAAGCTTCTTAGTGTAATCTGAATTTCGGATAGATGTCTTTTAGTACTCTATATCTCATCACTTATTCTAGTTTTATCACATCAATTGGTAGTATAATAATTAAAGTTTAGGACCGCTTAGAATATGCAACAACCAAGTTTTGTGATCCAATCAAAACCAAAATCAGATATTTTTACAATCCATTCAGTTGTTTTGAGCTAAATGTCTACATTCAAGCTACAATAAATTGACCTCCATTTTTCCATGAGGCCTAATGATCAAGGGAATAATCCTCCACTTTTTATGTAGGACAAAGACACATTTGCCTATAGAATAAAACAACAAAAAAGTATGTTTTCTTATACAGTGGGGCAAAAAAGTATTTAGTCAGTCAGCAATAGTGCAAGTTCCACCACTTAAAAAGATGAGAGGCGTCTGTAATTTACATCATAAGTAGACCTCAACTATGGGAGACAAACTGAGAAAAAAAATCCAGAAAATCACATTGTCTGTTTTTTTTATCATTTGTTTTGCATATTATGGTGGAAAATAAGTATTTGGTCAGAAACAAACAATCAAGATTTCTGGCTCTCACAGACCTGTAACTTCTTCTTTAAGAGTCTCCTCTTTCCTCCACTCATTACCTGTAGTAATGGCACCTGTTTAAACTTGTTATCAGTATAAAAAGACACCTGTGCACACCCTCAAACAGTCTGACTCCAAACTCCACTATGGTGAAGACCAAAGAGCTGTCAAAGGACACCAGAAACAAAATTGTAGCCCTGCACCAGGCTGGGAAGACTGAATCTGCAATAGCCAACCAGCTTGGAGTGAAGAAATCAACAGTGGGAGCAATAATTAGAAAATGGAAGACATACAAGACCACTGATAATCTCCCTCGATCTGGGGCTCCACGGAAAATCCCACCCCGTGGGGTCAGAATGATCACAAGAACGGTGAGCAAAAATCCCAGAACCATGCGGGGGGACCTAGTGAATGAAATGCAGAGAGCTGGGACCAATGTAACAAGGTCTACCATAAGTAACACACTACGCCACCATGGACTCAGATCCTGCAGTGCCAGACGTGTCCCACTGCTTAGGCCAGTACATGTCCGGGCCCGTCTGAAGTTTGCTAGAGAGCATTTGGATGATCCAGAGGAGTTTTGGGAGAATGTCCTATGGTCTGATGAAACCAAACTGGAACTGTTTGGTAGAAACACAACTTGTCGTGTTTGGAGGAAAAAGAATACTGAGTTGCATCCATCAAACACCATACCTACTGTAAAGCATGGTGGTGGAAACATCATGCTTTGGGGCTGTTTCTCTGCAAAGGGGCCAGGACGACTGATCCGGGTACATGAAAGAATGAATGGGGCCATGTATCGTGAGATTTTGAGTGCAAACCTCCTTCCATCAGCAAGGGCATTGAAGATGAAACGTGGCTGGGTCTTTCAACATGACAATGATCCAAAGCACACCGCCAGGGCAACGAAGGAGTGGCTTCGTAAGAAGCATTTCAAGGTCCTGGAGTGGCCTAGCCAGTATCCAGATCTCAACCCTATAGAAAACCTTTGGAGGGATTTGAAAGTCCGTGTTGCCAAGCGAAAAGCCAAAAACATCACTGCTCTAGAGAAGATCTGCATGGAGGAATGGGCCAACATACCAACAACAGTGTGTGGCAACCTTGTGAAGACTTACAGAAAACGTTTGACCTCTGTCATTGCCAACAAAGGATATATTACAAAGTATTGAGATGAAATTTTGTTTCTGACCAAATACTTATTTTCCACCATAATATGCAAATAAAATGTTAAAAAAACAGACAATGTGATTTTCTGGATTTTTTTTTCTCAGTTTGTCTCCCATAGTTGAGGTCTACCTATGATGTAAATTACAGACGCCTCTCATCTTTTTAAGTGGTGGAACTTGCACTATTGCTGACTGACTAAATACTTTTTTGCCCCACTGTATCTAAGAGTTGAATGGTTCAGGCAAAATTCAAAATTGCCTGTTCACACAGATTTTACCGGGAAATTCTGGGGCACCCCAGGAGTCCGGTTGCCACAGTGGCATTGCTTACCTCACAGAGGATGATATCATGCCTGGAAGCAAGGAGGGATCCCTTTACCAGGTAACTCTAGCATCTAACACTTTTACTTACTCCAGACCAGAAGAGGGAGCTCTAACACCCGGTTTCAGGGGAGCTTCCCTATAAGTTCTGGCCTGGAGGCCGAGTTATTTAGTCTGAGTCTGAGTCTGAGAGGGAGTGAGAGTAGAGAAGTCGAGTAGTACCTGGGGAGGGAAGCTGTAACCAATCTCACCCCAGAGCTGAGCGCCAGAAATCAGACACCAGTTGTTTGGGTACTGAAGTCCCAGCAGCTAAATCCAGAGGGCATGAGACTGTAAGTATCCTGACCAAACTAACACCCAGCAGCACAGCAGCATCCCAGAGCCCGGAGCCGCCATGAAGGAGAAACACCGGAATAGGCTAAAGCGGCCTGCCACACGGGTACTGTTTTATTTTGACTGCCAGACAGTGAGAGGAACTTGAGCAGAGTTTAAAACAGCAAGGTCCTAACAGGATAGCGCAGTAGGGAGACCTCCAAACCCACCTGGCTAGGTGGATCTTAAATTGCTTACAGGCTGTTTGGATCCCCATGACCATCTGTTACCAGTGCCCCGGCTGAACCTTTGGCCATCAAGTAAAAGTAAAGAAACCTACAGCCCTTGTGTCTTCCAGTAATTTCTCGCATTCTCAGTTCTGCACCCCAACGCCCATGATCCCTTACAACAGTACCGGTAGCCTTGAGGCCCCGCTCCACTTGTGGGGAGCAGAACCATCCCAGCTGCGTCACCATTGGCCCCAGCGGTCCTCTTTAGCAGGGTCGGCCGTCCATTGCCAAACACCGCAGGTGGTGTCACGCTTAGTCCCCTATACATTTTCCTTCATTAGTTTATTGCGCACCAATGGCCATGGACCGGGTTACTGCTGTCAAGACATCCCCCTGAAGAACTGCCCGACCGGGACAAGTACTCCATGGCCCTAACAGGCATCGCAATTCTATTTGCAAGGAAGTTATTTTCCAAAGATTTAATGTCCCTTATTTTGTTGTGGGGTGTTTACAGAGCCCAGAGCATAAAATATGTAAGATACAAAAAAAAAAAATCTTTATACTCACCAGACTACTCATATCTCTAGCCATTCGGCTGCTTACTGTCACCTGTCAGGATCTCACTGCATCTTCTTATCACCACAGTGAGTGCGGAAATCAAAGTAAATGTGTGGAAGTTGACAATATTATGAAGTGCACCGCGATCTTACAGCACATGCAGAGATTTTGGCACTCACTTCAGTGGTTAGAAGATGCGATGAGGACCTGATGGGTGACGATGAGGAGATAGAGAGGTGAATGTTAGGGAGAATTGAAATTTTCTTTCTTACTATTTTACCCTTTATGATTCAGAAAAATGGCAGCTGCCATGTTGCTGAATTAACGCTGAAGCAAATTACATAGAATCTGCATTTTGGAGCATGTGGATTTTTGTAATAATTAAGTAGATTCAATTCTCCTAAAATATATCTGCTTATCTCTAATTTATAGTATTCAAATAGATGGATAATAAAATATTTCAAAATCAATTAAATTCAAGTATCAACAGTCCTGCTCAACTCAAGGTATTGTACACCTGGCTTTATCCAGGGCATATCGGGGTGTATTCCCATTAACCATTTAAATAGTCACACACATACTTTAAAATAAAAAGCATACAAATAATCCTCCCAAAATAAAACAATGATTTAGGTATTTCAAATCTAACTAGTCAAAGAGGTTACATATATAAATGCTTTACCTTCAATGTATTTATTTTACTATTTTATATATTTTTTAAAGATTATTTAAACCCTTCACCCAAAGGCTGGGTTCACATTGCGTTAAACCCGTCTGTTAGACGGACTACATTACACCGCAGCATAACGCGGTGTAACGCAGTTCGTTAACGCCGCCATTAAATCCAATGTCGGACGCATCGCTAGCGCACGCCCACAATGGGCATGCGATATCGATGTGCCCTCATTGAGTGACGGACCCCGAGACGCGGGCTGCAGCATTTCCAGGTCCGTCACCTCTAGCGCAGATAGAGCTAGCAGATGCTCTATCTGCGCTAGCGCGCTGACATACTGGCGCTTGTGTTAACAGCAGCCCGTTAGCGTATGTGTTGAACGGGCTGCTGTTAATGCAATGTGAACCCGGCTTAAAACCTGTTTTCACCTTCCTGACAGGACAATTTTTTATAATTCTGACAATTGTCACTTTATGAGGTAATAACTCTGGAGCTTTAATGGATCCCACTGATTCTGAGATCATTTTCTCATGACATATTGTACTATATGATTGTGGTAACATTTCGTAGATATGACTTGGGATTATTTGTAAAATGAAAACAAAACAAACATTTGGCGAAAATTTTGAACATTCCGCAACTTTCAAACTTTTAATTTTTATGTCTTTAAAACAGAGAGTCATATCGCACAAAATAGTTAATAAGTAACATTTCCCACATGTCTACTTTACATCAGCACAATTTTTGAAATACAGTGCAGACCAAAAGTTTGGACACACCTTCTCATTTAAAGATTTTTCTGTAATTTCATGACAATGAAAATTGCACATTCATACTGAAGAAATCAAAACTATGAATTAACACATGTGGAATTATATACTTAACAAAAAAGTGTGAAACAACTGAAATTATGCCTTATATTCTAGGTTCTTCAAAGTAGCCACCTTTTGCTTTGATGACTGCTTTTTACACTCTTGGCATTCTCTTGATGAGCTTCAAGAGGTAGTCACCGGGAATGGTCATCCAACAATCTTGAAGGCGTTCCCAGAGATGCTTAGCACTTGTTGGCCCTTTTGCCTTCACTCTGTGGTCCAGCTCACCCCAAACCATCTCGATTGATTTCAGGTCTGGTGACTGTGGAGGGCAGGTCAACTCATCTGGCGTAGCACCCCATCACTCTCCTTCTTGGTCAAATAGCCCTTACACAGCCTGGAGGTGTGTTTGGGGTCATGTGTTAATTCATAGTTTTGATGCCTTCAGTGTGAATGTCCAATTTTCATAGTCATGAAAATACAGAGAAATCTTTAAATGAGAAGATGTGTCCAAACTTTTGGTCTGTACTGTATATACTGTATATATATATATATATATATATATATATTTTTTTTTTAAAGTTATAAGGGTTAAAAGTTGACCAGCGATTTCTAATTTTTACAACAAAATTTGCAAAACCATTTTTTAGTGACCACCTCACATTTAAACTAACTTTGAGGGGCATGTATGACAGAAAATATCCAAAAGTGACAACATTCTAAAAACTGCACTCCTCATGGTACTCAAAACGGCATTCAAGAAGTTTATTAACCCTTCAGTTGCATTACAGGAATTTTTGGAATGTGGAAGGAAAAAATAAACAATTACTTTTCTTTCACAAAAATTTTCCTTTAGACCTATTTTTTTTTTTACTTTCTCAAGGGTAACAGGAGAAAATGGACCATTCAACTTGTTGTGCAATTTCTCCTGAGTGTGCTCTGATGCCCAATATGTGGAGAAAAAACACTAGGTGCACAGCAGGGCTTGGAAGGGAAGGAGCGCCATTTTACTTTTTGAATGTAACATTTGCGGGAATAATTAGCAGATGCCATGCTGCATTTGGAGAGCCCCTGATGCACCTAAAGAGTGGAAACCCCCACAAGTAACACCAATTTGGAAACTAGACCCCTTAGGGAACTTACCTAGATGTGTATTGAGCACTTTGAACCCACAGGTGCTTCACAGAAGTTTATATTGCAGCGCCGTGAAAATAAAAAAAAATCCCATTTTTCCCAGATAAATCTTTTTTAGCTCCGTATTTTGCATTTTCATAAGGGTAACAGGAGAAATTTCTCCCTACAATTTGTTGGGCAATTTCTCTTGAGTATGCCGACACCCAATATGTGGAGGAAAATAATTGTTTGGTGCATAGCAGGGCTTGGAAGGGAGGAGCGTCATTTGACTTTTTGAATGCAAAATTTGCTGGAATAATTAACAGACACCGTGTTGCTTTTGGAGAGCCTTTGTTGTGCCTAAACAGTGGAAACCCCCCATAAATGAAATAATTTTGGAAACTAGACCCATTTGGGACCTTACCTAGATGTGTGTTGAACACCTTGAACCCGTTGGATGCTTCACAGAAGTTTATAATGTTAAGGCATGAAAATAAAAAAAATCTGATTTTTCCCCAAAAAATCTTTTTAAGCTACAAATGTTATATTTTCACAAGGCCAAAAGGAGAAAATGGACCCCAAAGAGTGTTGTGCAATTTCTGCTGAGTTCAGTGATACCCCATTGGAGAAACAGTGCAAAGCTCAGAAGGGAATGAGCGCCATATTACACTGCAGATTTTGCTGCACTTGTTTGAGGTTGCCATGTTACATTAGCAGAACCCCCCCATAAGTGACCTCATTTTGCCAATTAAACCGATGGATCCATTCACTTGCCGATGGAACTTTTCTGCAATCCTAAAAAGATGGACACCACTGGATCACAGGTCCTATGGTTTCCACAGTGCCTCTATCTGCTCATTATAGGGAATCTTCCATCGGGGGTTCTGTCTGAATCACATATTTCAGAGATTTACACGGAAACCTCAGAGTGAGCGCTAAGCGTAGAGCACAGGTTAAAAGAGTATAAGTGTGGTATAAGTGATTAGGCGACTCTATTCTTCGCGTTGGTGTGATTACAGCGATACCAGATTTATATTGTGTTTTTATGTTTGGCTGTGGTCACACACCGAAAGACATTTTTATTGCGAAAACAATTTTTTGCATCACCATATTTTGAGAGCTATAATTTTTCCATATTTTGGCCGACAGATTCCTATGAGGGCTTGCTTTTTGTTGGACGAGCCGACGTTTTGATTGGTACCTTGACACATGACATTTGTACAGTGTGAGTACACAGATCTGATACTTTTCACTGCAGAGTATCACATCAGGATCTGACAGGCAGGGAAGGAGGCATGTCAGCACCAGCTCTCAGCAGGCGCTCACAAGCCACTTTCCCTGCAGGACCCGGAAGGACCCATGGCCATCTTGGGCCTGGGGGTCTCCATGGATACCATCAGCACAATGCATTGTGTTGTCCTAATGGAAGCGCGCAGGGAACTCATTCCCTGAGCAATGCTCCTCTATGCTGCTGTCACTACTCATAGCGGTGTCACTGGCGTTAAATGTCCTCGATCGGTGCTAGCACCGATCATGGGCGTTGGTGCATGGTGTCAGCTCTCACACAGAGCTCACATCCACACGCGATCACCGCTCAGCGTGAGGCAGCGCAATCGTCGCGCCGTACATATACTGCTGTTTGCGGGAATATACTGCTGTTTGCGGGAACGTGCTCCCGCAGAGTAGTATATGTACGGTGCATGTCGGGAAGGGGTTAAAAAATGCTTCCTTTTTTGTCTGGATACTGTTGTTCTTTGTATAGTTATTCTTGGTAGAACCGTGGTAATTCTGGATATGGTTTTAGACACACAAATAAGCCTTTATTACTGCTTTCTGAAAGCGCCCAAAAGAAACCATTCAAATAATAAGCAAAAACAAATCCCATTTGTGACTATATAATCTCTAGTACATTTTGATTAATTTTCATCTAGAAGAGCACGTTTTAAATATGTTTCTCCCGAACCACCTCAAACTCATAAAAAGCTAAAACAATTTATTTTCCAACTTTGAATACTAGTTATTAAGGTAAAACACTCAAGGATTTGGTTGGGTTAAGTATCTACATATAATTGTTTTATTCCTCAGCTCTGTTGTGTTTACTACATGCATTTTACAATTACAATCGCATTTGCCAGGCTTCTTCTCTTAAGTGCCTTTTTTTATTGAATTCATTCCATTACACAAACCTGTATTTTTCAGCTCTCCTGTATTGACGATGTATCTCTGAGCACAAATGTCATTTTCATGTGCTTTCATTCGCTTTGTACATTTGCCCAGCTTGTTCTCTCCAATATCTGTAACATTTTACAAACCAATCCTGCTCTGCAACAAACTGGGTTTGGAACATAATTGTGAATTTTTATGTATACATGTGTTTACTGGTCTGGAGATAATAATATTTTCTGCCACATTTTTACTTCTGTACTGCTCAATACTTCTGATTCTTCAGAAGATAATGCTCTCTAAAAAGTAGAAATAACTAAAACAAGTTTTTTTCACTTGTGCTGTTGCTTAGCCCTATTTCTCCCATTCTTATATCCTTTATTCAATTTCTTGCCCAGATGTAGAATTTCACATTTCTTCTTGTTAAAACAGATTCTGTTATTTGCTGCCCACAGTTCCAATTTCTTTAGATCTTTTTGAATCCTCTCTCTTCTCTAGTACAGTATTAGCTATCCCTCCTACCTTTGCGTCAGCAGCAAATTTAATCAGCTTACCCTCAATTAATTCATCTAATTGATGAACATTTTGAACAACACAGGGCCCAAGACAGAGCCCTGTGCTACACCACTTGAGGCATTCTTCCAAATGGATGTACAGCCATTAATCATCACTCTTTGGGTCTGATCACTAAGCCAGTTATGAATCCACCTAATTGTTGTTTTGTTTACTCCACACATGAAACTTTTTTCCATAAGGATTGTGTGAAGAAACCAGAGTATATCTTAATTACCCAGACAGCTATGTGTTTGAAAACCGATAAGAACTGACTTTTCATCTGTATATTGGATTGTAGATTTAAGTGTAAATATCTGGTGGTTCAAGAAGACAAACTTGCAAATTGATGTACCATTTAACATACTGTGTAAGTCTTTAATAGTGACTTGTACATAGTGTGTGTTTATCTTTGTTTATTTAAGTGTGCTGATATGCTAATTGTGCATTGAAATCTGGAACCAGCTTGGTGACTTCTAAAGCAGAGAGGGAAAGACTGTGCAAATAGTTTGAATGGTCAAGTAGTGCTTCATGATCACATTACCATTGTTTACCATCTCTTGATGTTGGACTGAAGGACACTGGGCAATTCTAAAAATATCTTACATGCCTTGGGTATAAAAATACTCAGAGATCACATCATTGGGGCTGAAGTAACACAGAGCTAGGCTCCACAATCATGGGGAAGACTGCTGACTTGACAGATGTCCAGAAGGCAGTCACTTCAAAAACCTGACCGGCACATCCAAACATAGATTAAGTGTGAACAGGTGCTGAACCTAGAGTCGCCAACTCGTATATAGTTAAGAAAATAAGGCAGCACACTGCAGGGCTAGAACATGCAAACTTGAAATACGAAATTTGAACTGAACTAGCGGAGATTCACAAGAAGTGGACTGTTGCTGGAGTCATTGCTTCAAGAGCCACGCATCCAGGACATGGGCTACAAGTGTCACATTCCAAGTTTCAAGCCACTGATGCAATATACAATGCCAAAAGTGTCTTACCTGGGCCAAGAAGAAAAATAACTGGACTGTTGCTCAGTGGTCCAAGGTGTTGTTTTCAGATAAAAGTAAATTTTTCATTTCATTTTGAAATCAAGGTCTCAGAGTCTGGAGTAAGAGTGGAGAGGCACAAGATCCAAACTGCTTGAGGTCTAGTGTGAACTTTCCACAATCAGTGATGGTTTGGGGAGCCATGTCATCTGCTGGTGTAGGTCTACTGTGTTTTATCAAGACTGAAGTAAGCGCAGCCGTCTACCAGGAAATTTTAGAGCACTTAATGCTTCCTTCTGCCAACAAGCTTTTTGGAGATGGAAATATAATTCTCCATCAGGACTAGGCACCTGTCCAAACTGCTAAAAGTACCAATACCTGGTTTAAAAACAATAGTTTTACTGTGCTTGATTGGCAAGCAAACTCGCCTGACCATGACCTCATAGAGAATCTAAGGGGTATTGTCAAGAGGAAGATGACAGGCACCAGACCCAACAATACAGATGAGCTGAAGGCTGCTATCAAAGCAGTCTGGGCTTCCATAACACTTCAGCAGTGCCACAGGCTGATCGCCTACATGCCACACCGCATTGATGCAAACAAGCCTCAACCAAGTATTGAGTGCATTTGCTGAACATACATTTCAGTAGGTCAACAATTCAGATTTTAAAATCATTTTTCAAGCTGGTGTTATAAAGTATTCTAATTTAATGAATTCATGACTTTTGAATTGTCATTGGCTGTAAGTCATAATCATCAACATTAACAGAAATAAACACTTGAAAAAGATCACTCTGTTTGTAAGAACTCTAGATAATATAAGAGTTTCACTTATTATATTTAAGCACTGAAATAAATTAATTTTTGGATATTCTAATTTTGTGAAAAGCACCTGTATATCTTTTTTTAGCTATTTCTCCCTCTTTACATTTCATAAACATTTATTTCTTCCTTTTAAGCATAAGTTTAAGGTCTTTGTCCATCCATCCTGATTTCCTTAAATGCTTCCTATTTTTTCCTCTTTTTGGGATTGTTAACGATTGTGCATTGCGAATCTCATTTTTCAAATTTCCCCATCCTTCTGGGACATTTCTGTCCTTAAGGACATCCAGCTACTAGATCCCACCTATCCTCTTTCTAAGTTCCTTAATACATGCCTTTTTGAAATCCAACCTTGAAGTCTGAGGTCTGAGTCTTCACAGGTTTTCCTCCTCTAGTTATCCAAATTTCTGTGATGGTATGATTGCTGCCTGCTAGGCTCCCAGCCACCCATACCTGATCAACCATTGCCTCCCTGTTTTTATGGATTAGATCCAAGGTAGCAGACCCCCTTGTTTTCTCTTCTGCCTTTTGGAAGATAAAGTTGTCAGCAATAGAGGATAAGTATTTGGGGGACCTGTTTCTTTTGCCAGAGAGACATTCCCAACAAATGTCTGGGTAATTGAAATCTCCCAAGATTACTATGTCTTATTTTTTTGATAACTTGGTTATCTCATGCATAAAAAGTTTGTCCATATGTTCAACTTGCCCAGGTGGCATATAGGAAACTCTTACAATGTCTGTTCCATTGTTGTCTCCATGTATTCTTACCCAAACAGTTTCCACAAAACTCAGAGTCTCTGACGCTTTAATCTCTGTGCAGATATACGCTTTTCTAAAATATAATGTGACACTTCCTCCCCGTTTATTAAGTCTGTTTCTCGCAAATAAGGTGTATCCACCTAGTCTTGCATTTCACTCAAGTGTATCGTCCCATCAAGTTTTAATGATGCCAATAACATCATATTTCTTTTTTGGTGTTAGTAGCTCCAATTCTTCGTGTTTGTTGCCCATGCTCTGTTCATTTCTATAGAAACATCTTAGTTTGTGATCGGTTTCTCTTTCTCCAATATTTTTATTATTCTGATATTTTTTGTCTTTGTTCTTCCTTTCTTCTTCTAATAGTAGAGATCTCAATAGTATTTGATAGCTGTATGGCTTCCCTAAGCCTTTAGCTTCCCTTCCCACAAATTTCCAGTTTAAAGCTCTCCTGATGAGTGTAGCAAGGCGGCTTCCAAATATGTGTTTTCCAATCTTGGTAATGTGCAGCCCATCTCTGGCAAATAGTCCATTGAGTAGGTAATTCAAATCCTTGCTGAGGGCACCATCGACATAGTCAGTTGTTTACCTGTAGAATCTTGTTCCACCTCCTTGTTCAATGGCCATCCACTGGGAGGATGGATGAGAAGACCACCACAGTTCCCAGTTCTTTCACTTTTTTGCCTAAGTCTTCAAACTCACTGTAGATGGTTTCCAGGTCCTTTCTTGCGGTGTCATTTGTCCCCACATGTATTAGCAGGTATGGGTAATCATCTGTAGGTCTGAAGAGTCCTGATTTCCTGACAGACACATCTTTAATTTTTGCACCTGGAAGATAGCACATTTCTCTTGCAGTTATATCTGATCTACAGATAGCAGCCTCTGTTCCTCTCAACAGGGAATCCCCCATGATCATCACCACTCTCCGTTTCTTCTTTCATTACAACCTTATTCTCTTCCATCTAAGAGGACTCTGAGTGCTTATAATGGTGTTTTTTGTGGGTAAAGTCTTATCTTGATGTATTTGATCATCATTCTCCTGCTTGAGAGCTTGGTACTGGTTCTTGAGTATGTGTGCTGACTGCCTCCGGATCCTCCTGCTTCTCTGGGTCACATGATTTAATTTCACTGTTTCATCAAGTGCACTACAAATTTCTTCTCTTTCTGTATTCTGAAGAGACACTTCTGCTCTGTCTAAGAATTCCTCACCTTCCTTAATAATTTTCAAGGTAGCTATTCTCTCTTCTAGAATTTGCAACTCAGCAGGGACACAATCTTGTATGTCTGGCAACTGAAGGTAGACTATTCCTCTGGTAAGTCTGTGAACATGTAGTATGCAATGCAGCTTGCCAAATGGCTAAAGGCTTCTTCCATGTTCTTAATGTTTATATGATGTCAAAGCGGTGAAGATTGTGCCAAAATTCACACTGTTTTATATTCAAGCGGCTGCAAATATACTATCCAAATTGCCTCTTCTGAGAAAAAGAGGACTTAAACTCTATAGCGCCACATGTTGGAAGTAGCGATCCTACAAGTCACAATCAACCCTTTAACGAGTCGTGCAATATGACTTAGGATAAAAGCCAAATTAGCATCTCAATTCGCAGACACGGTGTTTCGGGCTGTTGGCCCTCGTTAGTGCGAAGCATGAGAACTAATTTGGCTAGGTGAGAGGCTCTCGACTGGGGTCTAAGGTCTAATTAATTTGCAAATATACCATATTTTTCGGATTATAAAACGCTCCAGATTATAAGATGCACCCCAAATTTTGAGAAGAAAAATAGGGAAAAAAACCTTTTGTTTAATAAAATGGTGGTGCTTCTTATAATCCATGCGTCTTATTGCTTACCGGGAGTGGTGGCTGTGGTAAAACAGGGTCCTAGGGTCGTTGCTGGAGGAGGCAGGAGTGGGGTGATGCTGCAGGTCACAGGCTGGGATGAGGGTGTGTTCCGATGTCCTGTTCTACTGCTGCACTGTGTCCGATGCCGCTGATGTGCTGCATCCGCTGCAGCTGCTGCACTGTGTCCGGCACTGCTGCGGGGAACACTGCCAACATTTTGTGAAAGGCCAGAGCCCCTGCAGTTCTGTGGTCTCCTGTGCAGTGGACTCTGGGAAAACGGCCTCGGGGGGGGGGGGGGGGGGGGTGACGCCTGCTCAGATGGAGATCTCTGTACCAAGATCTTAGGAGATGAGATCTCAGCAGCAGCACCTGACACAGTGCAAGCAGCCACAGTGGACGCAGTGCAGTGGCGGCACCGGACACAGCACAGCAGCAGCACTGGAAACACCACACAGGAACCATGGAACTGTGGGGGCTCTGGCCTTCCACAAAATGTAGGCAGAGCTCCTTGCAGCAGTGCTGGACACAGCGCAGCAGCAGAAGCGCCGGACACCTACAGAAGCAGCACCAGACACCCGCAACAGCGCACGATAAGGTATATCCGCATTATAAGACGCGCCCCCATTTCCCCCAAAATTTGGGGGGAAAATAGTGCGTCTTATAGTCCGAAAAATACGGTATATAAAGTGCTGGAATAATTAGACCGTAGCAATTACTAGATGATCTATGAAAGTATAAGGTATACTGTACATAACACATGATATGAAGTCCAAGTGGATGGAGGAAAAACCATTCAATAGAAATGTCAGCAGCAAAGGGACATCACTCATATTGCTGCTCAATGCAGCTTCATCAAGGGTTATTAGGGTCTTCATAAAAAAGAATACATCTCAAACAGTTCACGTGCAAGTCACATCCACAAAAGACCAAATTAGATTCTTTTATAACATGACAAATATCTGCCTCAGACTGGCACTTATGTATATATCACTAAAATGTTGGCACTCCGCTGTGTTTTAGTTTTTTTTCTACTTAGTTTTTTACGAGTCATTGTAAGTTCCTTGGCTTCAGAGATGCACTGTGCATATCTGGAAGCAAAGTAGAATCTTGGTATTTGTCTCCTTAGTTGTTATCAGGCATCTTGTTTACTACCTCCGGACAGGCACAGTGCGTTCATCCTGCTTCAAAAGGTACAATGACCTGTGGAAAAGACAATCTTGAGCGTGTGTGAGATGTGTAGAAAGCTGGTGATGATGCACACGGGCCTTATAACATGCTGAGTGGGACAGCTAGTCGGGGGAAACAAACGACCCATCAACTAGTGAAAAGGTTAATTTGGAAATTAAAAACGTACTTTAGAAATACTTTCTTTCAATATCTCTTAACGTGTCAAACACTATAAAGTGCTTGTAAGGCAGGGTGTTTATAAAGGAATAGAGAAATGCTGGTGGTTTTGATGGCATGGACTTCTCAGGTTCCTTTTAAGCTGGCAATTTAGTGCATGTTGACTCAATGATGCTTTGTTTGACGGACAGCCATCTCAGTTCACATATTTTTGTCCTTGATTCAATTGGTTCCTGGTTGTCCCTGTTTGAGGGAAGCCCACCCTGCACCCCGGATTCTCTTGACCTATATACAGTGAAAATATCCGATACATCTGATGAAGAGAGTTGCCCCAAAATGTCACGTAACACTGTACTTACCGCAGTAAAACCAGTGGCTATGAAATACTGTCAACAAATCTTATGTAAAGTATCTTAACATGCCTTTAGATGTGCGGTTCCTTCACTGTATACTATTGGTCTACAGGAGCTCTTAGACTGGCTCTCGATGAGCTAGTAAACGTCTCAAGCTAACTCTAATTCGCTGGGTGTGCCAGCTACCTGCTTAATTAGCCATCTCAGCTGACACTTCCATACACAGGAGTGACCGATCAACTGAATGAGGAACTGTATGATTAGCTGGTGGCAGTCAGGTGGATAGTGACATAATGAAAGGTCCTTATGCCTTCAAGAAACTTGCATTGGAATTTCATTCATCAACCATGTTTCCCCAAATTAGCGTTGTGGCTTTGCGGAAGTGTATTAATTCGCCTGACCTGGCCTGTTTCATTTGTGGTGAATATACATTGTTGAATCACCAGCTGAAGATTACAGCCTTGGTGAAGAAAGTAGACTTTGCACACTTCGGACAAAAACTTGGAGATCAATATAAAGATTGGGCACCTCATAAAGTGTACAACTGTTGTGTTGGGGACAAGGGTAAGAAAAAAGCTTTAAAACTTCAAACGTACAAGGAAAAAATAAGCATCATGTGCATGAGATTTCAGAAGTCTCATTCACTTTGCTGCAAGGGAAAAAAGTGCACAAAAGCCTCAACATGTGAATAAGCCCTTAAGATGCTAAAAAGCGAAAATGTATTTAGAGCTGAAAAACACGATAATTTATATTTCAAACTGTAGCACATTTTAGCAGAAAATTGTTGCTAACAAAATCCCTATAGCCCTCATTCAGAAGCACAAAACCCCACCTTTATTTTAACAGATTTATTGGGATGTGATTTTGCTGCACTTACTGATATATAAGTATTACAAGTTCCCTTCCTGCACCTTCTCACAGACTGCGCAGCACCATTGTTCTCAAAATGGAAATGTACAGAGAAGAATGTGTGATGAAGCTCTAGCAGAAATCAGCACAAGTAGGGTCTTCTCCAATGGATAGATTAACTGTTTACTCAGATTATACAAACCTGATGTATCCCTTGTTAGGACGAAAATGTATATATAGAATTATCATCTGCAGCAGATCCATGGATCAACAAGTGACCGTATCAGTATCAGAATAACGGAATATCTGTGGAAGTTAAAATAAAATAATTATAATTCGAGTGATCCATCAATCAATTGCATTATATTGTTCCTTGTTCCTTAACGCCTTCATGACCTTGGGATTTTCCATTTTTCCGTGTTCGTTTTTCGCTCCCCTCCTTCCCAGACCCATAACTTTTTAATTTTTCTGCCAATATGGCCACATGAGGGCTTATTTTTTGCTGGACGAGTTGTACTTTTGAACGAGATCATTGGTTTTACCATGTTTTGTACTAGAAACTGGAAAAAAAATTCCAAGTGCAGTGAAATTGCAAAAAAGTGCAATCCCACACTTGTTTTTTGTTTGGCTTTTTTGCTAGATTCACTAAATGCTAAAACTGACCTGCCACTATGATTCTCCATATCATTACCAGTTCATAGACACCAAACATGTCTAGGTTCTCTTTTATCTAAGTGGTGAAAAAAAATTCCAAACTTTGCTGAAAAAAAAATTGTGCCATTTTCCGATACCCATAGCGTCTCCATTTTTCGTGATCTGGGGTCGGTTGAGGGCTTATTTTTTGTGTTCCAAGCTGATGTTTTTATTGATACCACTTTTGTGCAGATATGTTCTGTTGATCGCCCGTTATTGCATTTTAATGCAATGTCGCGGCGACCAAAAAAAGTAATTCTGGCGTTTAGAATTTTTTTCTCGCTACGCTGATTAGCGATCAGGTTAATGCTTTTTCTTACTGATAGATCGGGCGATTCTGAATCCGGCGATACCAAATATGTGACGGTTTGATTTTTTTTTATTGTTTTATTTTGAATGGGGCGAAAGGGGGGTGATTTAAACTTTTACACTTTTTTTATTTTTTTCACATTTTTTTTAATTTTTGCCATGCTTCAATAGCCTCCATGGGAGGCTAGAAGCTGGCACAACTCGATCGGCTCTGCTACATACAGTAGCATCGATCATCAGATCGCTGCTATGTAGCTGAATTACAGGCTTGCTATGAGTGCCGACCACAGGGTGGTGTTCACAGCAAACCGGCATCAGTAAACATAGAGGTCTCAAGGACCTCTCTGGTTACTATGCAGAAGCATCGCTGACCCACGATCATGTGACGGGGGTCGGCGATGCGCTCATTTCCGGCCCAATGGCCGGAAGCGCCGGTTAAATGCTGCTGTCTGCGTTTGACAGTGGCATTTAACTGGTTAATAGCGGCGGGTGAATCGCCCGCCGCTATTGCAGGCACATGTCAGCTGTTCAAAACAGTTGACATGTCCCGGCTTTGATGCAGGCTCACCGCCGGAGCCCGCATCAAAGCGGGAGTTCTGATCTCGGACGTACTATCCCGTCCGAGGTCAGAAAGGGGTTAAAAAATAAAAAATAATAAATAAAAAACTGCTTTTTATTATTCTGTGACAAGTAAAAATGAAAAATAACAAATAAAAATTAAATGCTCAAAATATGCGGTGCTTGGTGAACTCTGACACTTTTTTGTCATGTGGCTAAATTGGCGCCCACATTCAAGAGATCAACCTATTTAAGCGGCAACCCCTTTTTTCCTGTATACATCTGGTCATTTCCTGATGAAGAAGTAACTTTGTACTTCGAAACACTTTGAATAAACCATCATCTTTTTGTTCATCATACTTGGATTCAGCATAGTGGATAACATCCACAGATATTCCGTTATTCTGATAGAGAAGAATGTGAAAAGATATGTGCCAAAAAATTGCGAGCACAAAACATACCAAGAGGTTGGGTGTTTACTGGAGTGGAATTGCGCCAAATTTTTTCAATTTATAAAAAATTGCACATAAAGAAACGGGTGGCCTCCTGCAGCTGAATGATTTACAGCTATTAGCCAGCTTGAATATATGTGGGGATTCCCTAGCAACCAGGCAACCCCCACATGTACTCAGCCTGGCTAGTAGCTGTAAATCATTCAGCTGCCGCAATGAAAACTAAATCTCCGAGCAGTCAGAAATACTCAGAGGTCACCCGAGCGTGCTCAGGAAAACCCGAGCAATGAGTACATTCGCTCATCACTGCTGATAATCAAAAATCGGAGGCATTCAGCAGGCGGGAAATAGGGAGTGAGGGCTGGAGAGCTCCAAGCGCAAACTTCAACCCTGCTGCAAGAGCAACTCATTAGCAAACAATTTCAACTATGGATTTTTATAAAACAGAAAAACGGATTTGTACAGGAAAGGTAAGGATTTAATCAGTTTTAGAGTGTCTTTACATACATGCCATTAGTTTGGGATAGACAATTCTGATGACAGGTTCCATTTAAATCCATTGAGTCCAATATGGACAGCTGTATTTCAGAAACTGATCAAGGAGATCTGACAAGAAACCAGTCTGATTTTTTAGTTTTGTGCAAACCATCAACAGTAAGGACTCTATGTCAGATGCATTTATGTCCTGTACTTCCACCACCAGTGACATAAAGGGAACTTTTGCTTGAGGACTAAAGAGAGAGAGAGTGAGAGGAGAAAAATGTGATTTTAAATAGATGTGATTTTTTCATATATTCTTAAGCCAGACAAAAAAAATTGCCTTAGGAGGTCCCTCTGTCTACTGGGATAAGAGGAATTTAACATACACAGCTTGAGAGGAACCATATAAAAAGAATTCTCCAGGACATTAACATAAAAAGATTTCTTTTTATGCAGTATGCTATAATACAAAAAAATGGTTTTTGAGACAAGTAGAGGTGAGTGCATCTAGACAGAACATAAACCCGCTGTGTCTTTAGGCATCATTCATGAGAGATCATTGGTTATATCAATTTCTTTCCTTTCAAAGACAGAAAAAAATAAGTGTTTAGATGAACCATATCTGATTTTACACAGTTAGGTTGTGATTAGTGGGAGTCCAAAAACTTGTACAAAAATGTAAAGAGAATGACAACTATTTCTACTATTCATCTCAACATAGTATTTTAGAACATTAACCTATTATACTTTCCATTCTTCCTCTAATATTTAATGTAACCTTGTGCCGCACTCTTCAGGAAATTTAATAATAGGTTTCAAATCAGCTAACCAACCAATCTCATTGCATTAAATGTAAAATCTTGGACAGCACTGCAGGTAGGAGATATATCTTAAAGGGACTCTGTCACCTGAATTTGGAGGGAACAATGTTCAGCCGTAGGGGCGGGGTTTTGGGGTGTTTGATTCACCCTTTCCTTACCCGCTGGCTGCATTCTGGCTGCAATATTGGATTGAAGTTCATTCTCTGTCCTCCGTAGTACATGCCTGCACAAGGCAATCTTGCCTTGCGTAGGCGTGTACTATATAGGACAGAGAATGAACTTCAATCCAATATTGCAGCCAGCATGCAGCCAGCGGGTAAGGAAAGGGTGAATCAAACACCCGAAAACCCCACCCTACCGCTGAAGATTGTTCCCTCCAAATTCAGGTGACAGAGTCCCTTTAAGGTACCTTTACACTAAACGACTTGCCAACGATCACGACCAGCGATACGACCTGGCCGTGATTGTTGGTAAGTCGTTGTGTGGTCGCTGGGGAGCTGTCACACAGACAGCTCTCTCCAGTGACCAACGATCAGGGGAACGACTTCGGCATCGTTGAAACTGTCTTCAACGATGCCGAAGTCCCCCTGCAGCACTCGGGTAACCAGGGTAAACATCGGGTTACTAAGTGCAGGGCCGCGCTTAGTAACCCGATATTTACCCTGGTTACCATTGTAAAAGTAAAAAAAAAAAAAAAAAAACACTACATACTCACATTCTGATGTCTGTCACGTCCCCCGCCGGCGTCCACAGGGTTAAAACTGCTTTCGGCAGGAGCGCTGCTAATGCACGCGCTGCTGCCGAGAGTTTCCCTGCACTGACTGTGTCAGCGCCGGCAGTAACAGCGGTGACATCACTGCTGTGCTCTGCTTTACAGCCGGCGCTGACACAGACAGTGCATCTCGGCAGCAGCGCGTGCATGAGCAGCGCTCCTGCCGAAAGCAGTTTTAACCCTGTGGACGCCGGGGGATGTGACAGACATCAGAATGTGAGTATGTACTGTTTTTTTTTTAACTTTTACAATGGTAACCAGGGTAAATATCGGGTTACTAAGCGCGGCCCTGCGCTTAGTAACCCGATATTTACCCTGGTTACAAGTGAACACATCGCTGGATCGGCGTCACACACGCCGATCCAGCGATGACAGCGGGTGATCAGCGACCAAAAAATGGTCCTGATCATTCCCCAATGACCAACGATCTCCCAGCAGGGGCCTGATCGGTGGTCGCTGTCACACATAAGGAGATCGTTAGCGGGATCGTTGCTACGTCACCAAAAGCGTGACGTTGCAACGATATTGTTAACGATATCATTATGTGTGACTCCAGCTTTATGTATTACGTTTGATAAATTAAAGAGGACCTCTGACCTCTTTTTACATGTACAACTGGCTACCTTTTGGTAAAGTGGCCAAAGAGCTGAATACACTGTAGTTTTCTTTTTTTACCTTTTCTCTTCGTTGCAGTGATATTGGCTTTCTAAGTTTAGTGTACCTATAATACTAATTTACTCTTTAACCAAGGAGGAGTTAGCAGTGATTTTTCTCTATGGTGTTTACTTTTTCTTCTGTTTGACATTGCCTAATGATAAGAAAGCAGGAGAATACAGGAAAAAAGCAAACATCCCCAGAGAAGGTCAGAACCATTTTTTGTTGTGATTTGGTAAGACTGATATACCGTAGCTAAAGGTACCTTCACACATAACGATATTGTTAACGATATCGTTGCTTTTTGTGACGTAGCAACGATATCGTTAATAAAATCGTTATGTGTGACAGCGACCAACGATCAGGCCCCTGCTGGGAGATCGTTGGTCGCTGAACAAAGTCCAGAACTTTATTTCGTCGCTGGATCTCCTGTGGACATCGCTGGACCAGCGTGTGACACCGATCCAGCGATGTCTTCACTGGTAACCAGGGTAAACATCGGGTAACTAAGCGCAGGGCCGCGCTTAGTAACCCGATGTTTACCCTGGTTACCATCCTAAAAGTAAAAAAAACAAACAGTACATACTTACCTAACGCTGTCTGTCCTCCAGCGCTGTGCTCTGCATTCCTCCTGCACTGTCTGTGAGCGTCGGTCAGCCGGAAAGCAGAGCGGTGACGTCACCGCTCTGCTTTCCGGCCGCTGTGCTCACACAGACAGTACAGGAGGAGAGCAGAGCACAGCGCTGGAGGACAGACAGCGTTAGGTAAGTATGTACTGTTTGTTTTTTTTACTTTTAGGATGGTAACCAGGGTAAACATCGGGTTACTAAGCGCGGCCCTGCGCTTAGTTACCCGATGTTTACCCTGGTTACCGACATCGTTGGTCGCTGGAGAGCGGTCAGTGTGACAGCTCTCCAGCGACCAAACAGCGACGCTGCAGCGATCCGGATCGTTGTCGGTATCGCTGCAGCGTCGCTTAATGTGAAGGGGCCTTAACTTTAAGACAGTGAGATCGCCTTTCCAGCACCAACTGTCATTATAAGCACCAGAAGAGAGCTTCACTGTAAAGTCATTATATTTAACACTGTGGATTTATCCCAGGCATTGGTGAACAAAGCCCTGATACCATAGATAGCAGCAGAGTGGTGTTTGTGACATCTCTCATGTCCTGCAGCTCTCCTTTACCAGCACTGTTGTGCCATTACATTGTGAATAGCATGACAGCACCTGCAAATGAGAGCTCTAAGGTGCAAATCTCTGCATCTACTGTACTTCAGGTTTTAAGTTATTCAGAGATGTCAAAAAATAGATCCAATGCATTGTTGTATGACAAAACAGAGCAGCTGTCCTCTTCACATGTAATGACAGAAAGTGTAGGAAGTAGAAATTATACACAAATTTCTTGAGCTTACGGGTTTTACAGTGTGGCTTTTGATTTGATGATTTGGTGTGATTAGTTCTATGCTGTATGTTATGCATAGGTGACATTTCACCAGCCTGGCTAATCATAAGCTGAGGCTGGGATTCTGGAGGTTAAGGAAATGTGTCCATTGCCAGAAATCACTGATCTGGACCATTGTCGGGGTTGAGCAAAGAGATCTATTCATCTATTGCCGGAAGTGAAGAGATCTCACTGTGATAAAGTAAGACAAATCTTGTCTTTCCACATCGCTATGAAAAAGCAGTTCTGACTTTCTCTGTTTCTTTTTTCATTGTGTGACGCTGCCTTCTTATGACTGGACAGCATAATACAGTGGAAAATGTAAATGTTACCAGTGAAAAAATTTCACTTAGTACAGGGGCGGACATACTGGTGGTACAGCTGCACAAGGGTGCGGAGGTGAAGGGGTCCCATTCAGGGCAGATTATGAGAGCAATCTGGCCAGTCTCTCAGAATCTGAGGCTCGGGGGCCCATAGCCAGATTGCCCTCATCATAGGCAGCATGCTGGGCAAAGATTGATCTTGCAGTTCCACTGCCTATAGTAGAAAATGACAGTGGAGCCATAGGAAATCATCCTCAGTTTTCTGCCTGGCGCTTTCTCTGTGATGCAGTCGTGCACTGCTCATTACGTCTGCACTCCACATGCACCTATGCCATTTACAAAATACCCAGCAAGAAGAGGAACACCTAAGGGGAATATATGAAAGGTGTGAGTGATTTTTTTTCAATATACTGGAAAAAGTACGATGAGGGGGTTGAGGTTTGAAATAATAAAAAAAGGAGCGGTGGAGGATGACATTTTGGACTTATAATGAACAGGTGGATGGGTGGCATTTTAGATCTGGATTTATAATGAATTGGATGGTGGAGGAGGATGCGAAGTCTCTCATAGTGAGCTCCCCCACCCTCCATTCTTTATAAGGTCCTGATAGCATCTTCTCCAACCCGCTCAATTCATTATGACACTGCCAGGGACTTTATTAAAAGGTTATGCAGTGCTTAATAGAAGTTTACAAATGTACAAAAACACAAAAACGTAATGAGAATTATATATATTTCTACTATTTATATGAACACTATGTGAAGCAGGCTAGTTCATCTCAAATTGCATTCCCTGATGCTAGGATCAAATGAGATTCAAATGCAGATCCCAAACAAATCAGTGAAGTTGGGAAAGGTTGTGAAAGCCATTGTTAAGCCTGACTCTGGTGAATCACTAGGAGAGCAATAATCCGCAAATGGTGAAAACTTGAAAAGTAGTCAACATTCCAAAAGATTGTCAAAATTTCACAATCAATGACCCATTCAGGATGTCATCCAACATCTAAAAACTAAAGGCTTCACTTACATTAGTTAAGGTTAATTAATAAGATTCCACATAAGAAACAATGTGTGAAAATAAAGCATCTATAGGAGAGTTGCAAGGAGAAAACTGCTGCTGGTCAAAAAGTACCCAAAGGATCATCTTCAATTTGCCAAAAAAATAACTCTCTTTTTGAATAATATTCTGTGGAAACTTGAATTTTTTGGAAGGTATGAAATATGTTACATTTCGCATAATATTAACACTTGACAACAAGAGCATCATACATATGTAGCCAAGTTTACCATAACACAGATAACAAAGCACTCGGATAATACAGTAAAAAGAGGGAATTTGACACCTAAAATAACATTGGTCAGTGTCTTGCGCAATGATATCTTAATCATGTTAAGCTGGATAACCTTGTGTGACAAGTTATTAAAAGGACGCCTAACTTGTCCGATTAAAGAGGATCATGTGGAGAGAGGGGTAGTACAGTATAGATGACTGTGCTATAAGAGGAGGAGAGCTGATAGAAAAGTTTGTAATGTGACACAGCTAAGCTCTGCTACACTGTTCCTCACCCACACTGTTTTATGTAGGAAGCTAGACCAGGAGATCAGAGTTGTATCAATCCATCTCATACACTGAAAAAAACAACTCTATTTGGGGGTAGACTCTTTTTTTCCTTGAATGTTACTGCCTGCTTATGATTGGGCAATGTCATACTGGGAGAAGTAAATGCCTCCAGTGAAACTGTCTGATAACACCAACTTGAACTTAACAAAAATGAAGTCATTAGGTGCCAAATATTGTGCAAATAATCAAACATAGAAGAGGTAGCATGATGGTATGGAACTGTATTGCTTCTGCAAGACCAGTACATATTTGATGAAACAATGAATTCTGCTGATTATTATAAAAATCTTGAAGAAAAATGTCCACCTGTCAATTTGTAACATGAAGCTCAAGTGCTCTAGGGTTATGCAGCAGGACAATAATGCAAAATACATAAGCAAGTCTGATTGAGTCTCTGAATGGTTCAAAAGAAACATAATTAACTTCAGTTCTACTGTATAAAGAAGCCATGGCAAGAAGATAAATGGACAGTTCATGCTAAAAATCCCTTCAATGTAGCCATACAAAACAATTCTGCAAAGTGTGAGCCAAAATCCCTCCAAAGTAACGTAAAAAACTCATTGCAAGTTATTACAAAAGTCTGATTACAGTTGTTAAATGTGTCATATCCAGTAATTAGGTATAATGGGGCAATTACTTTTTACATGTGCAATAAAGGTTTCGAATACATCTTTATATTCAGTAAATAGAATGACCATGTAAAGCCTGCATTTTGTGGTTATTTGTGTTCACTTTATCTGATATTGAAATTAGATAATCTGAAACATTTTGGTGTGACAAATTAGCAAACAACTAACGACATTGTTCTGCGAGGGGTGTTCATTAAAGATTTCCCCTGACCCACTTCCTTTGGACTGAGAACAATGAAACTTGGCACAGTTATTAGTCCTTCTCTCCATAGGTGTCACCTAGGGACACACACTTCTTCCATCTCTTTAAGCAACTGTAAACACCTCGCTTGTAGAAGTCGACAGGTTGTGACTTCGGAAATCTGAGTCTCATCATCTGGAAAATGCTTGCCCTTCAAAAATAACTTCGTTGTTGGAAAGAGGTGGAAGTCCGATGGTGTGAGGTCGTGTGAATAAGGCGGGATGTGGTAGAATTTCATAGCGACAGAAGCTGCTTCCATTTGGTCAACTTGTCAGTTGTGAACTGGTGCATTGTCTTGCAGAAGGCAGACACCTTTGGTGAGCATGCCACGTCTCTTGGTTTTAATGGCCTTCCGCAATTTCTGCAGCAGTGACACATAGTATGCCCCAGTTAACATGGTGCCCTTTGCTAGGAAATCCATCAATACTACTCCATGCTGGTCCCAAAATACTGTAAGCATGACCTTGCCTGCAGAGGGTGGGGCACGTGCCTTCTTTGGAGGTGGTGAGTTATGATGCTTCCATTGCATTGACTGGAGTTTAGTCTCAGGATCATAGTGATGGACCCAGCTTTCGACCTGTGTGATCAATCTGTTGAAAAAGTTTTCCTGGTTTCCATGGCACATTGTCAATAGAGCCTGAGAGCATTTGACTAGTTCCTGCTTCTGGAATGGTGTGAGCAGCCGGGGAACCCAGAAAACAAATACCTTATGCATGTGAAGATGGTCTTGGATGATTTTTTTCCATGGACCCCACACTAATCTTGACATTTTGGGCTAGATGGTGAATGGTTATAAGGCGATTTTCCTAAATGGCGACCTCCACTTGCTGGATGGTGTGTTCATCAACAGTAGAGCGGGGTCGCACTGGAATTGGAGCTGTTTGCACCGAAGTCCGACCACATTTGAATTGACAATGCCAGTTCTTGACTACACGATATGATGGGGAATCATCACCATAAACCTCTTTCATCTCTTTGAACGTCTTCTTTGGTGTGCAGCCTTTCAAGTAAAGGAACTTGATGATTGCTCTGAATTCCACTGGGTCCATTATCAAACTTCACGCCACTTCAGCACCTGTAAAATCAAGACTGTTATCAGTTCCTGGTTGCAAATTGGCATGTAACCTATAGAGACTTATGACATTACACATGTGCAGTTTCAGTGTCCTGTGATAAATACAAGTGAGTCAGGGAAATCTTTAATGACTGTCCCTTGTGTATCTAATTAGTAATTAAGTTATGTAAATATCACTGAAAATACTACTAATACAACTTAGTGGTGCAAAACTTATACTGATTTTTATCATAAACGTCTCTTTATTTCAATAATATATTTGTTTTTCTAATATGGCTTAATTCAGAAGTCCCTAATTAGAAGTGAACCAGCAACAGAGCACATTGTCAAGAGAGAACACGCGTGCAGAGACGAGCCCTGTCCTCAAAGCTGAATTTACTTTTGGAAGTGGGCTTAGTCTCTGCATGACTCATTCTCTCCTTACAATGCACACTGACAATGCACTCTGTTGCTGGCTTGTTATGTCTTATTAGAGCCGACGAGGGAGCGCACTGTCACTGCGCAATAAAAATAATATTGCACAGTGACACATACATTGCACATACTAAGCATACATCGGAATTGACACCTGACACATGCTGAGAGCAGAAGGACCAGTCCAGTCCCTGAAATAGACATCACTGATGACTCTTCATTTCCATCTGGGGACAAAAGGCTGGGGCAGTGACCACAGTATCTGCATATTTAGTAATAAAGAAAATAAAACATTAAATCAAGAATCAAAGTCATCCTTATTAAAATACTCCTACTGGAATGGCGCCAGACCCAAAGCATGTTTCAACGGATGCCTTCATCAGGGAATCAATTTGTAGAAATGCTCTAAATCTGATGAGCGCCATTACAGTCTGACTCATAGGCTGACTTTCTTTTTTACAAATGATTGCTGCAATACTTTAATTTTGCCGTTATCCATGTGAAATACACATGCTTTCAAACATTCTAAAAAATACAAGGACTTATTTCCAGTATTTTAATTTCTTCTGTGGCCCTATCCCTAGACATCTTAGTGCCTACGACCTTTTAATCTAAAAGCCAAATTTTAGTAATATAGGATGACAAGATATTCTTTGAAACTCTTTGAAAAATTATATCACGCAATCTCTCCTTGCTCCACCTTTCACTTTTTTTTTTCATTTTTTGACCCTTTAACAAAGGCATAAAGTCTGATTATCATGTTGATTGTGCTGATGATAATGATGGTGATGGGTAGATGACCATTTACAAATTTATTAAGATAAAGTCAATTCTCATTTTCCTCAACTGTTTGTTAGTAGTAAAATCAGACTTTTCTCCAACGTATCATCAATTTAAAAAAGTGGATGTCTCCAATATGATGAACCCAGATAAGAAGTTTGAAATATATACGCCATTTAAATAATACAAACACAAATATTATTACTCTGCAAGCTTCCATCTCATCAATAAAACTTAAATCTAATTCATTAATTACTTTTTGCAAATATTAAAAGGAAAAAAACAACACATAAATACAATGCCTTTGTGTTATAAAAATGGCTGAGTATGCAAGCAGAAGGTAAGATTTATTCAAAATATACACTGGGGGAAATAGTTATTTGATCCTTTGCTGATTTTGTAAGTTTGCCCACTGACAAAGACATGAACAGTCTATAATTTTAAGGGTAGGTTAATTTTAACATTGACAGATAGAATATCAAAAATAAAATCCATAAAATCACATTGCATAAATTATATAAATGTATTTGCATTTTGCAGTGAGAAATAGGTATTTGATCCCTCTGGCAAACAAGACTTGGCAAGTACAGCATGCAGACATCTTTTGTAGTTGATGATGAGGTTTGCGCACATGTCAGGAAGAATTTTGGTCCACTCCTCTTTGTAGATCATCTCTAAATCATTCCGATTTTGAGACTGTTGCTTGGCAACTCGGAGCTTCTACTCCCTCAATAAGTTTTTTATGGGATTAATGTCTGGAGACTGGCTAGGCCACTCCATGACCTTAATGTACTTCTTTTTGAGCCACTCCTTTGTTGCCTTGGCTGTATGTTTTGGGTCATTGTCTTGCTGGAAGTCCCAGTCGTGACCCATTTTTAATGTCCTGGTGGAGTGAAGGAGGTTGTCACTCAGCATTTTTTTGGTGGTGATGTGGTGAAGTAGATCTGTTCCCTTAGCAGAGAAACACCCCCAAAACATAAAGTTTCCACCTCCATGCTTGACAGTAGGGACGGTGTTCTTTGGGTCACAGGCAGCATTTCTCTTCCTCCAAACACGACGAGTTGAGTTAATGCGAAATAGCTCAATTTTTGTCTCATCTAACCACAACATTTTCTTCCAATCATTCATAGAATCATCCAGGTGTTAATTGGCAAACTTAAGATGGGCCTGCACATGTGCCTTCCTGAGCAGGGTGACCTTGAGGGCACTGCAGGATTTTAAACCTTTACTGCTTAATATGTTAGCTATGGTTTTCTTGGTGACTGTTGTCCCAGATGCCTTGAGATCATTAACAAGTTTCCTCCATGTAGTTTTAGGCTGATCTCTCACCTCCCTCATGATCAAGGATGCCCCACGAGGTGAGATTTTGCTTGGAGCCCCAGATCGATGTCGATTGACAGTTTTTATTTCTTCCATTTTCTCACTATTGCACCAACAGTTGTCTCCTTCTCACCCAGAGTCTTATTTATGGTTTTGTAGCCCATTCCAGCTTTGTGCAAGTCTATGATCTTGTCCCTGATATTGTTATAAAGCTTTTTGACCTTGTCCAGGTTGTAGACGTTAGAGTCTGACTGACTAATTGAGTTTGTGGACAGGAGTCTTTCATAAAGGTAACTATGTAAGACCACTGTCTTTAATGCAGGTAACAAGTTGATTAGGTGTTATGGTTGGCGGAACGCACCGAATATATTTATTAAGTAAGATTGGTGAATTCGCCACCCGGGATCCACCGTGCAGGAAAGAACCTGCTGCTAACTGAATAGCGGCACTATATGGTGGTACAATGTGATTACACACACGGGTTAACTTAACCCTGTGTGAAGGAAGCGATCGCTGTTAAGTCACAGGGTCGCGGTACCGCACAGAGAGCGCAAGCAAGGAACCACAGAATTCTATCCCAGGACACAGGATTAGAGTTAGTGTAGGCCTCTTGCGATCGACACCACAATTGAGGTATCAGAGGTAACTATTATGCACAGAAGTGCATGCTGCGCTACACTAGCGGACGCCACTAACCACCCAGACTTGGGTAAGGTAAGCGCTCTAATAGCACACGGTGCTGCACTGGCGGTCACAGCAGTTAGACGCTGCTTCGTGTGTTAAAGCTGTGAGTTCAGCCAGGCGCTAAATTGCAGCCATACACCTTACGCGAACAGTCATACACTAGGGATGGGTTTTTTAAGGAACAACTTGTACTCATCAACACACACATGATAACAATTGCATACTAGCGCATGGCTGTGCGGTTATGCGAAGCTTATATAGCTGCAGCACGTTCAGGACCCTTCAAAGAAGGACCAATGGATTTGCAGCAGTAACTGATCATGTGACCCTAGATCTCCATTGAGAGATCTTGCCCTGGGCATGCTCAGTGTGTGCAAAGCAGGACTTAGTCCTAGCACCTACAGTACCTTCCTGAGCATGTGACCCTAGATCTCCACTGAGAGATTTTGCCCTGGGCATGCTCAGTGTGTGCAAAGCAGGACTTAGTCCCAGAAAAGCCTGCTCGCTGAAGATCAGTGCAGGGTACAAAAGCAGAGCCTGGAGAGGCAGTAGTAACCCTTTGCACAGTACCAGTCTCAGCGAGACACTGGGAGCGACGTCTCCGCTGAGCAGGCTCCACTGCGGCTGATGCAGAATGGGAGACCGCAGCAGACACGGATCGAGATTCCCCCTGTGCAGCAGAGGAAAATCGACTCCTAACATTACCCCCCGTCCTAGGACCCCCCCTCCTTGAGCCTCGCTACACTCAAAAGCTGCAATGAGCAGCAGAGCCCGAATGTGCTCCACAGACTCCCAGGTTCTATCCTCTGGGCCGTGACCTTTCCAGTCCACCAGATATAATTTCTTGCCATGTACCACCTTGCACCCCACGATAGCATTCACCTCAAACTCATCCGTGGATGAACCCGATGTCCCGGCAGATGACTCAGAAAACTGGGACAACTGAACGGGCTTTAAGAGGGAAACGTGAAAAGTATCGGTGATACCAAGGCGTGGAGGAATAGCCAAATGGTAGACCACAGGGTTGATCTGTTCCAGAACTTTGAACGGGCCAATGTGGCGAGGCGCAAACTTAGTGGACTCAACTCGCAGCCTGATGTTACGGGCGGAGAGCCACACTAAGTCACCAGGAGCAAAGGTCGGAGCGGGGCACCGGTGTGTATCAGCCGAAACCCTCATTCTCTCCTTGGAGGCCCGGATGGCATTCTGAGTGCGGTCCCAGATGTCACGTGCCTCCACTGCCCAGTCTGCCACCCTAGAATCGGTGGATGACACGGGCATGGGCACAGCGACACGCGGATGCTGGCCGTAATTAAGGAGAAAAGGAGTCTGACCAGTTGAATTGGCTGTCGCATTGTTCAATGCAAATTCCGCCCAAGGTAGCAAAGATGCCCAGTCATCCTGCCTAGCAGAGACAAAATGTCGCAAGTAGGGTTGAGCGAAACGGGTCGTTCATTTTCAAAAGTCGCCGACTTTTGGCAAAGTCGGGTTTCATGAAACCCGATCCGACCCCTGTGCGGGGTCGGCCATGCGGTACGCGACTTTCGCGCCAAAGTCGCGTTTCAATGACGCGAAAAGCGCCATTTCTCAGCCAATGAAGGTAAACGCAGAGTGTGGGCAGCGTGATGACATAGGTCCTGGTCCCCACCATCTTAGAGAAGGGCATTGCAGTGATTGGCTTGCTGTCTGCGGCGTCACAGGGGCTATAAAGGGGAGTTCCCGCCGACCGCCATGTTACTGCTGCTGATCTGAGCTTAGGGAGAGGTTGCTGCCGCTTCATCAGAAGCAGGGATAGCGTTAGGCAGGGTCCATTAACCACCAAACCGCTTGTGCTGTAGCGATTTCCACTGCCCAACACCACCTTCGGTGTGCAGGGACAGTGGAAGCTACATTTTTTTTTTTCCCCCTCAGCGCTGTAGCTCATTGGGCTGCCCTAGAAGGCTCCCTGATAGCTGCATTGCTGTGTGTACGCCGCTGTGCAAACCAACTGCTTTTTTCAAAGCACAAATCCTCTTGTTCCTTCCTTTCTGCACAGCTATCTTTTTGGTTTGTACACACTTTTTATTTAATTTGTGCATCAGTCCACTCCTTATTGCTGCCTGCCATACCTGGCTGAGATTACTGCAGGGAGATAGTAATTGAAGGACACTCCCTGTTTTTTTTTTTTTTTTTTGTGGGAGATTAAGATTGACATTTCTGCTAGAGTGCCATCCCTGTCTGTGTCATCTCTCACTCAGTGGGCCATAGAAAGCCTATTTATTTTTTTGCTTGATTTGGGTTATAAAATCTACCTGAAAAAATCACTACATCAATCAGTGGGAGAAAAATATTGGCCTCAGGGCTTGTGTGCCACTCTTGACTCCTGTGTGCATCATCACTCACTCAGTGGGCCATAGAAAGCCTATTTATTTTTTTGCTTGATTTTGGTTCTAAAATCTACCTGAAAAAATCACTACATCAATCAGTGGGAGAAAAATATTGGCCTCAGGGCTTGTGTGCCACTCCTGACTCCTGTGTGCATCATCACTCACTCAGTGGGCCATAGAAAGCCCATTTTTTTTTTTTTTGCTTTATTTGGGTTCTAAATTCTACCTGAAAAAATCAATAAATCAATCAGTGGGAGATTAATATTGGCCTTTAGGCTTGTGTGCCAGTCCTAAGCGTGCCATCTCTCTCTCTCAGATAGTTGGCCATAGAAAGCTTATTTTTTTTTTTTTTTTTTTATTGGGTTTATAAATTTTCCCTGGAAAAAAAAAAAAAGTGGGAGATTAATATTGGCCTCTGGGCTTGTGTGCCAGTCCTGAGCGTGCCATCTCTCTCACAAATAGTGGGCCATAGAAAGCCTATTTATTTATTTTTTTTTGGTTTTATAAATTCTCCCTTACAAAAAAAAAGGGAGATTAATATTGGCCTTTGGGCTTGTGTGCCAGTCCTAAGCGTGCCATCTCTCTCTGTCTCTCAGATAGTGGGCCATAGAAAGCCTATTTATTATTTTTTTTATTGGGTTTATAAATTTTCCCTGGAACAAAAAAAAAAAAGTGGGAGATAAATATTGGCCTCTGGGCTTGTGTGCCACTCCTGACTCCTGTGTGCGTCATCTCTCACTCAGTGGGCCATAGAAAGCCTTTTTTTGTTTTATTTGTTTTCTAAATTCTCCCTGAAAAAATCATTTTATTTTATTTGGTTTCTAAATTCTTCCTGAAAAAATCATTTTATTCTATTTTTTTTTTTCCTAAAGTCTCCCTGAAAAAAAAAAAAAAAAAAAACAAATCAGTGGGAGATTAATATTGCCCTTTCTGCTTGTGTGCCAGTCTTGACTCCTGGGTGTGCCATCTCTCTCTCTCTCTCCAATTGTGGGCCATAGAAAGCCTATTATTTTTTTAGCTTGATTTGGGTTCCAAAATCTACCTGAAAAAATCACTACATCAATCAGTGGGAGATAAATATTGGCCTCTGGGCTTGTGTGCCACTCCTGACTCCTGTGTGCGTCATCTCTCACTCAGTGGGCCATAGAAAGCCTTTTTTTGTTTTATTTGGTTTCTAAATTCTCCCTGAAAAAATCATTTTATTTTATTTGGTTTCTAAATTCTTCCTGAAAAAATCATTTTATTCTATTTTTTTTTTCCTAAAGTCTCCCTGAAAAAAAAACAAAAAAAAACAAATCAGTGGGAGATTAATATTGCCCTTTCTGCTTGTGTGCCAGTCTTGACTCCTGGGTGTGCCATCTCTCTCTCTCTCTCCAATTGTGGGCCATAGAAAGCCTATTATTTTTTTAGCTTGATTTGGGTTCCAAAATCTACCTGAAAAAATCACTACATCAATCAGTGGGAGATAAATATTGGCCTCTGGGCTTGTGTGCCACTCCTGACTCCTGTGTGCGTCATCTCTCACTCAGTGGGCCATAGAAAGCCTTTTTTTGTTTTATTTGTTTTCTAAATTCTCCCTGAAAAAAATAATTTTATTTTCTTTGGTTTCTAAATTCTTCCTGAAAAAATCATTTTATTCTATTTTTTTTTTTTCCTAAAGTCTCCCTGAAAAAAAAAAAAAATCAAATCAGTGGGAGATTAATATTTACATTTGTGCTTCAGTGACAGTCTCTCATTTGTTGCCACCAACAACAGAGTGTGTAACATTGTGCCTGATTTTCGTTGTGGTCTCACTCACCTGTAAAGGGGTAGCTAAATCATACTGAAGTTATAGCTCACCGTGTAATTTGTGTGACAGCAACAAATACCGTTAGTTTGTTTACGTTTTTAAAACAATGAGGAAGTATGGTGGAAGAGGTCGTGGCCGGGGGCGTTCATTGTCAGCTGGTAATGAGGGTAGTGGTAGTGGTGGAGCATCAGCTGGTCGTGGGAAAAAAAATATTGCACCTAAGTCTGGAGCTGTGGAGCCAGGTTCGTCGTCTGGCTACACAAGGCCTCGAACGCTCCCTTTTCTGGGAGTAGGAAAACCGCTTTTAAAGCCGGAGCAGCAAGAGCAAGTTTTGGCTTATCTTGCTGACTCAGCCTCTAGCTCTTTTGCCTCCTCTCGTGAAACTGGTAAATGTCAAAGCAGCGCGTCGTTAGTGGATGTTCACGGTCAGGGACAAGTCGCTTCCTTGTCCTCTTCAGCAAAAACAACAACAGAGAAGAATGCAGCAGGCGACACAACGGGTTACTCCATGGAGCTCTTTACACATACCGTCCCTGGCATAGAAAGTGAAGCAGTTAAAAGTCCATGCCCATTACAAGTTGAATCTGACATGGAGTGCACTGATGCACAGCCACAGCCAGACTACTATGCTGGTCCTTTGACTCAGACCACAACATTGCCCTCGCAGGGTGCTGATCAAGAATCAGACCCTGATGAGACTATGTTGCCCCATCACGAACGCTATACCACCGACCGACACGGTGACACAGACGAAGTTGCACACGAGCTACAAGAAGAGGTAATAGATGACCCAGTTCTTGACCCCGATTGGCAGCCATTGGGGGAACAGGGTGCAGGCGGCAGCAGTTCTGAAGCGGAGGAGGAGGGGCCGCAGCAGGCATCAACATCGCAACAGGTTCCATCTGCCGGGCCCGTATCTTGCCCAAAACGCGTGGCAAAGCTAAAACCTGTTGGAGGACAGCGTGGCCATCCGGTTAAAGCTCAGTCTGCAATGCCTGAAAAGGTATCCGATGCTAGAAAGAGTGCAGTCTGGCATTTTTTTAAACAACATCCAATTGATCAGCGCAAAGTCATCTGTCAAAAATGTTCAACTACCTTAAGCAGAGGACAGAATCTGAAAAGTCTCAATACAAGTTGCATGCATAGACATTTAACCACCATGCATTTGCAAGCCTGGACTAACTACCAAACGTCCCTTAAGGTTGTAGCACCCTCGGCCAATGAAGCTAGTCAGCAACGCAACATCCCTTCCGGCAGTGTAGGGCCACCATTTTCCGCACCACCTGCAGTATCTGTGCAGGTTTCTTTGCCAGGCCAAAGCCGTCAGGGTCAGGGAATCACCAGTTTCGTAGTAGGAAACACTGCATCTAGGGCACCGGTGGCAACAATACCATCTCCCACCGTCTCTCAGTCTGCCATGTCCACCGGCACCCCCGCTAGTTCCACGATCTCCAGCTCTCCAGTCCAGCTCACCCTACATGAGACTATGGTTAGAAAAAGGAAGTACTTAGCCTCGCATCCGCGTACACAGGGTTTGAACGCACACATAGCTAGACTAATCTCGTTAGAGATGATGCCCTACCGGTTAGTTGAAAGCGAAGCTTTCAAAGCCCTGATGGACTACGCTGTACCACGCTACGAGCTACCCAGTCGACACTTTTTTTCCAGAAAAGCCATCCCAGCCCTCCACCAGCATGTTAAAGAGCGCATCGTCCATGCACTCAGGCAATCTGTGAGCACAAAGGTGCACCTGACAACAGATGCATGGACCAGTAGGCATGGCCAGGGACGTTACGTGTCCATCACGGCACACTGGGTAAATGTGGTGGATGCAGGGTCCACAGGGGACAGCAAGTTTTGGACAGTTCTGCCTAGCCCACGGTCTAGGAAACAATTGGCTGTAGCCGTTCGCACCCCCTCCTCCTCCTCTTCGTCCTCCTGCAGAAGCGAGAGCTCGTCCACAGACCTCAGTCGCACAACCACTCCATCCGCAGCTGCCACTGTTGCACACCAGGTCTCCCATTATGGGGCAGCTACTGGCAAACGTCAGCAGGCTGTATTGGCTATGAAGTGTTTGGGCGACAACAGACACACCGCGGAAGTTCTGTCCGAGTTCTTGCAGAAAGAAACGCAGTCGTGGCTGGGCACTGTAGATCTTGAGGCAGGCAAGGTAGTGAGTGATAACGGAAGGAATTTCATGGCTGCCATCTCCCTTTCCCAACTGAAACACATTCCTTGCCTGGCTCACACCTTAAACCTGGTGGTGCAGTGCTTCCTGAAAAGTTATCCGGGGTTATCCGACCTGCTCCTCAAAGTGCGTGGACTTTGCTCACATATCCGCCGTTCGCCCGTACACTCCAGCCGTATGCAGACCTATCAGCGTTCTTTGAACCTTCCCCAGCATCGCCTAATCATAGACGTTGCAACAAGGTGGAACTCAACACTGCACATGCTTCAGAGACTGTGTGAACAGAGGCGGGCTGTTATGTTTTTGTGGGAGGATACACATACACGGGCAGGCAGTAGGATGGCAGACATGGAGTTGTCAGGTGTGCAGTGGTCGAAGATTCAAGACATGTGTCAAGTCCTTCAGTGTTTTGAGGAATGCACACGGCTGGTTAGTGCAGACAACGCCATAATAAGCATGAGCATCCCCCTAATGCGTCTGCTGATGCAAAGTTTGACGCACATAAAGGATCAGACGTCTGCAGCTGAGGAAGAGGAAAGCCTTGATGACAGTCAGCCATTGTCTGGCCAGGGCAGTGTACAGGACGAGGTAGCGGGCGAAGAGGAGGAGGAGGACGAGGAGGATGATGGGGATGATTATATTTTTAATGAGGAAGCTTTTCCGGGGCCACTGGAAATTGGTGGCGCGGCAAGGCCGGGTTCTGGTTTTTTGAGGGACACAAGTGACGTTGATTTGCCTGAAACTGCCCCTCAACCAAGCACAACCGCAGATTTGAGAACTGGAACTTTGGCCCACATGGCGGATTATGCCTTACGTATCCTCAAAAGGGACACACGCATAACTAAAATGATGAATGATGACGATTACTGGTTGGCCTGCCTCCTTGATCCTCGCTATAAAGGCAAATTGCAAAATATAATGCCACATGAGAACTTGGAACTAATATTAGCAACCAAACAATCAACTCTTGTTGACCGTTTGCTTCTGGCATTCCCTGCACACAGCGCCCGTGATCGTTCTCACACGAGCTGCAGGGGCCAGCAGACCAGAGGAGTTAGAGGGGCAGAAATCAGAAGTGGCGTTGGCCAGAGGGGTTTTCTGACCAGGTTGTGGAGTGATTTTGCTATGACCGCAGACAGGACAGGTACTGCAGCATCAATTCAAAGTGACAGGAGACAACATTTGTCCAGTATGGTTACAAACTATTTTTCATCCCTTATCGATGTTCTCCCTCAACCGTCATTCCCATTTGATTACTGGGCATCAAAATTAGACACCTGGCCAGAATTGGCAGAATATGCATTGCAGGAGCTTGCTTGCCCGGCAGCTAGTGTCCTATCAGAAAGAGTATTCAGTGCTGCAGGTTCAATACTAACAGAAAAAAGGACTCGTCTGGCTACCCAAAATGTAGATGATCTAACCTTCATTAAAATGAACCACAACTGGATTTCGAAATCTTTTGCCCCACCTTGCCCGGCTGACACCTAGCTTTCCTATGAAAAGGTCTTGCCTGTGGACTATTCTGAATGCCTTTTCAAATCTCGTAATTTTCTGCACCTGATTGTCCAGCATACGACATGTTTACACCTCACTAAATGGCCAAACTCCCCACACGGGGCCGTGGTATCGACACTTGGCGACAGCACCCGTGAGAGTGCAGTTTGTCTGAAGAGGTGGGTGAGCCCGCTTTTGGTCGACGGCACTGCCACTGGGTCCCTCCTAGTACAATAAAGTGTCTCTGGCGGTGGTGGTGCGCACCCAACGTCAGACACACCGTTGTAATATGAGGGGCCCTGGGCCTGTACCGCCGGCCACAAGACAGTTTCCCCCCACCCCAGCTCAAACAGTGCTCTACCACTTGCAAAATTATCTCACAGCTCCACCAATGTTTAGTCTATGCGCTGACATCCTTCAATGCCTGCCACTGACAATACCATTGTATTGACATTTTTGTTATGTTAGGCCTTCGGTGCCTGTCTGTGGTCACTCCTTCCACTAGGCCTCCACTGACCACACCACTGCTGCCCGTGTACCCCTGGAACCAATTTAAAATTGCCTACAGCCATGTGTTATTATTTTAGGCCTTCGATGCCTGTCTGCGGTCACTCCTTCCACTAGGCCTCCACTGACCACACCACTGCTGCCCGTGTACCCCTGTAACCAATTTAGAATTGCCTACAGCCATGTGTTATTATTTTAGGCCTTCGATGCCTGTCTGCGGTCACTCCTTCCACTAGGCCTCCACTGACCACACCACTGCTGCCCGTGTACCCCTGGAACCAATTTAAAATTGCCTACAGCCATGTGTTATTATTTTAGGCCTTCGATGCCTGTCTGCGGTCACTCCTTCCACTAGGCCTCCACTGACCACACCACTGCTGCCCGTGTACCCCTGTAACCAATCTGGAATTGCCTACAGCCATGTGTTATTATTTTAGGCCTTCGATGCCTGTCTGCGGTCACTACTTCCACTAGGCCTCCACTGACCACACCACTGCTGCCCGTGTACCCCTGGAACCAATTTAAAATTGCCTACAGCCATGTGTTATTATTTTAGGCCTTCGATGCCTGTCTGTGGTCACTCCTTCCACTAGGCCTCCACTGACCACACCACTGCTGCCCGTGTACCCCTGGAACCAATTTAAAATTGCCTACAGCCAGCCCAATTTTTTTATTTTAGGCCTTCGATGCCTGTCTGCGGTCCATTCTTTCAACTACTACTACACTGACCAGGGCACTGCTGCCCGTGTACCCCTGGAACCAATTTAAAATTGCCTACAGCCATGTGTTATTATTTTAGGCCTTCGATGCCTGTCTGCGGTCACTCCTTCCACTAGGCCTCCACTGACCACACCACTGCTGCCCGTGTACCCCTGGAACCAATTTAAAATTGCCTACAGCCATGTGTTATTATTTTAGGCCTTCGATGCCTGTCTGCGGTCACTCCTTCCACTAGGCCTCCACTGACCACACCACTGCTGCCCGTGTACCCCTGGAACCAATTTAAAATTGCCTACAGCCAGCCCAATTTTTTTATTTTAGGCCTTCGATGCCTGTCTGCGGTCCATTCTTTAAACTACTACTACACTGACCAGGGCACTGCTGCCCGTGTACCCCTGGAACCAATTTAAAATTGCCTACAGCCATGTGTTATTATTTTAGGCCTTCGATGCCTGTCTGCGGTCACTCCTTCCACTAGGCCTCCACTGACCACACCACTGCTGCCCGTGTACCCCTGGAACCAATTTAAAATTGCCTACAGCCATGTGTTATTATTTTAGGCCTTCGATGCCTGTCTGCGGTCACTCCTTCCACTAGGCCTCCACTGACCACACCACTGCTGCCCGTGTACCCCTGGAACCAATTTAAAATTGCCTACAGCCAGCCCAATTTTTTTATTTTAGGCCTTCGATGCCTGTCTGCGGTCCATTCTTTCAACTACTACTACACTGACCAGGGCACTGCTGCCCGTGTACCCCTGGAACCAATTTAAAATTGCCTACAGCCATGTGTTATTATTTTAGGCCTTTGATGCCTGTCTGCGGTCACTCCTTCCACTAGGCCTCCACTGACCACACCACTGCCGCCCGTGTACCCCTGGAACCAATTTAAAATTGCCTACAGCCAGCCCAATTTTTTTATTTTAGGCCTTCGATGCCTGTCTGCGGTCCATTCTTTCAACTACTACTACACTGACCAGGGCACTGCTGCCCGTGTACCCCTGGAACCAATTTAAAATTGCCTACAGCCATGTGTTATTATTTTAGGCCTTCGATGCCTGTCTGTGGTCACTCCTTCCACTAGGCCTCCACTGACCACACCACTGCTGCCCGTGTACCCCTGTAACCAATTTAAAATTGCCTACAGCCATGTGTTATTATTTTAGGCCTTCGATGCCTGTCTGCGGTCACTCCTTCCACTAGGCCTCCACTGACCACACCACTGCTGCCCGTGTACCCCTGGAACCAATTTAAAATTGCCTACAGCCAGCCCAATTTTTTTATTTTAGGCCTTCGATGCCTGTCTGCGGTCCATTCTTTCAACTACTACTACACTGACCAGGGCACTGCTGCCCGTGTACCCCTGGAACCAATTTAAAATTGCCTACAGCCATGTGTTATTATTTTAGGCCTTTGATGCCTGTCTGCGGTCACTCCTTCCACTAGGCCTCCACTGACCACACCACTGCCGCCCGTGTACCCCTGGAACCAATTTAAAATTGCCTACAGCCAGCCCAATTTTTTTATTTTAGGCCTTCGATGCCTGTCTGCGGTCCATTCTTTCAACTACTACTACACTGACCAGGGCACTGCTGCCCGTGTACCCCTGGAACCAATTTAAAATTGCCTACAGCCATGTGTTATTATTTTAGGCCTTCGATGCCTGTCTGTGGTCACTCCTTCCACTAGGCCTCCACTGACCACACCACTGCTGCCCGTGTACCCCTGGAACCAATTTAAAATTGCCTACAGCCATGTGTTATTATTTTAGGCCTTCGATGCCTGTCTGCGGTCACTCCTTCCCCTAGGCCTCCACTGACCACACCACTGCTGCCCGTGTACCCCTGGAACCAATTTAAAATTGCCTACAGCCAGCCCAATTTTTTTATTTTAGGCCTTCGATGCCTGTCTGCGGTCCATTCTTTCAACTACTACTACACTGACCAGGGCACTGCTGCCCGTGTACCCCTGGAGCCAATTTAAAATTGCCTACAGCCATGTGTTATTATTTTAGGCCTTCGATGCCTGTCTGCGGTGAATCCTTCCACTAGGCCTCCACTGACCACACCACTGCTGCCCGTGTACCCCTGGAACCAATTTAAAATTGCCTACAGCCAGCCCAATTTTTTTATTTTAGGCCTTCGATGCCTGTCTGCGGTCCATTCTTTCAACTACTACTACACTGACCAGGGCACTGCTGCCCGTGTACCCCTGTAACCAATTTAGAATTGCCTACAGCCATGTGTTATTATTTTAGGCCTTCGATGCCTGTCTGCGGTCACTCCTTCCACTAGGCCTCCACTGACCACACCACTGCTGCCCGTGTACCCCTGGAACCAATTTAAAATTGCCTACAGCCATGTGTTATTATTTTAGGCCTTCGATGCCTGTCTGCGGTCACTCCTTCCACTAGGCCTCCACTGACCACACCACTGCTGCCCGTGTACCCCTGGAACCAACATCAGAAAATATAAAAATAAGTATTTTGCTTATAAAAAAGAAAATACTGGAGAGATATCAAATGCAGACATTTTAACATTAAAAACAAACACATACAACAAAAATCTGGTACAGTACTAAAAATGGCCACCAGCTACAATAACTTTCTCCTGCAAGTAGTTAACTGAAAGGTTTTTTCAATTTTAAACACAGATATGGCATCCACCGAGTGTTGTCCTGTCGCGTCTTCTTTATAATATTGCCAAGAAGAAGCAAAACAATGAAAATAATAAATTCATTATTTACCAAAAAAATAGAGTAAGTCAAAACCACATTGCAAATAAACATTCATTACAAATAAAGAAGCAGGGCGCGTCCGAGGGTGAGTATATACCTAATAAGAATATAATCACCCTCGGACGCGCCCTGCTTCTTTCCGACAGCCTTCCTTCCTAAGAATCAGCCCTTCCGTGGTGTAGAGAGAGGGTTTGTTACACTCCAAGGTGTTCCCCAGGTTGCCTTTCCTGAGCTTCGATCTTCCGGCTCTCGTTTAGTAGTTGTTGGAAACTACGCTGCATTGGGCCTACAAATTGGGTATGGGGTGTAGAGAGATGGTGTGTTCCACTCCAAGGTGTTCCCCAGGTTTCCTCGCCAATGCTTCGATCTTCATGCTCTCGTTTAGTAGTTGTTGGAAACTACACTGCATTAGGCCTACAAATTGGGTATGGGGTGTAGAGAGATGGTGTGTTCCACTCCAAGGTGTTCTCCAGGTTGCCTTTCCTGAGCTTCGATCTTCCGGCTCTCGTTTAGTAGTTCTTGGAAACTACACTGCATTAGGCCTACAAATTGGGTATGGGGTGTAGAGAGATGGTGTGTTCCACTCCAAGGTGTTCTCCAGGTTGCCTTTCCTGAACTTCTATCTTCAGGCTCTCATTAAATTGTGGTTAAACGGAACAACTGCATTTGGCGTACTAGTTGGTTTGGGGCCTACTATCGGTGTCTGCCACTCCTTGCTGTTCTCCTGGTTTCCTGTCCTGAAATTCCGTTTTCAGGCGCTCGTTAAGTAGTTGTTAATGTTAGACTGCATTTTGCCTACTAGTTGGGTTGGGGCCTACTATCGGTGTCTGCCACTCCTTGCTGTTCTCCTCCACTGAACAAAGCTGTGCCGCCTGTTTACTACGGTTGCCAATTTTGAACTGCATTTCGACTACTTACTGATTTGGGCCTACTCTCTGTGTCAGCCTCTCATTCCAGTTGTCCTCCACTGCAATGCCCCCTGGTTATTCCTGTGTTACCAATTTTGAACTGCATTTAGCCAACTTTATTCTTTGGGCCTATATCTGTGTTTCCTCCTCATCCTGCCCATTGCCCAGCCAGTGATAGATGAGTCTGCTGGTACATTGACCCATAACGCAACATTCCCCGTGCACGCTACACAACAACATTGTGACCCTGCTGAAAGTCAGGTTGCTCTTCCCGCATACCATACCACCTTACACGGGGACAAAGAGGAAGGTGCAGATGAAAGTGCAGGTTCCTTCATCAGGTGGGGGGGAGGAATACTAGTTGGTGACGTCACTGGCACAGGGCCTCTCATAGTACGCAAAAGTGTTGCTGCCGGTGGGAGGCGCCCCCGCCGTGCAAACACACCGCTGTACTTTGAGGGGCCCTGTGCCAGTGCCAATGCCAACGAGTGGGCCCCCCCTGCTTGCTCAGGTTCACAGCACTTGCAAAGTTGAAATACTTACCTCTCCCTGCTCCACTGCCGTGACGTGGTCCAGATTTCCTGGGCCCACTAATTACTTGAACCAGCCCTACCCACCACAACTTTAGCCAAATGACCCCCAATTTCAAATGCCTTCCAATTATTATAAGGTAAATTACGCTTGACAAGCTTCATTAAGAAGAATGGATGGTTTTGACATTAAAATGGGCACTCTAGGTGTTTTCCTGGCCCCCACTCACTGCCGACTATGCTGCCCCTTTGACTTGCATTGGGTTTCGTGTTTCGGTCGATCCCGACTTTACGTCATAATCGGCCGATTTCACTCGACCCGACTTTTGAGATAGTCGGGTTTCGCGAAACCCGGCTCGACTCTAAAAAGGTCAAGGTCGCTCAACTCTAGTCGCAAGTATGTCACCAGAGTCTGGTTGGTTCTGTCTACCAACCCATTAGTCTCGGGATGATATGCAGAGGAAAGATTCAGCTCTATGCTGAGTAAACGGCAGAGCTCTCTCCAAAACCGAGACGCAAACTGGGGACCCCGGTCGCTGACAATTTTATCAGGTATTCCATGTAAGCGGAAAATATGTTTTATGAACAACACCGCCAAGGCCCGTGCAGAAGGTAACCGTGGAAGCGCCACTAAATGCACCATCTTAGAAAAATGATCGGTGACTACCCAGATAATGGTGCAGCTACGAGACTTGGGTAAGCTCACCACAAAGTCCATCCCGACCATCTCCCAGGGCCTGTCTGCCACCGGCATGGGGTAAAGTAACCCAGCAGGCTGTTGCCAAGGAGACTGATTCTGGGCGCAGGAGACACACGCCCGAATATAGTCCCTGACGTCACGGGCCATATGCGGCCACCAGTATGTCCTCGCCAAAAGCTCAGATGTCCTCTTGGTCCCAAAATGTCCACCCACTCTGGACGAGTGAGCCCAAGAGAGAACCTCTGGTCGCAAATTCGCTGGTATGAAAGTCTTGCCCGGGGGCACGGATTTTAGCGAAACCGGAGCCACAGTTCTCAGGCTCTCTGAAGGGACAATAAGCCGAGGCTCCTCCTCCTCCTCAGATGACACTACGGAGCGGGAGAGAGCGTCGGCACGAATGTTCTTCTCCCCGGAGAGAAAATGGAGAGTAAAATGGAACAGGGAGAAGAACAGGGACCATCTAGCCTGGCGAGAATTCAGCCGCTGGGCCATCTGTAAATATACCAAGTTCTTGTGGTCAGTGAACACTTGGAAGGGAAAGCGAGCTCCCTCCAAGAGATGTCTCCACTCAGAAAAAGCCAACTTCATGGCTAGCAACTCCCTGTCCCCGATGGAATAATTCCACTCCGCTGGTGCAAAGGTCTTGGAGAAGAAGAAGCAAGGAAGCTTCCAACCTTGAGCATCCTTGTGGAGAAGGACTGCTCCAGCACCAACGGGTGAGGCACCCACCTCCATGATAAATGGTTTATCTACATCGGGGCGATGTAGGATGGGAGTGCTAGCAAAGTGTGACTTAATCGAGAGAAAGGCTTTGGAGACCTCCTCTGACCACAACTTGGGATTTGCTCCCTTCTTGGTGAGGGCAACCAAAGGAGCCACCAAAGTTGAGAAGTGTGGAATGAACTGGCGATAGTAATTAATGAACCCCATAAAGTGCTGCACCGCTTTAAGAGAATGGGGTTCCTGCCAGTCCATCACAGCCTGTAGCTTGGCAGGATCCATAGCCAAACCCTGGGCAGAGATGATATAACCAAGGAAAGGCAAGGACTCCTGCTCAAACACACACTTCTCCAACTTGGCGTAGAGGGAATTTGCCCGGAAGAGGTCGAAGACTTTGCAAACATCTCTCCGATGGGAGTTAATATCTGGAGAGTAGATGAGAATATCATCCAGATAGACTACGACCGAGGTGGTGAGCATATCCCGGAAGATGTCATTCAGAAAGTCTTGGAAAACAGCTAGGGCATTACAGAGCCCGAAGGGCATCACCAGATATTCATAGTGCCCATCCCTGGTGTTAAAAGCTGTCTTCCATTCATCCCTCTCACGGATGCGAATCAGGTTGTAGGCACCCCGCAGATCTAATTTTGTAAATACCCTTGCTCCCTGTAGCCTATCAAAATGCTCAGATATCAGGGGTAATGGGTACTTGTTCTTAACGGTGATGGCGTTAAGACCCCTGTAGTCTATGCATGGTCGTAAGTCTCCAGTCTTCTGTACGAAGAAGAACCCAGCCCCTGCAGGTGACACTGACTTCCTAATGAATCCTCTAGCCAGATTCTCTTGAATGTACTGAGACATTGCCTCCGTCTTCGGGAGAGATAATGGATAGACTCGACCCAGGGGAGGCTCAGCACCAGGCAAGAGGTCAATAGAACAGTCATAGGGGCGGTGAGGCGGAAGAGTCTCCGCAGCCCTTTTGGAGAACACGTCTGCATAGGGCCAATAGTGCTTGGGGAGAGAGGAAAGATCTGCGGGTACCTGTGTTGTAGCAACCTGAATGCACTCCCTCTGACATCTACCCTCGCAGGATTTACTCCATCCCAAAATTCTCCCTGAGGACCACTCTATATGGGGAGAATGATAGCGTAGCCATGGTATCCCCAACAGGACCTCATCAATTCCCTCAGGAATGACTAATAGGGAGATAATCTCCTGATGTGATGGAGACACAGAAAGCGTGATAGGAATGGTTTGGTGGGTAATCTGTGAGGGTAGTGTCGACCCATTTACCACTCGAACGGTTACTGGCTTGGTGAGCATCACCAGGGGTATTGTGTGATGCTGGGCGAAAGCGGATTACATAAAATTACCCTCCACCCCTGAATCCATGCATAGCTCTACCATAAGAGTGGATGGGCCTATGGTAATTGTCCCCTTGAAAGACAATTTTGAGGCAAACGTCGCCGTGTCTAGTGTACCTCCTCCTACTGCCACTAGACGCTGACATTTCCCCGACCGCTGAGGACACTTGGAGGCAAGATTTCCTGACTGCCAGCATGACAAGCATGACAAACCTTATGTGACTCGGACGCCTGTACTGGAGATTCCAAAGGTTTGGCTAAGGTGGGAGCCAGCCGAAACCTCTGCCTACACTGGGCTCGCTCCAACCTTCGCTCGTGAAAACGAAGGTCTATGCGAGTTGATACAGCTATGAGCTCCTCCAGTGTGGCGGGAATCTCCCTAGTGCCAAAGCGTCCTTCACATGGTCAGCCAGCCCCATCCAAAATATGGGAATGAGGGTTTTTTGTCTGGCCATTCCAACTCAGATGCTAATGTCCGGAAGTGAACAGCAAAATGGCTGACCATGGTTGAACCCTGAGTCAAAGCTAGCAGTTGGAGCGCTGTATCATGAGTGACTTGAGGTCCTACAAAGACCTGTTTCAGAGTGTCCAGAAACCGAGGAACACTCCGCACCACATGATCGTTGCGCTCCCACAGCGGCGTAGCCCACTCCAACGCCCTGTCCGACAAGAGAGATATTATGAATCCCACCTTTGCCCGCTCTGTGGGAAAACGTGCAGCCAGGAGCTCGAGGTGTACACCACACTGGCTCACGAAACCCCTACAGGACTTTCTGTCCCCAGAGTATTTCTCAGGCAAAGGGAGGTGAGAGAGAGTCGGAACAGGGGTGGCAGTGGGTAAAGCTGCTGCAGCCACGCTAGCAGCCTGAACAGCAATCGCGGTAACATCCACCGCCGAGGTTGCACGCTCAAGAGATGCCAACCGGCCCTCCAGCAGCTGGATGTACCCCTGCAATCGCTGTTCATCCGCCATTACTTAGCCAGATCCTGGCGCTATTATATTTTTAGGGTTGGCGGAACGCACCGAATATATTTATTAAGTAAGATTGGTGCGTTCACCACCCGGGATCCACCGTGCAGGAAAGAACCTGCTGCTAAGTGAATGGCGGCACTATATGGCGGTACAATGTGATTACACACACGGGTTAACTTCACCCTGTGTGAAGGAAGTGATCCCTGTTAAGTCACAAGGTCGAGGAACCGCACAGAGAGCGCAAGCAAGGAACCACAGAACTCTATCTCAGGACACAGGATTAGAGTTAGTGTAGACCTTTTGCGATCGACACCACAATTGAGGTATCAGAGGTAACTAATATGCACAGAAGTGCATGCTGTGCCACACTAGCGGACGCCACTAACCACCCAGACTTGGGTAAGGTAAGCGCTCTAATAGCGCACGGTGCTGCACTGGCGGTCACAGCAGTTAGACGCTGCTTCGTGTGTTAAAGCTGTGATTTCAGCCGAGCGCTAGATTGCAGCCATACACCTTACGTGAGCAGTCATACACAAGGGATGGGTTTTTTAAGGAACGACTTGCACTCATCAACACACACACAATAACAATTGTATACTAGCGCATGGCCGTGCGGTCATGCAAAGCTTATATAGCTGCAGCACGTTCAGGACCCTTCAAAGAGGGACCAATGGATTTGCAGCAGTACCTGAGCATGTGACCCTAGATCTCCATTGAGAGATCTTGCCCTGGGCATGCTCAGTGTGTGCAAAGCAGGACTTAGTCCCAGAAAAGCCTGCTCGCTACAGATCAGTGCAAGGTACAAAAGCAGAGCCTGGACAAGCAGTAGTAACCCTTTGCACAGTACCAGTCTCAGCGAGACGCTGGGAGCGACGTCTCCGCTGAGCAGGCTCCACTGTGGCCGATGCAGAATGGGAGACCGCAGCAGACACGGATTGAGATTCCCCCGGTGCAGCAGAGGAAACTCGACTCCTAACATTAGGGACATCTAACTGGTCTGTAGGAGCCAGATATCTTAATGGTTGGTAGGGGATCAAATATTTATTTCTCACTGTAAAATGCAAATAAATGTATATAATTTATATAATTTGATTTTCTGGATTTTATTTTTGATATTCTATCTCTCAATGTTAAAATTAATCTACCCTTAAAATTATAGACTGTTCATGTCTTTGTCAGTGGGCAAACTTACAAAATCAGCAAGGGATCAAATACTTATTTCCTCCACTGTATAATCAGAAAACATGAGTTCGTGAGCCATTTAGTTGCTGTTGTTAGATCCAATAATTTAATGTTATTGAGACACAATGCAAAAATCTTTGGAAGATGTAAATACATTATTAGTTTATATAATATTCATTGATGGAATAGAGATTGCAATTTTATTGGGTTTTTACTCTTCATTTTATCCAATAAATAATGTATTATCAGATGCGAGTAGCATAGCATTTGCTGATGGTTTTGTTTTCTGAACATCCCTTATGTACTCAGGCAGCCATCCAAATCTTACTCATAGGGGAGATTCAGAATGCTGTTTGTACACATTCCTGCCTTCAGCCGCACAAACAATTATCCAAACGTACAATGTCTATATTAACTAAAAATAAGGAGGGAAATAAACAAAAAAAAAAAATGTTAATATACTGCTGACATAGTAAACTGGCATACTGGAATGTAAATTGCTATACATAGGAATGTCTAAGCTTCGGATATTATGACTAAACTAGTTAGCAGCTAGAGAAGGGAATGTTTGCTGCAGAATCTCCAAAAAATAAATCAAATATCCTTCTAGTAATCACTATTGTAAAACTTGAAATACTTAAAATTAGAGATATTGCTGAAATTCATGCACCTTCAGAAATATCTCCCCATGCAGATATTTTCAGGGCATCCGTATTACACTGAATCAGTTTAAACAGTTATTGTTATAGCAATCCCAGATTGGAATAAGATACCTTATTTTGAACTGTACATCATATAAAACAGAGAAATAATTATAGTGCCGGACTGTGGTCAATAGTAATTTTTCTAAATGACGTTGACTTAGCTTACAACTAAAGAATGGGTGCAGCACTGTAGAATCACATTACATATGATGTTAGGGTTGGCGGAATGCACTGAGTAAATATTGAGAAAGTATAGATGCGTTCGCAGCCCGGGGTCCACCGTGCAGGAGTGGAACCTGCTGTTAGTAAATGGTGGCACCATATGGTGGTACTATGCCTGAATAAACACGGGTTCCGTCAGCCGGTCTGTATAGGAGCGAACTCTGTTGCTTCACAGAGTCACCGAGATTAAAGGTAACGCTGTGCCCTGTTAACCTCACAGAGGACAAAAGCTCACTAACGGAGCAGGTGGCATAGAGTGGTCATACGGTCAGCAACAGCACTCAAGCAACTCCTCCCTGGAAGTGCCGGAATTCTAGTGGCTATATGCCAGCCCTAAATTCACACACACAAACTCCTCTCCGGAGGTGCCGGAATTCTAAACGGCTAACAGCCGACCCTGAGCACATGCTGACACAGACCACAAAGTAGCAAAGCTGATTCACTCATGGACATAAGTTGATACTAGCGCATGGCCGTGCGGCCATGCGAACCTTTTATAGAGGAAGCTCTCCAGGACCTTCCTAGTGGTCCAATAGGAACTGCTACAGGACCTGAGCATGTGACCCCCGACCTCCAATGAGAGGTCGTCCCTTGGGCATGCTCAGTAGAGGAAAAGCAGTACTTAGTCCCAGGAGTGTCTGCTCACCGCAGAACACTGCTGCCTACAATGGCTGAGCCAGGAAGATCAGCAGTAATCAGTAAGCGCACAGAATCTGCCTGAGCCAGACGCTGGGACCGATGTCTCCGCTGAGCAGGCTCCACTGCGGCTGAAGAAGAATGGAAGACTGCAGCGGAGATGGTTCAAGATTCCATCTGTGCAGAGGCGGGAACTCGACACCTAATATATGACAGTCTGATATCACGCTTTCTGTATGGAGACCTGCAAAATAGTTTGGATGAAACGGTAAATTCCTAAAGAAAGAAAAACCACTACTTATTAACAGCAATTTCAATAGAAATAGTATCCCCTAATCACTTCTAATGTCTAATCAGAAAATCTTAAAGAAAAATGTCCACCTTTCAAATTGTGACTTAGTGCTCAAGTGCTCTAGGGTTATGCAGCAGGTAAGTGATCCAAAGCACATAAGCAAGTCTACCTCTGAATGGTTCAAAAGAAACACAATTAACTTCAATCTCATAAAGAAGGCCTGGCAATAAGATAGACAGTTCATGCTAAAAATCCCTTCATTGCAGCCAAACAAAACAATTCTGCAAAATATGAGACAAAATTCCTCCAAAGTAATGATAAAGACTTATCACAAGTTATTGCAAAGTCTGATTGCAGTTGTGAAAAGTTATCAGAACCAGTTATTAGGTGTAAAGGGGAAATTACTTTTTACATGAATGTACGTTGTGCGGTCAATGATTATTTTTGGACATCATCTTGCCTTAGTTTAGAACTTCAGTATGGGTGCAACACATTAGAATCACATGACATATGGCAGGCCTCACTACACACTGCATATGGAAACCTTTAAAATAACCTGGATGAAAAGGTAGATTGCAAAAAATCCAAAAAATAGGTGAATTACCCATAGTTGTCTCTTTCTACCAGTCCGGCGTCAGACCCAACACGCCTTACAGCACGAGCCTTCATCAGACAGGAAGAGACAACTATGGGCAATTAGCCTACTCTTTTGTATTTTTTGACTCATTGATTCTCATTTCTTTTTCTCTGGGGTCTGTCACCATGATATGTCTTGGGCACTGAGATGTCTGGTGGTTGGAACACAGAAGAGATTATGATATTTTCCAGTGTTATGTTTGGACATCTTCACTGTTTAACATAACTTCTATTGCAAACTCCATGATCATGTATCATCTTCACAAATCATGACTGTTGAACCTCCAGCTATTTTTGCTGCCATATTAGAGGTGTTTTTCCGGTTTTTAAACCTTTATTAAACATATCACTCATAAAGATTAAGATTGTTTTTATAATAGCATGCTTTAGACACACTGTAGACACTTTTTAAACATATTTAACAAGGGGTCAAGGGATGTTACCTATATTGATAACTTAGTTGACCAAAGAAAACCAAGTAATTCATGGAGTCAAGTAGATTCAGACAGGATACGCATCAGTGCTAACCCTCCATAATGTATTACACATTTGTAAGGCAGTGGAGGTGCTGCCCACACCCCCTTGAAGATATGTGTTGAGATATAATGCATAGCATTGTTTTAAATGTGATTTTGTCTGTTTATTAATTTGCATGCATTTAGTTGGGTACAGATACAGATAATAGTTGGGAGGGGTTATGTAGGAAGACAGATGAAGACTCCCTGACAGTGAGTCAGTTACAGCCCAGAGTTCAGTGGAGAAAAACTTTAGGTCTGATAGCAGCGTGTGAGCAACGGTAACCTTAATGACATCACCGCCGGTCACACGCAGCTGCGTACTCATGCTCCGCTCAGTGTGAGCTGGTTGACTGGCAGAGCAATAGCATTACTGATTTTACCACTCAGGAATGCAACCAGATGTAGCAGAGTTGGGGCTTGTCATGGGACATCACCATTATCGATTACAGGTGTGTATAACTTAGATTTTACCCTAGTTTACAAGGCCAATATTGATAGGTTTGACTGTATCCCACATAAAAATTAAAAAGTGCGGCAAATATATGTATATATATATATATATATATATATATATATATATATATACAATACAGACCAAAAGTTTGGACACACCTTCTCATTTAAATATTTTTCTGTATTTTCATGACTATGAAAATTGTACATCTATCTATCTATCTATCATCAATATATCTATCTATTGATCTATCTATCTTCTATCTGTAGATCTATCTATCTATTATCTATCTATAGATCTATATATACAGTACAGACCAAAAGTTTGGACACACCTTCTCATTTAAAGATTTTTCTGTATTTTCATGACTATGAAAATTGTAAATTCACATTGAAGGCATCAAAACTATCATTTAACACATGTGGAATTATATACTTAACAAAAAAGTGTGAAACAACTGAAATTATGTCTTATATTCTAGGTTCTTCAAAGTAGCCACTTTTTGCTTTGATGACTGCTTTGCACACTCTTGGCATTCTCTTGATGAGCTTCAAGAGGTAGTCACCGGAAATGGTCTTCCAACAATCTTGAAGGAGTTCCCAGAGATGCTTAGCACTTGTTGGCCCTTTTGCCTTCACTCTGCGGTCCAGCTCACCCCAAACCATCTCAATTGGGTTCAGGTCTGGTGACTGTGGAGGCCAGGTCATCTGGCGTAGCACCCCATCACTCTCCTTCTTGGTCACATAGCCCTTGCACAGCCTGGAGGCATGTCTGGAGTCATTGTCCTGTTGAAAAAGTAAATGATGGTCCAACTAAACACAAACCGGATGGAATAGCATGCAGCTGCAAGATGCTGTGGTAGACATGCTGGTTCAGGATGCCTTTAATTTTGAATAAATCCCCAATAGTGTCACCAGCAAAGCACCCCCACACCATCACACCTCCTCCTCCATGCTTCACGGTGGGAACCTGGCAAGTAGAGTCCATTCGTTCACCTTTTCTGCGTGACACAAATACACGGTGGTTAGAACCAAAGATCTCAAATTTGGACTCATCAGACCAAAGCACAGATTTTCACTGGTATAATGCCCATTCCTTGTGTTCTTTAGCCCTAACAAGTCTCTTCTGTTTGTTGGCTGTCATTAGCAGTGGTTTCCTAGCAGCTATTTTACCATGAAAGCCTGCTGCACAAAGTCTCCTCTTAACAGTTGTTGTAGAGATATGTCTGCTGCAAGAACTCTGTTTGGCATTGACCTGGTCTCTAATCTGAGCTGCTGTTAACCTGCGATTTCTGAGGCTGGTGACTCAGATAAACTTATCCTCAGAAGCAGAGGTGACTCTTGGTCTTCCTTTCCTGGGGCGGTCCTCATGTGAGCCAGTTTCTTTGTAGCGCTTGATGGCTTTTGCCACTGCACTTGGGGGCAATTTCAAAGTTTTACCAATTTTTTGGACTGACTGACCTTCATTTCTTAAAGTAATGACGGTTATTCGTTTTTCTTTACTTAGCTGCTTTTTTCTTGCCATAATACAAATTCTAACAGTCTATTCAGTAGGACAATCAGCTGTGTATCCACCAGAGTTCTGCACAACACCACTGATCGTCCCAACCCAATTTATAAGGCAAGAAATCCCACTTATTAAACCTGACAAGGCACACCTGTGAAGTGAAAACCATTCCCGGTGACTACATCTAGAAGCTCATCAAGAGAATGCCAAGAGTGTGCAAAGCAGAGATCAAAGCAAAAGGTGGCTACTTTGAAGAACCTGGAATATAAGACATAATTTCAGTTGTTTCACACTTTTTTGTTAAGTATATAATTCCACGTGTGTTAATTCATAGTTTTGATGCCTTCAGTGTGAATGTACAATTGTCATAGTCATGAAAATACAGAAAAATCTTTAAATGAGAAGGTGTGTCCAAACTTTTGGTCTGCACTGTATATATATATATATATAATAAGAATAAGGTATTAGTCTATACCTTGGTCAAAATATGCAAGCTCACGACCCACGTCAAAGGTCCTCATTGTCTTGCAACACTAAAATCAAAAGCTGGGCAGAGTTCTAAATCTAATACAGGTCCTTCTCAAAAAATTAGCATATAGTGTTAAATTTCATTATTTACCATAATGTAATGATTACAATTAAACTTTCATATATTATAGATTCATTATCCACCAACTGAAATTTGTCACGTCTTTTATTGTTTTAATACTGATGATTTTGGCATACAACTCCTGATAACCCAAAAAACCTGTCTCAATAAATTAGCATATCAAGAAAAGGTTCTCTAAACGACCTATTACCCTAATCTTCTGAATCAACTAATTAACTCTAAACACATACAAAAGATACCTGAGGCTTTTATAAACTCCCTGCCTGGTTCATTACTCAAAACCCCCATCATGGGTAAGACTAGCGACCTGACAGATGTCAAGAAGGCCATCATTGACACCCTCAAGCAAGAGGGTAAGACCCAGAAAGAAATTTCTCAACAAATAGGCTGTTCCCAGAGTGCTGTATCAAGGCACCTCAATGGTAAGTCTGTTGGAAGGAAACAATGTGGCAGAAAACGCTGTACAACGAGAAGAGGAGACCGGACCCTGAGGAAGATTGTGGAGAAGGACCGATTCCAGACCTTGGGGAACCTGAGGAAGCAGTGGACTCAGTCTGGTGTGGAAACATCCAGAGCCACCGTGCACAGGCGTGTGCAGGAAATGGGCTACAGGTGCCGAAATGGGCTACAGAGAAGCAGCACTGGACTGTTGCTAAGTGGTGTCAAGTACTTTTTTCTGATGAAAGCAAATTTTGCATGTCATTCGGAAATCAAGGTGCCAGAGTCTGGAGGAAGACTGGGGAGAAGGAAATGCCAAAATGCCTGAAGTCCAGTGTCAAGTACCCACAGTCAGTGATGGTGTGGGGTGCCATGTCAGCTGCTGGTGTTGGTCCACTGTGTTTCATCAAGGGCAGGGTCAATGCAGCTAGCTATCAGGAGATTTTGGAGCACTTCATGCTTCCATCGGCTGAAATGCTTTATGGAGATGAAGATTTCATTTTTCAGCACGACCTGGCACCTGCTCACAGTGCCAAAACCACTGGTAAATGGTTTACTGACCATGGTATTACTGTGCTCAATTGGCCTGCCAACTCTCCTGACCTGAACCCCATAGAGAATCTGTGGGATATTGTGAAGAGAAAGTTGAGAGACGCAAGACCCAACACTCTGGATGAGCTTAAAGGGAACCTGTCACCCCGTTTTTTGAGATTGAGCTATAAATACTGTTAAATAGGGCCTGCGCTGTGTGTTCCTATAGTGTATGTAGTGTACCCCGATTCCCCATGTATGCTGAGAAATAACTTACCAAAGTCGCCGTTTTCGCCTGTCAATCAGGCTGGTCAGGTCGGGAGGGCGTGGTGACATCGGTGGTTCTTCCTCAGCTTTACGTTGGTGGCGTAGTGGCGTAGTGGTGAAGACACAGCGCGCGATCTGCGCTGTAATCCCTTGCATCGGTGGGGGCGGCCATCTTCCTGGGGCCGCGCGTGCGCAGATCGAGTGCTCTGCTGCACGGGGCTTCAGGAAAATGGCCGCGGGATGCCGCGCGTGCGCATTAGAGATCGCGGCGGCCATTTTCCCAAAGCCGAGTTTGCATCTCGGCTTTGGGAAAATGGCCGCCGCGATCTCTAATGCGCACGCGCGGCATCCCGCGGCCATTTTCCTGAAGCCCCGTGCAGCAGAGCACTCGATCTGCGCACGCGCGGCCCCAGGAAGATGGCCGCCCCCACCGATGCAAGGGATTACAGCGCAGATCGCGCGCTGTGTCTTCACCACTACGCCACTACGCCACCAACGTAAAGCTGAGGAAGAACCACCGATGTCACCACGCCCTCCCGACCTGACCAGCCTGATTGACAGGCGAAAACGGCGACTTTGGTAAGTTATTTCTCAGCATACATGGGGAATCGGGGTACACTACATACACTATAGGAACACACAGCGCAGGCCCTATTTAACAGTATTTATAGCTCAATCTCAAAAAACGGGGTGACAGGTTCCCTTTAAGGCCGCTATTGAAGCATCCTGGGCCTCCATAACATCTCAGCAGTGTCACAGGCTGATTGCCTCCATGCCACGCCGCATTGAAGCAGTCATTTCTGCCAAAGGATTCCCGACCAAGTATTGAGTGCATAACTGAACATTATTATTTGATGGTTTTTTTGTTTGTTATTAAAAAACACTTTTATTTGATTGGATGGGTGAAATATGCTAATTTATTGAGACAGGTTTTTTGGGTTATCAGGAGTTGTATGCCAAAATCATCAGTATTAAAACAATAAAAGACGTGACAAATTTCAGTTGGTGGATAATGAATCTATAATATATGAAAGTTTAATTGTAATCATTACATTATGGTAAATAATGAAATTTAACACTATATGCTAATTTTTTGAGAAGGACCTGTATTATATGAATCATTAATAGGCTGTAAGCCAGACACTCTATCTGTGTGATTAGTACCCTAAAAAAGTCTTATCCATGTACATTTATAAAACAAGTCCACCACCCCTTCATAAATTGGTAGGTTGTGAGTGATTGTTTCATGAGTATTTTGCACCTATGTTGTATCTGCCTTTATCAAGTGGCTGCTGCGTCCAGTAGTGCATTAGTTCTGTGACCTGGGTGGTTAAATACTGTTGACTTTTTTTTGTTATGTTTTCTGGAAATGTTTATGTCCTTTTTTAAACACTACTAACAGCTCTATAAGCCTTTTGCCATTTTTACCCCTTACCCTCATGGTTTACGATGCGCATCGCTCACACACTAATATCTGTTGACCTCCACAGCTCTGTGTCTTCAGCTCAGTTTGCTATCCATGGTCCGACAAAGACTATTTATTATTGTTTGTTTTTAGAAATGTACAGGTAATAGAGATAAATTATTCTAAAAAATCTTTGGAGCACCATGGTAATTCTTTTGCCTCTAAATGGCGATTGTGAATTTGCTTTTAGATGCCACTAGAGAATAGATCCAATTTTATTGTCTGCTGTGAATGCTTCTCTTTGGAGTCTGCTAAGACACTCAACATTCAAGTGTAATTACAGAAAAAAGTTAGAAGCTTCCAGAGCTCCTAGGACTAAACCGAAGCAATATCCTCACCTAACAAACATAAATATGTCATATCACAGGCTGCTATTGCCAAGATGTTACTATATAATGATTGAACTGAATCCATAAAGTATTTTGCCCATTTTTTCCTAAAGATAACCTAGGAAATTAATCTGCTAATGCTAATCTGTGACATTTGGAGGCTTGTTGATAGGCTTGATCTTTAAACTTGTGTGTCCTTCCTCTGATTTTAAATAATCAATGGGGTATATATAGTCCCCCAGTTAGTGCAGACACGCAAACAAGTAAAAACAAGGACCTTTATATTCATACTAGATGGAGGCCCAATTCTAACTCATCGGGTATTCTAGAATATGTATGTCCACGTAGTATATTGCCCAGCCATGCAGTATATTGCCCAGCCATGTAGTATATTGCCCAGCCACGTAGTATATTGCCTAGCCACGTAGTATATTGCCCAGCCACGTAGCATATTGCCCAGCTACGTAGTATATTGCCCAGCCACGTAGTATATTGCCCAGCTACGTAGTATATTGCCCAGTCACATATAGTAGATAAGGAATCTAAGGGGTTAATGGTGGGGCGGTGACGTCAGAGGGCGGGGCTGTGTGGCCGCTGCTCCCATGTGTCTGAGATCATTGATGATTAGCCGCGATCACGTGGTTACCTGGGGAGGAGGTGAAGTTCCGGCCGGCGCCGCTCACAGCCTGGACGTGGAAGTGTCGGACGGGCAGGGTGATGTCCGCCTGCAGCCCCGGCCCCCACACCAGGCTCCGCTCCGGGCTCACAGCCTCCGGACACCCGGCAGCATGGAGGCTCCCTGCACAGAACAACAGGAGCAGCAGCAGCGGCGCCGTCCTCATCCTGGTTGCATTGCGGTCTCTCGGAAAGTTATCTACTAAACGCTTGTGTCATTAAGGGAGAGGTTTAGGGTGCAGGTAGTGATCCTAGAAAAGGTGGTGGAGGCAGAAGCAGTGGAGAAGTATTAGACACAGAGGTTTGTCTCACAAACCTCAGTGATTCCAAGACATTTGAAGCAGCCTCTTGCCCGCCTGCTTCCACAGCCACCTGAGTCACCCAGCACCCAGTCTGTGAGATGTAATGCCCCTGGTCATGTTTGCTCATCCAAGTGTCAGTGGTGAAATGCACCCTGGCAGGCATACATTTTTTCAAGGAACAGATGATGTCTGTGACATGTTGTTGTAGCGCAGGCCCAGCTTTCTTAGAGAAGTAATGGCGACTGGGCAACTGGTACCAGGGGACTGCAACTACCATCAGCTTTTGGAAACAGTCTGTATCCACCAGGTGGAAAGGCAGCATTTCTGTGGTCAACAGATTGGGAATGGTGGAGTTCAAATCCTTAGCTTCAGCTTCTATAAGAGGAAACTTTATTTTATGTGATTACAACTGCAGGACCGAGGGCTGACCATTGTGCTGACAGAGGGTGTAGTACGGTGAACACAAGAAACTGCTAAACTGTGAGTGCAGTGATGGCCGATATGTTATGGTGGGTTGAGAAAAATGTGCTGTGCTCCATGAAACAAAAAAAGCAGGCATCTCCAATTCTGTAACAGCTGAAGGCTCTCACTTATCCTGACTGTAGGGGGTAAACAAGTGAAGGTTCTGTGGCCAGAGACCTGTGTGAGAACATTTAACACAGTGATGGAAGAGGAAGAAGCAGCAGATAAATTTCTTCTGCAAAGTTGGCATATAACAAGAGTTCGATCATCCTTTGCAGTCTCAAAAAGGGACCCTTGCTGCCCCTGTGAACTGCAGACTTGTGACAGCTGCTGGCCACAGCCATAGTTGTGGCTGAGAAAGCAGTGCTTGTCATGGTTGCATCACTCAGTGTCTGAGTAGGAAGCTGCAACGTAACCTCCTCATCTGCCTCCTCCTACAACTCCTCTGCTGAGCTACTCAGCTGTGTGTCTCTGGGTTCACACCAAGTGGGATCTACAACTTCATCGTCATCCTTTCTTTTCTCCAACTCATCACCTTGAGAGTCATACTTTTGCTCTTCCTGCCCTGACAACACAGTACAGTCCACGTGCGGCCCCACGTGGGGCATGATGCCTGCACCCCAATATTTGCCCAGATGATTTTGATTAGGAAATGTGGCCTGGTGCCTGTACAACAATATTAGCTCAAACGATTTTGATTAGGAAATGGGGCCTGGTGAATGCACAATATTAGTCCAAAAACTTTTGATTAGGAAATGCGGTCTGGTGCCGGCACCCTAATATTTGCCCAAATGATTTTGATTAGGAAATGTGGCCTCGTGCCTGCACAACAACATTGACCAAAACAATTTTCATAAGGAAATGGGGCCAGGTGCCTGCACAACAATATTTGCCCAAATGATTTTGATTAGGAAATGTGGCCTGGTGCCCGCACAACAATATTGACCAAAACAATTTTCATAAGGAAATGGGGCCTGGTGCATGCAGAACAATATTTCCAGCAAATAAAGTAGTACACTGTAATGCTGCAGCATGCAATCATGAAATATATGAAACTTAAATTGCATTACTGATTTAGAAAATTTGGATCCTACCTTCCAATATCAATGTAGGCTTTAACCCAAAAGAGGATTTACACAGGCAGTTCCCCAGCAATGAGAATCGCCTTATCGTAGCTGCCGTGTAGACATGAATTCGCAAATTTATGTGCTAAGTATTCTCAATTTTCAATAATTTTCTAGACTAGAGCAGTAATTCAATTCAAATTTCATATATTTCATGTTTGCATTCTATAGCTACTTTGCTGGTTAGATACGGAGATGACTACTCTTAGTTAGCACCTGTTCACACCTGCTTGGTGTGCCAGTCAGTCTTTTGATATTAGTATACTTATGCCCTCTGACTAAGCACTTCACCCCTCAACCTCTAGCACTTTTAATTACAGCAGGATCTTACCTTCCCATATCAATGTAGGTTTTAGCACAAGAGAAAATTCACACAGGCTGGTTCCCAGCAACGGGAATCGCTTTATCATGGCTGCCGGGTACACATGATTTCTCTAATTTTCTAGAAGAGTAATTAAATTTAACCCCTTACTGACATGACTTATGGACAGGATAATACATATGATGTCAGTATCCCCTTCTTTGATGTGGTCTCCGGCGGTGAGCCCGCATCAAAGCCAGGACATGTCAGCTGTTTTGGACAGCTGACCTGTGGCTGCAATATGGGCGGGTGGAATTGCGATCCACCCACACCTATTAGCTAATTAAATGCCACTGTCAAACTCTGACAGCAGCATTAAAACACCGACCATCGGGCGGGAAATACATGCACCACTGACCCCCATCACATGATTGGAGGTCATCAGTTCAACAGCATAACAACCAGAGGTCTCCTTGAGACCTCTATGGTTGATGCCAGATTGCTATGAGCGCCACCCTGTGGCCGGCGCTCATAGCAATGCTGTAATTCTGCTACATTGAGGTGATCTGAGCATCGTCTCTATGTAGTAGAATCGATCGAGCTATGGCAGGTTCTAGCCTCCGAAAGAGGCTATTGAAGCATGCCAAAAGTTAAAGAAAAATGTTTTTATAAATATTAAAAAAAAAAAACATTCACCCCCATTGCTCCCTATTCAAAGTAAAACAATAAAAAAATCAAACCTTCACAAATTTGGTATCACAATGTTCAGAATCACCTGATCTATCAATAAAAAAAGGATTAACCTGATCGCTAAATGGCATAGCGAGAAAAAAAATCAAAACACCAAAATTACTTTTTTTTGGTCGGCTAGACATTGCATTAAAATGCAATAACGGGCGATCAAAAGAACGTATCTGCACAAAAATGGTATCATTAAAAACAGCAGCTTGGTGCACAAAAAATAAGCCCTTACCCAACCCAAGATCACTAAAAATTTGGCAAGTTTTGGAATTTTTTTTCACCACTTAGATAAAAAATAACCTTAACATGTTTGATGTCTATGAACTCATAGTGATAGGTCAGTTTTAGCATTTAATGAACCTAGCAAAAAAAGCCAAACAAATAACAAGTGTGGGATTGCACTTTTTTTGCAATTTCACCGCACTTGCTGCATGACCAGCTCTACGCTCGCCTACTGTATTCTCACCCATCCCTTGTAGATTGTGAGCCTTCGCGGGCAGGGTCCTCTCTCCTCCTGTACCAGTTATGACTTGCATTGTTTAAGATTATTGTACTTGTTTTTATCATGTATACCCCTCCCTACATGTAAAGCGCCATGGAATAAATGGCGCTATAACAATAAATAATATTAATAATAATAACTTGGAATTTTTATCCTGTTTTCTGTTACATGACATGGTAAAACCAATGGTATCTTTCAAAAGTACAACTCTTCCCGCAAAATAAGTCCTCACATGGCCATATTTACGGAAACATAAAAAAGTTATGGCTCCAGAAAGAAGGGGAGCAAAAAACAAAAACGCAAAGCTAAAAAAAGCTCCGGTCATGAAGGGGTTAAATTTCATATATTTCATATTTGTATGCTACAGTATGCTACTTTATTTGTTGGTTATATATGGAAATGGCTACTCTAAGTAAGCACCTGTTCACACCTGTTTTGATGTGCTGCTCCATCTTTTGATATTAGTATACTTAGGCTCTGACTGAGCACTCCATCACTCAACCTCAGGAATTTTTTAATTACAGCAGGATCGTACTTTCGCAGATCAATGTAGGCTTTAGCCCAAGAGTGGGTTCACACAGGCAGGTTCCCAGCAGCGAGAATTGCATTATCGTGGTACACATGAATTGGCCAACTTATGCGCTAAGTATTCTCAATATTTCAAATTTTCTATAGCAGTAATGCAATTCAAATTTAATATATTTCATGGATTCATGCTGTAGTGCTACAGCGTTCTACAGGGTGGGCCATTTACATCTATACACCTAAACAAAATGGGAATGGTTGGTGATATCAACTTCCTGTTTGTGGCACATTAGTATATGGTAGGGGGAAAACTTTTCAAGATGGGTGGTGACCATGCCGGCCATTTTGAAGTCAGCCATTTTGGATCCAACTTTAATTTTTGTCAATGGGAAGAGGGTCATGTGACACATCAAGCTTTTTGAGAATTTCACAAGAAAAACAATGGTGTGCTTGGTTTTAACATAATTTTATTTCATGAGTTATTTACAAGTTTCTCTTTGTTTACAGCCATTGACATGTCGCAGAGGTTAACACGTGAGGAGCGGATAGAAATTGTGTTGATGTCTGCTGAACGCAGTACCAGGGTCATTGCAGCAGATTTCAATGCAAGACACCCTACGAGACTACCCATCTCACATGCTACAAGCAAACTACTTGCCAAATTTCCTGAAACAGGTTCGTTCACTTTTGGATTTGCCGAAATGTGGACGCAAGAAAACTGTCACTAATAAAAAAAATCAGTGGCTGTTTTAGCTTCATTCAGCAAAAGCCCACAGCATAGCACTTGCCGCATGTCACTGGAGAGTGGCATCAGTCGAACATCCCTTCGACAGATATTACCTACTTACAAATGGCACCCTTACAAAATCCAGCTGCTGCAGCATCTCAACAAGAATGACCCAGATCGGCATGCTGAATTTGCAGAATGGGCAAAACAAAAATTGGTACAGGACCCTCAGTTTACACAGAACAGTATGTTCAGTGATGAGGCAAACTTTTTATGAATGGTGAAGTTAACAAGCAAAACCTCCACTATTGGTCAATGCCACTAGATTTCTGAAATTGCTACATGATGATGTGTTGCCCTCATTATTCACTGAAGATGGCACGTTCCCTGAGTTTTTCCAGCAAGATGGTGCATCACCACATTATTAGTGTCAGGTCTGAGCATTCCTACATGAACAAAAGAACCACTCAAAGCAAATAGTATCAGGATCCTAGAGAACAACCAAAAAACCAAAACGCAACAAGGATCCTTAAAATATAACTTTTAATATTTAAAGCTAAAAAAGTTTGTTCCAATATATGCAACAAAGGTATTTCAAGTTATAACCCATGAAAGTCAGATACAAACTACCTTACCCTGTCTGGTAGCCTATTCTCAATCCCTACCTGACAGCGGAGGTTGGCACCCTAAGTTTCTGCGGTAGGCGCCCCCGCTCCTCGACGACTGGCCCTAATAGACCTAAATAGACCCTATATTCCCTGAAAAAGACGTGCCAAATCTATCCACCCCAGAAAAAATGAAAGAAATATAAAAAATCAAAACACTACACAAATGAAAGTAGAAAAAAATCAAAAAAATAAACATAGCAGAAAAACAGAAAAAAAATTTTCTTGATCCGTCGAATCAGAGAGTCCCTTAAATAGGGATATTTGGAAATGTCACTGCCAAAGGGGTAGAAATAACACCCATGTCTCTTTAATCCAGAAAGATATCAGCGGGCCACTCCATCTCATATATATACTTCAGGGTGACCATGTGCTTCTGTACATTCAATGATGTTTCCCAAAAAGGGACATATCCAGTATAAATACCCCCCAAAAAATGAAAGGAATATAAAAAAAATTAAAAAAAACTACAAAAATAAAAAATGAAAAAAATAAACACAGCAAAAAAACACAAAATTGTTGTCTGCCAGAGGAAAAAAGTCCCTTAAAGGGAAATAGTCCAAAATCACATCCCAATAAGTACAAATACCAATGTCTCGTTTATCCATAAAATATCAGCGAGCCACTCCATCCCGTATATTTTTACTTACAAGAAAAAAATATAATAATAAATATAGTCCAGAAAATAAATCCAAAATCAGTCCAATGACTCCCAAATAAATGGATTTCACAAGAGGACAGTGGCCCACCTCATACCAGAGACATCCCAGCAAAAAGAAAAAACAGAGGACCATCAAAGCCGGTTAAAAAAGTTGTCCCAAGACACCCCATAGTTCAATACTGTATCCAACGCTTCTACTCATCTGCGTCCCAGAGGCGTTGTGGGTGTTGATGCGATCACCCAGCTCCGTTAAGACTCCTGCCGGGATGTCCTCCCGGGACTAGGAATAGGGAGGACATCCCGGCAGGAGTCTTAACGGAGCTGGATGATCGCATCACCACCCACAACGCCTCTGGGACGCAGATGAGTAGAAGCGTTGGATACAGTATTGAACTATGGGGTGTCTTGGGACAACTTTTTTAACCGGCTTTGATGGTCCTCTGTTTTTTCTTTTTGCTGGGATGTCTCTGGTATGAGGTGGGCCACTGTCCTCTTGTGAAATCCATTTATTTGGGAGTCATTGGACTGATTTTGGATTTATTTTCTGGACTATATTTATTATTATATTTTTTTCTTGTAAGTAAAAATATACGGGATGGAGTGGCTCGCTGATATTTTATGGATAAACGAGACATTGGTATTTGTACTTATTGGGATGTGATTTTGGACTATTTCCCTTTAAGGGACTTTTTTCCTCTGGCAGACAACAATTTTGTGTTTTTTTGCTGTGTTTATTTTTTTCATTTTTTATTTTTTTAGTTTTTTTGACTTTTTTTATATTCCTTTCATTTTTTGGGGGTATTTATACTGGATATGTCCCTTTTTGGGAAACATCATTGAATGTACAGAAGCACATGGTCACCCTGAAGTATATATATGAGATGGAGTGGCCCGCTGATATCTTTCTGGATTAAAGAGACATGGGTGTTATTTCTACCCCTTTGGCAGTGACATTTCCAAATATCCCTATTTAAGGGACTCTCTGATTCGACGGATCAAGAAAAAATTTTTTCTGTTTTTCTGCTATGTTTATTTTTATGATTTTTTTCTACTTTCATTTGTGTAGTGTTTTGATTTTTTATATTTCTTTCATTTTTTCTGGGGTGGATAGATTTGGCACGTCTTTTTCAGGGAATATAGGGTCTATTTAGGGCTATTCGGGCCAGTCGTCGAGGAGCGGGGGCGCCTACCGCAGAAACTTAGGGTGCCAACCTCCGCTGTCAGGTAGGGATTGAGAATAGGCTACCAGACAGGGTAAGGTAGTTTGTATCTGACTTTCATGGGTTATAACTTGAAATACCTTTGTTGCATATATTGGAACAAACTTTTTTAGCTTTAAATATTAAAAGTTATATTTTAAGGATCCTTGTTGCGTTTTGGTTTTTTGGTCATTCCTACATGAACAGTTTCCTGGAAAGTGGATTGGTCATCGTGGGCCAGTTGAATGGCCACCAAGGTCTCTCGATCTGACCCCCTTAGACTTTTATCTTTGGGGTCACCTGAAGGCAATTGTCTATGCTGTGAAGATACGAGATGTGCAGCATCTGAAACAACGGATACTGGAAGCCTGTGCTAGCATTTCTTCTGTGGTGTTGCTATCAGTGTGTCAAGAGTAGGAGAAGAGGGTTGCATTGACAATCCAACACAATGGGCAGCACATTGAACACATTTTATAAGAGGTCACAAACTTGTAAATAACTCATGAAAGAATAAAGTTATGTTAAAACCAAGCACACCATTGTTTTTCTTGTGAAATTCTCTATAAGATTGATGTGTCACATGACCTTCTTCCCATTGGAAAAAATAAAGTTGGATCCAAAATGGCCAACTTCAAAATGGCCACCATGGTCACCACCCATCTTGAAAAGTTTTCCCCTCCCACATACTAATGTGCCACAAACAGGAAGTTGATATCACCAACCATTCCCATTTTATTTAGGTGTATCCATATAAATGGCCACCCTGTACTTTATTTCTTGGTTATATATGGAGATGGCAACTCTTAGTAAGCAACTGTTCACACTTGCTTTTTGTTTGGATTCCAATCTTTTGATATTTGCACAACAATATTAGCCCAAATGATTTTGATTAGGAAATGTGGACTCCTGCCTGCACAACACTATTAGCAAAAACCACAAACTAGTTAGACGCTGGAAGGTCGATTTCACACAGGATCCTATCAAACTATATGATGACTTGCAGCAGCAGCAGTAGTAGTCTCTCTGCACTGTTGCACTGACAAAACGATGCCAGCAATACAACATGTCTGTTTTTTATATGGAGAGGGACATGTGACCGCGGCAGCCAATGACAGAAGCCCTTGTGTCTTGGCACTGTGGATGGTTTCTGTGCCCTGATTGGCTGCCAAAATCTACACCCATTAAATAAATAAGACTCTGCCGCTACTCTGACCTCTACCAACCCCATCCCCTCATAAAACACGTCCCCACGCTTCCTATACAGAACCACTATCCCAGCACATGTCCCTATAAAAGAAAAGCATTAGTGGAAATGTGATCAGTTGCTGAACTATGGCCGAATTTTGCTGACTGAGGGAAAATGTTTGGGAATCGGAACTCACATCCAAATAAGCTATATTTGTGCCGAATTTAAGATTGGCGAACCTTTTCCGAACAATTTCTCTCATATCTAATTATATGGTCTTGAGAGCATTGACCACATTCCCCATATCTGCACTTTTGCTTGTCATTCTGCAATGTCTGGTTTTCAAAAAATTCAAATGTTGTTGAACCACCAGTGTAAGGCCGGCTTCACACTTGCGAGTTTTACGGACGTAAGAGCGCAGAAACTACGTCCGTAAAACTCGCAAAAAATACGGCACAATTATTCTCTATGCCTCTGCTCCTATCTGCCGTATTTTACTGATCAGTATTATACGGCTTTCTACGGCCGTACAAAATCGCAGCATGCTGCGTTTGTCACCGTACTGCGCAAGAAATACGCCAATGAAAGTCTATGGAAGCGTGAAAAATACGGATTTCACACGGACAAGCAGTGTGACTTGCGAGAAATACGCAGCGCTGTTAGAGAGAAAAGCCGGTAATTCAGTGCGGTGTACAGTAAAATCACACTGACAGCTTACAGTCCAATAGGTAGAATAAATGTGTACACATAGAATAGGTATATATATATATATATGTCAGTGAGACACATATATGTATATATATTACTATTTATTCCAGCGCTATACAGCTTGAAAGCCGGTAATTCAATTACCGGCTTTTTCTTTCTCCTTCCTAAAACCCGACATGATTTGAGACATGGTTTACATACAGTAAACCATGTCTTCTCTCCATTTTTTTTGCAGATTCCACACTACTAATGTCAGTAGTGTGTATCTGCAAAATTTGGCCGTTCTAGCTCTTAAAATAAAGGGTTAAATGGCGGAAAAAATTGGCGTGGGCTCCCGCGCAATTTTCTCCGCCAGAGTAGTAAAGCCAGTGACTGAGGGCAGATATTAATAGCCTGGAGAGGGTCCACGGTTATTGCCCCCCCCTGGCTAAAAATATCTGCCCCCAGCCACCCCAGAACAGGCACATCTGGAAGATGCGCCTATTCTGGCACTTGGCCACTCTCTTCCCATTCCCGTGTAGCGGTGGGATATGGGGTAATGAAGGGTTAATGCCACCTTGCTATTGTAAGGTGACATTAAGCCTAATTAATAATGGAGAGGCGTCAATTATGACACCTATCCATTATTAATCCAATTGAATGAAAGGGTTAAATAAAACACAAACACATTATTTAAAATTATTTTAATGAAATAAAAACAATGGTTGTTGGAGTATTTTATTCTACGCCCAATCCAATCACTGAAGACCCTCGTTCTGTGAAAGAAAAAACATAATAAACCAACAATATACTTACCCTCCGCAGATCTGTAACGTCCAACGATGTAAATCCTTCTGAAGGGGTTAAAACATTTTGCAGCAAGGAGCTTTGCTAATGCAGGCTGCTCCTCGCTGCAAAACCCCGGGGAATGAGTCTAAATATAGATCAATGAGCTATATTTAGCTTCATTTGCGGTGAGGCGCCCTCTGCTGGATGTTCATAGATCGTGGGAAATTTCCTAGAAAGCTCCCAGGCTTTCTAGGCAAGTTCCCACGATCTATAAACAGCCAGCAGAGGGCGCCTCACCGCAAATGAAGCTAAATATAGCTCATTGATCTATATTTAGACTCATTCCCCGGGGTTTTGCAGCGAGGAGCAGCCTGCATTAGCAAAGCTCCTTGCTGCAAAATGTTTTAACCCCTTCAGAAGGATTTACATCGTTGGACGTTACAGATCTGCGGAGGGTAAGTATATTGTTGGTTTATTATGTTTTTTCTTTCACAGAACGAGGGTCTTCAGTGATTGGATTGGGCGTAGAATAAAATACTCCAACAACCATTGTTTTTATTTCATTAAAATAATTTTAAATAATGTGTGTTAGGACTGGCGGAACGCACCAAGACAGATGATAAAGGTGCGTTCGCAGTCCGGGGTCCACCGTGCAGGTGAGAACCTGCTGCTAGCAATTAGCAGACAATATGGCGGTACACTAAAGTATACACGCGTGGGTTAAACCTCACCCAGCGTGAAGAAAGCGATCCTGTTAATTCACAGGACCGCAGTACCGCACTAGTGCGCGAGCAAGTGGTCAGCGGACTTAACCCCCGAAGGGATTGGAGCCCGATTAGACCCTTGCTGGCATAACACCGCAACTGGGTGTGTAGAGAACCTTAAGCAATCTATGTGCACAAGAGTGCGAGCGATGCCGCACTAACGGACGCCACTAACCACCCAGACTCGGGTATGGAAAGCGCAAGGCAGGCGCACGGCGCCGTACTGGCAGGCACAGCTACAGGACGCTGTGATGTGTGTTAGTGCTGTAGGCTAAGTCGGGCGCTAGGTAGCAGCCATACACCTTCCGCGAACAGACATTCAATAGGGTAGGGGTTTCCAAGGACGACTTGCACTCACAACATACACACATAAGCAATTGTAAGACAATACTAGCGCATGGCCGTGCGGTCATGCGCAGTTTATATAGCAGCAGCACAGGAAGTCGCCACAGCACTTTTGCCCTTCTAGGACCTGCCAAGAGGACCAATGGAATGTGCTGCAGAGCCTGAGCACATGACCCTCGATCTCCAACGGGAGACCTTACGCTGGGCATGCTCAGTACATGCAGACAAGGACTTAGTCCCAGAGAAGTCCGCTCGCTGCTGACCAGCACTGACTTTAAAGGCAGAGACTGGAGAAGCAGCACTAACTCTCAGAACAGAGTGAGAATGAGCAAGACGCTGGGACCGACGTCCTTGCTGAGCAGGCTCCACTGCGGCTGGACAAGAATGGGAGACCGCAGCGGAAGTGGCTCAAGATTCACCCTGTGCAGAAGCGGGAACTCGACCCCTAACATTACCCCCCCCCTAGGGCCCCCCCCTCCTTGGGCCTCGCTACGTTCGAAGGCAGCAATGAGCTGCGGGGCCCGAATGTGCTCAACAGGCTCCCAGGACCTGTCCTCGGGGCCATAACCCTTCCAGTCCACCAAATAAACTTTTTTACCACGCACCACCTTGCACCCCAAAATAGCGTTCACCTCATAATCGTCCGTAGACGAACCCGATGTCCCAGCAGATGACTCGGAAAAGCGGGACATATACACGGGTTTCAAGAGGGACACATGAAAGGTGTCGGTGATACCCAGGCGTGGCGGAAGGGCCAAACGATAGACCACAGGATTAACCTGCTCGAGGACCTTGAATGGACCCAAGTAGCGAGGAGCAAATTTAGTGGACTCAACTCGCAGCCTGATGTTACGGGCGGAGAGCCACACCAAGTCGCCAGGAGCAAAGGTCGGGGTGGGGCGCCGATGAGCATCAGCGGAGGACCTCATTCTCTCCTTAGAGGCCCGAATGGCATCCTGAGTGCGGTCCCAAATATCCCGTGCCTCCACAGCCCAGTCTGCCACCCTGGAGTCGGCGGAAGACACGGGCATAGGCACAGGTACCCGTGGATGCTGACCATAGTTGAGGAGGAATGGGGTTTGTCCAGTGGAGTCGGCAACGGCGTTGTTCAGTGCAAACTCTGCCCATGATAGCAAGGATGCCCAGTCATCCTGCCTGGCTGAAACAAAATGTCGCAGGTATGTGACCAAGGTCTGGTTGGCCCTCTCTACCAACCCATTCGTCTCGGGATGATAAGCGGAAGAGAGATTCAACTCAATACTGAGAAGACGACAGAGCTCTCTCCAGAACCGAGACGCAAACTGGGGACCCCGGTCACTGACAATTTTGTCTGGCATACCATGTAGGCGGAAGATATGTCTGATGAACAACGCTGCCAAGGCCCGTGCAGAAGGTAACCGCGGCAGCGGCACCAAATGCACCATTTTTGAGAAATGATCGGTGATGACCCAAATGATGGTACAGCCGCGAGACTTGGGCAAACCCACAACAAAGTCCATCCCGACCATCTCCCAGGGCCTATCTGCCACTGGCAAGGGATAGAGCAAACCAGCTGGCCTTTGACGCGGAGATTTATTTTTGGCGCAGGAGACACACGCCAGAACATAATCCCTGACATCCCGGACCATATGCGGCCACCAGTACGTCCTCGCCAGTAGCTCAGATGTCCTCTTTGTCCCAAAGTGTCCACCCACCCTGGACGAATGAGCCCAAGAGAGAACCTCCGGTCACAAATTAATGGGCACAAAAGTCTTGCCCGGAGGCACAGACTCTAGCGATACCGGCGCCACGGTTCTCAGGCTCTTGGAAGGGACAATAAGCCGAGGCTCCTCTTCCTCCTCCTCAGTTGACATAAGGGAGCGAGAGAGAGCGTCAGCACGGATATTCTTCTCCCCGGCGAGATAATGAAGGGAAAAGTGGAACCGGGAGAAGAACAGGGACCATCTGGCCTGGCGAGAATTTAGCCGCTGGGCTGTCTGCAAATAGACCAAATTTTTGTGGTCCGTGTAAACTTGGAAGGGAAACCGCGCACCTTCCAGAAGGTGTCTCCACTCCGAAAAGGCCAACTTCATTGCTAGCAACTCCCTGTCCCCGATGGAGTAGTTCCTCTCCGCTGGCGTGAAGGTCTTGGAGAAGAAGAAGCATGGATGCTTCCGACCTTGAGCATCCTTTTGGTAGAGGACTGCTCCAGCACCAACGGACGAGGCATCCACCTCCAGTAGGAATGGCTTATCCACATCGGGACGATGTAAGATGGGAGCGCTAGCAAAGTGGGACTTAATAGAAGTGAAGGCCTTGGAGACCTCTTCCGACCACAATTTGGGATTCGCTCCCTTCTTGGTGAGGGCTACCAAGGGAGCCACCAGAGTTGAGAAGTGGGGAATGAACTGGCGGTAATAGTTTATGAACCCCATAAAGCGCTGCACCGCTTTAAGAGAATGGGGCTCTTGCCAGTCCATCACAGCCTGTAGTTTGGCAGGATCCATAGCCAATCCCTGGGCGGAGATGATATAGCCCAGGAAAGGTAAGGACTCCTGCTCAAACACACACTTCTCCAACTTTGCGTAAAGAGAGTTTGCCCGTAGGAGGTCGAAGACTCTGCCAACATCTCTCCGGTGGGAGTCAATATCTGGAGAAAAGATGAGAATATCATCCAGATAGACTACAACCGAGGTGGAAAGCATATCCCGGAAGATGTCGTTGACAAAGTCTTGAAAAACGGCAGGTGCATTACAGAGCCCGAAGGGCATCACCAGATACTCATAGTGCCCATCTCTGGTGTTAAATGCCGTTTTCCACTCGTCCCCCTCACGGATGCGAATCAGGTTGTAAGCACCCCGCAGATCTAGTTTCGTAAACACTCTAGCTCCCCGAAGCCTATCGAAAAGCTCAGATATCAACGGCAAAGGGTACTTGTTCTTAACTGTGATAGCATTAAGACCCCTGTAGTCTATGCATGGACGTAGTTCTCCATTCTTCTTCTGCACGAAGAACAACCCTGCCCCAGCAGGTGACACTGACTTCCTAATGAACCCTCTTGCCAGATTCTCTTGTATGTACTGAGACATTGCCTCCATTTCTGGGAGAGATAATGGATAGACTCGACCCCGGGGAGGCTCAGCACCAGGCAAGAGATCGATAGGACAGTCATAGGGGCGATGGGGCGGAAGGGTCTCCGCCGCCTTCTTGGAGAACACGTCTGCATAAGACCAATATTGCTTGGGGAGAGAGGATAGATCTGCGGGTACCTCAGTAGTAGCAACCTGAACGCACTCTCGGTGACACCTACCCCCACATGATTCACCCCATCCCAGAATTCTGCCTGAGGACCACTCGATGTGAGGAGAGTGGTACCGTAGCCAAGGTATCCCCAACAGGACCTCATCAATACCCTCAGGAATGACGAGTAGAGAAATAATCTCCTGATGGGATGGCGACAGGGACAGAGTAACAGGGATGGTCTGATGTGTTATCTGTGCGGGGAGTGTCGACCCATTCACCACTCGTACCGTTACTGGTTGGGATAGCATAACCAGGGGTATTGCGTGACGTTGGGTGAAGGCAGAAGACATAAAATTGCCCTCCGCCCCAGAATCCACGCAGAGGTCTACCGAGTGGGAGGATGAGCCAAAGGTAATTGTCCCCTTAAAGGACAATTTGGAGGCAAACGTCGCAGTGTCTAGTGCACCTCCACCTACTACCACTAGACGCTGACGTTTCCTCGACCGCTGATGACATCTGGTGGCAAGATGTCCTGACTGTTGGCAAACCTGGCAACCCTGGAGTGCACGAGCAGTCTGGGACTTAGATCCCGCTCGTGACACCACCTTAGGTTCCTGGAACTCAGGAGCCTGAACTGGAGATTCCAAAGGTTTGGCGAAGGTGGGAGCCAGCCGAAACCTCTGCCTACACTGGGCTCGCTCTAACCTCCGCTCGTGAAAACGGCGGTCAATGCGAGTAGATACTGCTATTAACTCCTCCAGTGTGGCGGGAATCTCCCTAGTGGCCAGAGCGTCCTTAACGTGGTCAGCCAGCCCCCTCCAAAATATAGGGATAAGGGCTTTATCCGACCACTCCAGCTCAGATGCCAGAGTGCGGAATTGGACGGCAAAAAGGCTGACCAAGGACGAGCCCTGAGTCAGTGCCAACAGTTGGAGCGCCGTGTCATGGGTGACACGAGGTCCTAGAAAGACCTGTTTCAGAGTGCTCAGGAATAACGGAGCACTCTGCACCACATGATCGCCACGCTCCCACAGCGGCGTAGCCCACTGCAACGCCCTGTCCGACAATAAGGAAATTATAAAGCCCACCTTAGCCCTCTCTGTAGGGAAACGAGAGGCCAGAAGCTCGAGATGTATTGAGCACTGACTCACGAAACCCCTACAGGACTTACTGTCACCAGAAAATTTCTCTGGTAGCGGGAGGCGAGATAGCGTCGGTACAGGAGCGGCAGTGGACAAGGTAGCTGCAGCCACACTTGCAGCCTGAACAGCGACAGCAGTAACATCCACAGCTGAGGTTGAACGCTCAAAAGCCGCCAACCTTCCCTCCAGCTGCTGGATGTACCGCTGTAAACGCTGATCGTCCGCCATTTTACTAGCCAGACCCTGGCGCTAGTATTCTGTTAGGACTGGCGGAACGCACCAAGACAGATGATAAAGGTGCGTTCGCAGTCCGGGGTCCACCGTGCAGGTGAGAACCTGCTGCTAGCAATTAGCAGACAATATGGCGGTACACTAAAGTATACACGCGTGGGTTAAACCTCACCCAGCGTGAAGAAAGCGATCCTGTTAATTCACAGGACCGCAGTACCGCACTAGTGCGCGAGCAAGTGGTCAGCGGACTTAACCCCCGAAGGGATTGGAGCCCGATTAGACCCTTGCTGGCATAACACCGCAACTGGGTGTGTAGAGAACCTTAAGCAATCTATGTGCACAAGAGTGCGAGCGATGCCGCACTAACGGACGCCACTAACCACCCAGACTCGGGTATGGAAAGCGCAAGGCAGGCGCACGGCGCCGTACTGGCAGGCACAGCTACAGGACGCTGTGATGTGTGTTAGTGCTGTAGGCTAAGTCGGGCGCTAGGTAGCAGCCATACACCTTCCGCGAACAGACATTCAATAGGGTAGGGGTTTCCAAGGACGACTTGCACTCACAACATACACACATAAGCAATTGTAAGACAATACTAGCGCATGGCCGTGCGGTCATGCGCAGTTTATATAGCAGCAGCACAGGAAGTCGCCACAGCACTTTTGCCCTTCTAGGACCTGCCAAGAGGACCAATGGAATGTGCTGCAGAGCCTGAGCACATGACCCTCGATCTCCAACGGGAGACCTTACGCTGGGCATGCTCAGTACATGCAGACAAGGACTTAGTCCCAGAGAAGTCCGCTCGCTGCTGACCAGCACTGACTTTAAAGGCAGAGACTGGAGAAGCAGCACTAACTCTCAGAACAGAGTGAGAATGAGCAAGACGCTGGGCCCGACGTCCTTGCTGAGCAGGCTCCACTGCGGCTGGACAAGAATGGGAGACCGCAGCGGAAGTGGCTCGAGATTCCCCCTGTGCAGAAGCGGGAACTCGACCCCTAACATTGTGTTTGTGTTTTATTTAACCCTTTCATTCAATTGGATTAATAATGGATAGGTGTCATAATTGACGCCTCTCCATTATTAATTAGGCTTAATGTCACCTTACAATAGCAAGGTGGCATTAACCCTTCATTACCCCATATCCCACCGCTACACGGGAATGGGAAGAGAGTGGCCAAGTGCCAGAATAGGCGCATCTTCCAGATGTGCCTTTTCTGGGGTGGCTGGGGGCAGATATTTTTAGCCAGGGGGGGGCCAATAACCATGGACCCTCTCCAGGCTATTAATATCTGCCCTCAGTCACTGGCTTTACTACTCTGGCGGAGAAAATTGCGCGGGAGCCCACGCCAATTTTTTCCGCCATTTAACCCTTTATTTTAAGAGCTAGAACGGCCAAATTTTGCAGATACAAACTACTGACATTAGTAGTGTGGAATCTGCAAAAAAAATGGAGAGAAGACATGGTTTACTGTATGTAAACCATGTCTCAAATCATGTCGGGTTTTAAGAAGGAGAAAGAAAAAGCCGGTAATTGAATTACCGGCTTTCAAGCTGTATAGCGCTGGAATAAATATTAATATATATACATATATGTGTCTAATGACATATATATATATATATATATATATATATAGACAGTATATATATATATTTTTTTTTCTTTTTGGGACACATGGATCATTTCTATAGCGGTATGTTGGTTTTGCAAGCCTGCGAGAAAACCACGCAGTACGGATGCCATACGGATTACATACGGAGGATGCCATGTGCAAAAAACGCTGACACACCCTGCCTACGGAGGAGCTACGGACCACTATTTTCGGGACATTTCAGCGTATTACGGCCGTAATATACGGACCGTATTTTCATACGCTGAGTGTGAAGCCGGCCTAATAGTCAAGGCCCAGATGGGATAGCATATAATGCTTTAAAACGGTCCACAGCGCTCAGGCAGATCTGACTGTAATACTTATACTCTTGGCTTTTAGCCTGTACTACAAACATTTAGACTCCTGGCGGTGTTCAGCTGAATTTTATAGAATACAATAACGCTTATATTAGCAAATCCAATTACAAATTGAGCACAATATAGATATTTCGTTCTCTACATTATTCCGGCTCAATTCAAATTTTATATATTGTCAATTATGCAATCCCAAGTCATCAAGAATGCAGCTTTTATAGAAGATCTGTGAATCTGGTAATCAGACTGCTAACAGTCTGCATTTTTTTTTACTATAGCTCCTGTATAATGTCAGTCAGACAAAAAATAGAAATAGTAGCCATGATCTGATACATACAGTATGCTGCAGCTTTCCTAACATGGATCACTGAACAAATAACCAAATATATGCAAATTTATGTTATCATTGTGAAAAACAAAATAAGCAACATGTTCACAGTTCTACATTTTTTTTGTGGTCACATTTTGCAAAGCAAGTAAAAATAAGTAAAAAAAAAAAGCAATAATAATAATAATTACATATTTTCAGATACACCCATTTTCTTGATCAAAAAGAAATTAAAATTCTCATAAATCTTATAACTTACAGAGGTTGGCCATTCACAAGATATTGATAACCTATCCTTGGGAAAGGTCATCAATATCAGACAGGTAAGGGTCTAAGGGATTTTATACACTTTAGACTAACATTGGCCAAACACGCCGCTACTGAATTGACAAATTTGGCTGATAGTCCAATATATATGGGGCGCCAACCGACTTATTGTCAAGGGACATGTCAATTGTGCATGTCCAATTTCGGACTACCGATTGCAATGTTCTCCAGGAGATAAGCCGCTGCTGACATATTAGCTGATACCTTTCTCATAAAGAACGCAGGAGAGCTAGGCCAAATGAGCACTCCTGTGTATGGGAGAGTCGGCTGAAACATCTGTAGGCTGAATGATTGAAATAAGCAGGCAATCAACTAATATATGTGGCCTGCTTAACACTCTATAAATTAGCTGTTATCAGATGCAAACACATTAAATGGAGCTGCAATGGGAAAGTGTGTAGTTGGTGTGCCAGGTACTGCAGAACAGCTTCTTTACTGTTTCTGCTATCTTGAATGGGAGTTGTCCGATAGTATTCTTCAGTGGCCAATGCACATTAAATAGATGTCTGCATTGCAGAACCATCCAATGTGTTTACCTCTAACCACTATAGAAGATAATGATAGCTGATCGGCAGGGGCGTTGGGTACTAATCCTCCACCAGTCTTTTATTGATAACCTATCCATGGAATAGGACATCAATTTATTGTGACTGTGCAACCCCTCTGAAAACCTTATAATTAGTGGCGAGCGAATTTGTTCGGAAACAATAGCCAAACATAAATTCGGCACAGATATGACACATTCGGATTCATGATCGGGAACACGAGCAAAATTTTATAAAATTGGTAAAAGAGGTAACTTTCAGTAAAAAGTGCAGGAAAATATTGCGTTGCCACAAAAGTATTCTCAGCACTTTTGCAGCGATACTGGTGGTGTATCATGAGCGTTTCGCATGTGTCTGAATAGGGGAGGGGGTTTGCAGAACTCAGAGGTGTGGTGTTTTTTGTAAACTTTTTTTCCTGTTTGATTTTTTTTCCTGACTTTATGTGTGCACATTTCAGCTAGTCAATCAGGGAATATCCACAATTTCCTGATTTCTGACACCGCGGCTTGTGTCATTGGCTGCTGAAATCACATGTCCCTCTCCATGTAAAGGACATCTTGTTTTAGCTCTATTTTAACACTGTAATAAGGCAGAGAGGCTGCTCCTGATGCTATCACTGTTAGCAGCAAGATTTTAGCTAGTTAGCTAGGTGGTTGTATAGTGTAGCTAGCTAGTGTCCAGTGTGACTGTTAATTTTACCTTACAGCATTTTCTTTTTGACCATTACAGAGGTCCACAGACAAAGCCAGCAGGGCACATGTCATACAAGTGTGTTGTGCACTGCTTCTGTGGTGCTCCATGCACAAGTATAGCAATCTAAATAAAAAAATGTAACTAGATAAATGTGAAACAGCCTGCTGTATCCCACCATGTTGATTAGTGCTTTGGTGATATGAAACAGTCTGCAGACCTAACGCACTTAAAAAAAATAAATAATTTTTAATTTGCAAAAAGTTAGACGGTCCGCCGTATCACACGTAATTTTGTTGGGTTGAAATTAACCCCTTCCCGACCTTTGACGCCACGTAGGCGTCATGAAAGTCGGTGCCAATCCGACCCATGACGCCTATGTGGCGTCATGGAAAGATCGCGTCCCTGCAGATCGGGTGAAAGGGTTAACTCCAATTTCACCCGATCTGCAGTGACAGGGGGAGTGGTAGTACAGCCCAGGGGGGGTGGCTTCACCCCCCCGTGGCTACCATCGCTCTGATTGGCTGTTGAAAGTGAAACTGCCAATCAGAGCGATTTGTAATATTTCACCTATTATAACTCGTGAAATATTACATTCCAGCCATGGCTGATGCTGCAATATCATCGGCCATGGCTGGAAACACTGATGTGCCCCCCCCACCCCACCGATCGCCCCCCCAAGCCACCGATCAGTCCTGCACACTGCCCCGCTCCCCTCCGTCCTGTGCTCCGCACCCCCTGTGCTCTTGTCCGCTCCCCCCGTGCTCCAATCCCACCCCCCGTGCTCCGATCCAACCCCCCTGCACTCCGATCCCCCCCCTGTGCTCCAATCCACCCCCCCATGCTCCGATCCACCCCCTGTGCTCCAATCCACCCCCCCGCGCTCCAATCCACCGCCCCATTCTCCGATCCACCCCCCCCGTGCTCCCTCCCCCCATCATACTTACCAATCCTCCCGGGGTCCGTCCGTCTTCTCCATGGGCGCCGCCATCTTCCAAAATGGTGGGCGCATGCGCAGTTCGCCCGCCGAATCTGCCGGCCGGCAGATTCGTTCCAAAGTGCATTTTGATCACTGAGATAAAACCTATCTCAACAGTCGTTGGGTTCAGCCGGGACCAGCTGCTTCGAAAGCATCACCAAACCAGGGATTCAAGCTTCAGGAGGCTAATTTGCATATTCCAGGTGCCTTCTGGGAGAAGCGAAGTCTCCCTAAGCTAGAAGATCGTTGGGTACAGCCGGGACCAGCTGCTTCGAAAGCATCACTAAACCAGGGATTCAAGCTTCAGGAGGCTAATTTGCATATTCCAGGTGCCTTCTGGGAGAAGCGAAGTCTCCCTAAGCTAGAAGATCGTTGGGTACAGCCGGGACCAGCTGCTTCGAAAGCATCACCAAACCAGGGATTCAAGCTTCAGGAGGCTAATTTGCATATTCCAGGTGCCTTCTGGGAGAAGCGAAGTCTCCCTAAGCTAGAAGATCGTTGGGTACAGCCGGGACCAGCTGCTTCGAAAGCATCACCAAACCAGGGATTCAAGCTTCAGGAGGCTAATTTGCATATTCCAGGTGCCTTCTGGGAGAAGCGAAGTCTCCCTAAGCTAGAAGATCGTTGGGTACAGCCGGGACCAGCTGCTTCGAAAGCATCACCAAACCAGGGATTCAAGCTTCAGGAGGCTAATTTGCATATTCCAGGTGCCTTCTGGGAGAAGCGAAGTCTCCCTAAGCTAGAAGATCGTTGGGTACAGCCGGGACCAGCTGCTTCGAAAGCATCACCAAACCGTGCGCCGTAGCGTTGCCTGTAGGACATTATTGCAAGAGAGCTTGGCTGAGTAGATTACACAAGAAGGAAAACACACAGCAAGTCAGCAGGATCTAGGAGCAACATGGCAGATGTGACAACCTACATGGTGAGCTGCAGCATGTGCTACATGTTCACAGATCGACCAGAAGAAGAATCCAATTTCACCTGTCAGAAGTGTAGACTAGTGGCCCTTTTAGAAGAAAAGGTGCGGGGTCTGGAAGAAAGAATAGCAACTTTGAAACTCATCAAAGAGAATGAAGACTTTCTAGACAGAACAGAAGCATCTCTACTGGTCACAGAAGGTGCAAAAAGTGTCAGAGAACCTCCAAAAGCAGATGAGTGGAAGCATGTGACCAAAAGAAGCAAGAAGACCATGGAGAAATCACCAACCACACAACTGAAGAACCGATATCAAATCTTTGTAGAGGATGAAGATGGCACACCTAAGAATGAAGCAATACCAGCAAGCAAAATAGAAAAGGGCACACAGCAACAAGTGACAGCAAAAAGTACAGCCAAGAAGCAACGAAGAGTGGTGGTGGTGGGAGACTCACTACTGAGAGGCACCGAAGCAGCCATCTGCAGACCGGACATAACTGCAAGAGAAGTATGCTGCCTTCCAGGTGCGATGATCAAGGATGTGACCGATAGGATACCAAAGCTCTTCAGCTCCAAGGACGTCCACCCATTTCTTCTGATACATGTTGGCACCAATGACACGGCAAGGAAGGACCTACCGACAATCTGCAAGGACTTTGAAGAGTTGGGGAAGAAAGTAAAGGAACTGGATGCACAGGTAGTTTTTTCTTCTATCCTTCCAGTAGACGGGCATGGCACCAGGAGATGGAACAGGATCCTTGATGCAAACAACTGGCTAAGACGATGGTGCAGACAACAAGGATTTGGATTCCTGGACCACGGTGTGAATTACTGGTATGATGGACTCCTCGCCAGAGACGGACTACACCTCAACAAACCTGGGAAACACACATTCGCCAGAAGACTCGCTACACTCATCAGGAGGGCGTTAAACTAGAAGAAGAGGGGACGGGAAGAAAAACATTAGACTCGAACAAAGACGACCCAGGAAAACATACTCAGAAGGGAGGTAAGAACATTTCTAAAACAATCCACAGTGAGGAGATTGGAACAAAACAAAATCCTCTAAACTGCATGCTCGCAAACGCCAGAAGCCTGACAAACAAGATGGAAGAACTAGAAGCAGAAATATCTACAGGTAACTTTGACATAGTGGGAATAACCGAGACATGGTTAGATGAAAGCTATGACTGGGCAGTTAACTTACAGGGTTACAGTCTGTTTAGAAAGGATCGTAAAAATCGGAGAGGAGGAGGGGTTTGTCTCTATGTAAAGTCTTGTCTAAAGTCCACTTTAAGGGAGGATATTAGCGAAGGGAATGAGGATGTCGAGTCCATATGGGTTGAAATTCATGGAGGGAAAAATGGTAACAAAATTCTCATTGGGGTCTCTTACAAACCCCCAAATATAACAGAAAGCATGGAAAGTCTACTTCTAAAGCAGATAGATGAAGCTGCAACCCATAATGAGGTCCTGGTTATGGGGGACTTTAACTACCCGGATATTAACTGGGAAACAGAAACCTGTGAAACCCATAAAGGCAACAGGTTTCTGCTAATAACCAAGAAAAATTATCTTTCACAATTGGTGCAGAATCCAACCAGAGGAGCAGCACTTTTAGACCTAATACTATCTAATAGACCTGACAGAATAACAAATCTGCAGGTGGTTGGGCATTTAGGAAATAGCGACCACAATATTGTGCAGTTTCACCTGTCTTTCACTAGGGGGACTTGTCAGGGAGTCACAAAAACATTGAACTTTAGGAAGGCAAAGTTTGAACAGCTTAGAGATGCCCTTAATCTGGTAGACTGGGACAATATCCTCAGAAATGAGAATACAGATAATAAATGGGAAATGTTTAAGAACATCCTAAATAGGCAGTGTAAGCGGTTTATACCTTGTGGGAATAAAAGGACTAGAAATAGGAAAAACCCAATGTGGCTAAACAAAGAAGTAAGACAGGCAATTAACAGTAAAAAGAAAGCATTTGCACTACTAAAGCAGGATGGCACCATTGAAGCTCTAAAAAACTATAGGGAGAAAAATACTTTATCCAAAAAACTAATTAAAGCTGCCAAAAAGGAAACAGAGAAGCACATTGCTAAGGAGAGTAAAACTAATCCCAAACTGTTCTTCAACTATATCAATAGTAAAAGAATAAAAACTGAAAATGTAGGCCCCTTAAAAAATAGTGAGGAAAGAATGGTTGTAGATGACGAGGAAAAAGCTAACATATTAAACACCTTCTTCTCCACGGTATTCACGGTGGAAAATGAAATGCTAGGTGAAATCCCAAGAAACAATGAAAACCCTATATTAAGGGTCACCAATCTAACCCAAGAAGAGGTGCGAAACCGGCTAAATAAGATTAAAATAGATAAATCTCCGGGTCCGGATGGCATACACCCACGAGTACTAAGAGAACTAAGTAATGTAATAGATAAACCATTATTTCTTATTTTTAGTGACTCTATAGCGACAGGGTCTGTTCCGCAGGACTGGCGCATAGCAAATGTGGTGCCAATATTCAAAAAGGGCTCTAAAAGTGAACCTGGAAATTATAGGCCAGTAAGTCTAACCTCTATTGTTGGTAAAATATTTGAAGGGTTTCTGAGGGATGTTATTCTGGATTATCTCAATGAGAATAACTGTTTAACTCCATATCAGCATGGGTTTATGAGAAATCGCTCCTGTCAAACCAATCTAATCAGTTTTTATGAAGAGGTAAGCTATAGACTGGACCACGGTGAGTCATTGGACATGGTATATCTCGATTTTTCCAAAGCGTTTGATACCGTGCCGCACAAGAGGTTGGTACACAAAATGAGAATGCTTGGTCTGGGGGAAAATGTGTGTAAATGGGTTAGTAACTGGCTTAGTGATAGAAAGCAGAGGGTGGTTATAAATGGTATAGTCTCTAACTGGGTCGCTGTGACCAGTGGGGTACCGCAGGGGTCAGTATTGGGACCTGTTCTCTTCAACATATTCATTAATGATCTGGTAGAAGGTTTACACAGTAAAATATCGATATTTGCAGATGATACAAAACTATGTAAAGCAGTTAATACAAGAGAAGATAGTATTCTGCTACAGATGGATCTGGATAAGTTGGAAACTTGGGCTGAAAGGTGGCAGATGAGGTTTAACAATGATAAATGTAAGGTTATACACATGGGAAGAGGGAATCAATATCACCATTACACACTGAACGGGAAACCACTGGGTAAATCTGACAGGGAGAAGGACTTGGGGATCCTAGTTAATGATAAACTTACCTGGAGCAGCCAGTGCCAGGCAGCAGCTGCCAAGGCAAACAGGATCATGGGGTGCATTAAAAGAGGTCTGGATACACATGATGAGAGCATTATACTGCCTCTGTACAAATCCCTAGTTAGACCGCACATGGAGTACTGTGTCCAGTTTTGGGCACCGGTGCTCAGGAAGGATATAATGGAACTAGAGAGAGTACAAAGGAGGGCAACAAAATTAATAAAGGGGATGGGAGAACTACAATACCCAGATAGATTAGCGAAATTAGGATTATTTAGTCTAGAAAAAAGACGACTGAGGGGCGATCTAATAACCATGTATAAGTATATAAGGGAACAATACAAATATCTCGCTGAGGATCTGTTTATACCAAGGAAGGTGACGGGCACAAGGGGGCATTCTTTGCGTCTGGAGGAGAGAAGGTTTTTCCACCAACATAGAAGAGGATTCTTTACTGTTAGGGCAGTGAGAATCTGGAATTGCTTGCCTGAGGAGGTGGTGATGGCGAACTCAGTCGAGGGGTTCAAGAGAGGCCTGGATGTCTTCCTGGAGCAGAACAATATTGTATCATACAATTATTAGGTTCTGTAGAAGGACGTAGATCTGGGTATTTATTATGATGGAATATAGGCTGAACTGCATGGACAAATGTCTTTTTTCGGCCTTACTAACTATGTTACTATGTTACTATGTATGTTACAGTGATCAAAATAAAAAAATATTAAATGACCCCCCCCTTTGTCACCCCCATAGATAGGGACAATAATAAAATAAATAATTTTTTTTTTCCCACTAAGGTTGGGGTTAGAACTAGGCTTAGGGTTAGGGCTAGGGTTAGGGCTAGGGTTAGGGTTAGGGCTAGGGTTAGGGTTAGGGTTTCGATATGTGCACACGTATTCTGGTACTCTGCAGATTTTTTCGCAGCGGATTTGATAAATCCGCAGTGTTAAACCGCTGCGGATTTATGGCGGATTTACCGCGGTTTTTCTGCACATTTCACTGCGGTTTTACAACTGCGGTTTTCTATTGGAGCAGTTGTAAAACCGCTGCGGAATCCGCAGAAAGAAGTGACATGCTGTGGAATGTAAACCGCTGCGTTTCCGTGCAGTTTTTCTGCAGCATGTGTACAGCGATTTTTGTTTCCCATAGGTTTACATTGAACTGTAAACTCATGGGAAACTGCTGCGGATCCGCAGCGTTTTCCGCAGCGTGTGCACATACCGTTAGAATTAGGCTATGTGCACACGGTGCGGATTTGGCTACGGATCCGCAGCGGATTGGCCGCTGCGGATTCGCAGCAGTGTTCCATCACGTTTACAGTACCATGTAAACCTATGGAAAATCAAATCCGCTGTGCCCATGGTGCGGAAAATACCGCGCGGAAACGCTGTGTTGTATTTTCCGCAGCATGTTAATTCTTTGTGCGGATTCCGCAGCGTTTTACACCTATTCCTCAATAGGAATCCGCAGGTGAAATCCGCACAAAAAAACACTGGAAATCCGCTGTAAGTCCGCAGGTAAAACACAGTGCCTTTTACCCGCGGATTTTTCAAAAATGGTGCGGAAAAATCTCACACGAATCCGCAACGTGAGCACATAGCCTTAGGGTTAGGGTTGGAATTAGGGTTGGAATTAGGGTTGTGGTTAGGGTTGTGATTAGGGTTATGGCTACAGTTGGGATTAGAGTTAGGGGTGTGTTGGGGTTAGTGTTGGAGGTAGAATTGAGGAGTTTCCACTGTTTAGGCACATCAGGAGTCTCCAAACGCAACATGGCGCCACCATTGATTCCAGCCAATCTTGTATTCAAAAAGTCAAATGGTGCTCCCTCACTTCCGAGCCCCGACGTGTGCCCAAACAGTGGTTTACCCCCACATATAGGGTATCAATGTACTCAGGACAAACTGCGCAACAATTACTGGGGTCCAATTTCTCCTTTTACCCTTGTGAAAATAAAAAATTGCTTGCTAAAACATCATTTTAGAGGAAAGAAAAATGATTTTTTATTTTCATGGCTCTGCGTTATAAACTTCTGTGAAGCACTTGGGGGTTCAAAGTGCTCACCACATATCTAGATAAGTTCCTTGGGGGGTCTAGTTTCCAAAATGGGGTCAATTGTGGGGGGTTTCTACTGTTTAGGCACACCAGGGGCTCTGCAAACGCAACGTGATGCCCACAGAGCATTCCATCAAAGTCTGCAAACACATGGGGTATCAGCATACTCAGGAGAAACTGGACAACAACTTTTGGCATCCAATTTCTCCTGTAACCCTTGGGAAAATAATAAATTCTGGGCTAAAAAATTATTTTTGAGGAAAGAAAACGTATTTATTATTTTCACGGCTCTGCGTTATAAACTTCTGTGAAGCACTTGGGGGTTCAAAGTGCTCACCACACATCTAGATAAGTTCCTTTCAGGGTCTAGTTTCCAAAATGGGGTCACTTGTGGGGGGTTTCTACTGTTTAGCCACATCAGGGGCTCTGCAAACGCAACGTGACGCCCGCAGAGCATTCCATCAAAGTCTGCATTTCAAAACGTCACTACTTCAATTCCAAGCCCCGGCATGTGCCCAAACAGTGGTTTACCCCCACATATGGGGTATCAGCGTACTCAGGAGAAACTGTACAACAACTTTTGGGGTCAAATTTCTCCTGTTACCCTTGGGAAAATAAAAAATTGCGGGCTAAAAAAATCATTTTTGAGAAAAGAATTTTTTTTTTTTATTTTCACTGCTCTGCGTTATAAACTTCTGTGAAGCAGTTGGGGGTTCAAAGTGCTCACCACACATCTAGATTAGTTCCTTTGGGGGTCTAGTTTTCAAAAGGGGGTCATTTATGGGGGATCTCCAATGTTCAAGCACACAGGGGCTCTCCAAACGTGACATGGTGTCCGCTAATGATTGGAGCTAATTTTCCATTTAAAAAGCCAAATGGCGTGCCTTCCCTTCCGAGCCCTGCCGTGCACCCAAACAGTGGCTAACCCCCACATATGGGGTTTCAGCGTACTCAGGACAAACTGGACAACAAAATTTGGGGTCCAATTTCTCCTATTACCCTTTGCAAAATAGGAAATTCCAAGCTAAAAAATCATTTTTGAGGAAAGAAAAATTATTTTTTATTTTCATGACTCTGCATTATAAACTTCTGTGAAGCACCTGGGGGTTGAAAGTGCTCAATATGCATTTATATAAGTTCCTTGAGGGGTCTAGTTTCCAAAATAGGGTCAATTGTGGGGGAGCTCCAATGTTTAGGCACACAGGGGCTCTCCAAACGCGACATGGTGTCCGCTAACAATTGGAGCTAATTTTCCTTTAAAAAAGTCAAATGGCGTGCCTTCCCTTCCGAGCCCTGCCGTGTGCCCAAACAGTGGTTTACCCCCACATATGAGGTATTGGCGTACTCGGGAGAAATTGCCCAACAAATGTAAGGATCCACTTTATCCTTATGCCCATGTGAAAATGAAAAAATTGAGGCGAAAAGAAATTTTTTGTGAAAAAAAGTACTTTTTCATTTTTACGGATCAATTTGTGAAGCATCTGGGGGTTTAAAGTGCTCACTATGCATCTAGATAAGTTCCTTGGGGTGTCTAGTTTCCAAAATGGGGTCACTTGTGGGGGAGCTCCAATGTTTAGGCACACAGGGGTTCTCCAAACGTGACATGGTGTCCGCTAAAGAGTGGAGCCAATTTTTCATTCAAAAAGTCAAATGGCGCTCTGTTGTGAATTCTGCTTTTGGGCTCCTTCCGGTGGTTGTAGGTGGTAATGTAGTTGTCCCTGGGTTGCAGTCCTGGTCAGGTGTATCTGCTGATTGCAGTTCTGACTGGGGTATTTTGGTGTGCAGGATTCATTAGTCCTTGACAGTTGTCCATGGTTGTTGGGAGGTGTTGGACCTCTGTCTGGTTCCTCCTGCCTTGCTGCCAAATCAGCAAAGATAAGTGTCTGGTTTTGTTTCTGTGGCACACATGCTGTGTGCTTTATAATTCAGTGCTATTCATTTGTTTTTTCCTGTCCAGCTTAGATTGTGTCAGTATTTTCTCAGTCTTGTTGGATTCTCAGGAGTTGCAGATATACGTTCCATGTCTTTAGTTAGATGGTGGAATTTTTTGTATTATCTGCTGTGGATATTTTTGGAAGGATTTTAATACTGACCGCTTAGTATTCTGTCCTATCCTTTCCTATTTAGCTAGAGTGGCCTCTTTTGCTAAATCCTGTTTTCTGCCTGCATGTGTCTTTTCTCTCCTACTCACAGTCAATATTCTTGGGGGGCTGCCTATCCTTTGGGGTTCTGCTCTGAGGCAAGGTAGAATTCCTATTTCTATCTATAGGGGTATTTAGTCCTCCGGACGTGTCGAGGTGTCTAGGGTTTGTTAGGCACACCCCACGGCTACTTCTAGTTGCGCTGTTAGTTCAGGATTTGCGGTCAGTACAGTTTCCACCTACTCCAGAGAAAGTTTCATGCGGCTCAAAGGTCACTGGATCATAACAGTACAACTGGCCAATAATGAGTTAAATGCATCTCAGAAGAAGGGAAGAAAGGTGTTGAGCCATTTTTTTTTCTGCAGTCTGCTTTGTCTTCTCTTCCCTCTTTTTCTCTGGGTGGCTGAGGAGTCTTGTGCTAGCATGGATGTTCAGGAATTAGCTTCTCGTGTAGACCAGCTTGCTGCTAGGGTACAGGGTATTTCTGATTATATTGTTCAGACTCCTGTTTTAGAGCCGAAGATTCCTACTCCTGATTTGTTTTTTGGTGACAGGTCCAAATTTTTGAGTTTTAAAAACAACTGTAAACTGTTTTTTGCTCTGAGACCTCGATCCTCCGGTGATTCCATTCAGCAGGTTAAAATCGTCATCTCCCTGCTGCGGGGCGATCCACAGGATTGGGCATTTTCCCTGGAATCTGGGAATTCGCCTTGGCTTAATGTAGACTCCTTTTTTCAGGCTTTAGGATTATTATATGATGAACCGAATTCTGTGGATCAAGCGGAGAAGACCTTGTTGGCCCTGTCTCAGGGTCAGGAGGCGGCTGAATTGTATTGTCAGAAATTTAGAAAATGGTCTGTGTTGACTAAATGGAATGATGATGTTTTGGCGGCAATTTTCAGAAAGGGTCTTTCTGAATCCGTTAAAGATGTTATGGTGGGGTTCCCCACGCCTTTCGGTCTGAGTGATTCTATGTCTCTGGCCATTCAGATTGACCGGCGCTTGCGGGAGCGCAGAACTGTGCGCGCTGTGGTGTTGTTCTCAGAGCAGATTCCTGAGCCAATGCAGTGTGATAGGATTCTGTCTAGAACGGAACGACAAGGATTCAGACGTCAGAATAGGTTGTGTTATTATTGTGGCGACGCTTCTCATGTCATTTCAGTCTGCCCTAAGCGGACAAAGAGGATCGCTAGTACATTTACCATCAGTACTGTACAAGCTAAATTTCTGTCATCTGTGTCCTTGATCTGCTCATTGTCATGATTTTCTGTCATGGCGTTCGTGGATTCAGGCGCCCCCTTGAACTTAATGGACTTTGAGTTTGCCAGGCGTTGTGGTTTTCCCTTGCAGCCTTTGCAGAACCCTATTCCTTTAAGGGGCATTGATGCTACACCTTTGGCTAAAAATAAGCCCCAGTTTTGGACACAGGTGACAATGCGCATGGTGCCAGCCCATCAGGAAGATTGTCGATTTCTGGTGTTGCATAATTTGTCTGATGCTATCGTGCTGGGTTTTCTGTGGTTGCAGGTACATAATCCTGTGTTGGATTTTAAGTCTCTGTCTGTGACTAGTTGGGGTTGTCAGGGGGTTCATAATGATGTTCCTTTGATGTCAATCTCCTCTTCTTCCTCTTCTGAAATTCCAGAGTTTTTGTCTGATTTTCAGGATGTATTCGATGAGCCCAAGTCCAGTTCCCTTCCACCGAACAGGGACTGTGATTGTGCGATTGACTTGATTCCAGGCTGTAAGTTTCCTAAGGGCCGACTTTTCAACCTGTCTGTGCCTGAACATACCACCATGCGGAGTTATCTTAAGGAGTCTTTGGAGAAAGGGCATATTCGGCCATCTTCTTCACCGTTGGGAGCGGGATTTTTTTTTGTTGCTAAGAAGGATGGCTCCTTGAGACCCTGTATTGATTATCGCCTCTTGAATAAGATCACGGTCAAGTTTCAATACCCTTTACCTTTGCTTTCCGATTTGTTTGCTAGGATTAAGGGGGCTAGTTGGTTTACGAAGATTGACCTTTGGGGGGCATATAATCTTGTTCGTATTAAGCAGGGTGATGAATGGAAAACTGCGTTTAATACGCCCGAAGGCTATTTTGAATAACTTGTGATGCCATTCGGGCTCACTAATGCTCCATCTGTTTTTCAGTCCTTCATGCATGATATCTTCTGGACTTATATTGATAAATTCTTGATTGTATATTTGGACGATATTTTGATTTTTTCCGATGATTGGGAGTCTCATGTGGAACAGGTCAGGATAGTATTTCAGATCCTTCGTGACAATGCTTTGTTTGTGAAGGGGTCTAAGTGTCTCTTTGGGGTGCAGAAGGTTTCTTTTTTGGGCTTCATTTTTTCTCCCTCATCTACTGTATGGAGATGGATCCGGTTAAGGTTCAGGCCATTCATGATTGGATTCAACCCACATCCGTGATGAGCCTTCAGAAATTTTTGGGTTTTGCAAATTTTTAGCGCCGTTTCATTGCTAACTTTTCCAGCGTGGTTAAACCCTTGACCTTTTTGACGAAGAAAGGCGCTGATGTGGCGAATTGGTCCTCTGCGGCTGTCTCTGCCTTTCAGGAGCTTAAACGCCGATTTACTTCTGCTCCAGTGTTGTGCCAACCGGATGTTTCTCTTCCATTTCAGGTTGAGATTGATGCTTCTGAGATTGGGGCAGGGGCCGTTTTGTCTCAGATGGATCCTGTTGGTTCCTTGATGAAACCGTGTGCCTTCTTTTCCCGTAAGTTTTCGCCTGCTGAACGCAATTATGATGTCGGCAATCGGGAGTTGTTGGCTATGAAGTGGGCGTTTGAGGAGTGGCGACATTGGCTTGAGGGAGCTAAGCACCGTATTGTGGTCTTGACTGATCATAAGAATCTGATTTACCTCGAGTCTGCCAAACGGCTGAATCCTAGACAGGCTCGATGGTCCTTGTTTTTTTCCCGTTTTGATTTCGTGGTCTCGTATCTTCCGGGTTCTAAGAATATTAAGGCTGATGCCCTCACTAGGAGTTTTTTGCCTGATTCTCCTGAGGTCCTTGAACCGGTCGGCATTCTGAAAGAAGGGGTGGTCCTTTCTGCCATTTCCCCAGATTTACGACGGGTTCTTCAGGAATTTCAGGCTTACAGACCTGACCGCTGTCCAGTGGGGAAACTGTTTGTTCCTGACAGATGGACTAGTAGAGTGATTTCTGAGGTTCACTGTTCTGTGTTGGCTGGTCATCCTGGTATTTTTGGTACCAGAGACTTGGTAGGTAGGTCCTTTTGGTGGCCTTCTTTGCCACGTGATGTGCATTCTTTTGTGCAGTCCTGTGGGACTTGTGCGCGGGCCAAGCCTTGTTGTTCCCGTGCTAGTGGGTTGCTTTTGCCATTGCTGGTCCCTGAGAGGCCCTGGACGCATATTTCTATGGATTTCATTTCTGATCTTCCGGTTTCCCAGAGGATGTCGGTTACCTGGGTTGTTTGTGACCGGTTCTCTAAGATGGTTCATTTGGTGCCTTTGCCTAAATTGCCTTCCTCTTCAGATTTGGTTCCGTAGTTTTTTCAGCATGTGGTTCATTTGCATGGTATTCCGGAGAATATTGTGTCCGACAGAGGTTCCCAGTTTGTTTCTAGGTTTTGGCGGGCCTTTTGTGCTAGGCTGGGCATTGATTTGTCTTTTTCTTTTGCATTTCATCCTCAGACAAATGGCCAGACCGAGCGAACTAATCAGACTTTGGAGACTTATTTGAGATGCTTTGTGTCTGCTGATCAGGATGATTGGGTGGCCTTCTTGCCATTGGCCGAGTTTGCCCTTAATAATCGGGCTAGTTCGGCTACTTTGGTTTCGCCTTTCTTGTGTAATTTTGGTTTTCATCCTCATTTTTCTTCTGGGCAGGTTGAGCCTTCTGATTGTCCTGGTGTGGATTCTGTGGTTGACAGGTTACAGCAGATTTGGGCTCATGTGGTGGACAATTTGGTGTTGTCTCAGGAGGAGGCTCAACGTTTTGCTAACCGTCGTCGGTGTGTTGGTTCCCGGCTTCGGGTTGGGGATCTGGTCTGGTTGTCTTCCCGTCATGTTCCTATGAAGGTTTCTTCTCCTAAGTTTAAGCCTCGGTTTATTGGTCCTTATAGGATTTCTGGGATTATTAATCCGGTGTCTTTTCAATTGGCGCTTCCGGCCTCTTTTGCTATCCATAATGTCTTCCATAGATATTTATTGCGGAAATATGTGGTGCCCGTTGTTCCCTCTGTTGATCCTCCGGCCCCTGTGTTGGTTGATGGGGAGTTGGAGTATGTGGTTGAGAAGATTTTGGATTCTCGTTTTTCGAGGCGGAGGCTTCAGTACCTTGTCAAATGGAAGGGTTATGGCCAGGAGGATAATTCTTGGGTTTTTACCTCTGATGTCCATGCTGCTGATTTGGTTCGTGCCTTTCATCTGGCTCGTCCTGATCGGCCTGGGGGCTCTGGTGAGGGTTCGGTGACCCCTCCTCAAGGGGGGGATACTGTTGAGAATTCTGCTTTTGGGCTCCCTCAGGTGGTTGTAGGTGGTAATGCAGTTGTCCCTGGGTTGCAGTCCTGGTCAGGTGTATCTGCTGATTGCAGTTCTGTCTGGGGTATTTTGGTGTGCAGGATTCATTAGTCCTTGACAGTTGTCCATGGTTGTTGGGAGGTGTTGGACCTCTGTCTGGTTCCTCCTGCCTTGCTGCCAAATCAGCAAAGATAAGTGTCTGGTTTTGTTTCTGTGGCACACACGCTGTGTGCTTTATAATTCAGTGCTATTCATTTGTTTTTTCTTGTCCAGTTTAGATTGTGTCAGTATTTTCTCAGTCTTGTTGGATTCTCAGGAGTTGCAGATATACGTTCCACGTCTTTAGTTAAATGGTGGAATTTTTTGTATTATCTGCTGTGGATATTTTTGGAAGGATTTTAATACTGACCGCTTAGTATTCTGTCCTATCCTTTCCTATTTAGCTAGAGTGGCCTCTTTTGCTAAATCCTGTTTTCTGCCTGCGTGTGTCTTTCCTCTCCTACTCACAGTCAATATTCTTGGGGGGCTGCCTATCCTTTGGGGTTCTGCTCTGAGGCAAGGTAGAATTCCTATTTCCATCTATAGAGGTATTTAGTCCTCCGGCTGTGTTGAGGTGTCTAGGGTTTGTTAGGCACACCCCACGGCTACTTCTAGTTGCGGTGTTAGTTCAGGATTTACGGTCAGTACAGTTTCCACCTACTCCAGAGAAAATTTCATGCGGCTCCAAGGTCACCGGATCATAACAACGCTCCATCCCTTCCAAGCCCTGCCGTGCGCCCAAACAGTGGTTTACCCCCACATATTAGGTATCAGCATACTCAGGACAAATTGGACAACAACTTTCTTGGTTCAGTTCCTCCTTTTACCATTGGGAAAATAAAAAAATTGTTGCTAAAAGATCATTTTTGTGACTAAAAAGGTAAATGTTCATTTTTTCCTTCAATGTTGCTTCTGCTGCTGTGAAGCACCTGAAGGGTTAATAAACTTCTTGAATGTGGTTTTGAGCACCTTGAGGGGTGCAGTTTTTAGAATGGTGTTACTTTTGGGTATTTTGACCCATATAGACCCCTCAAACTGACTTCAAATGTGAGGTGGTCCCTAAAAAAAATGGTTTTGTAAATTTCGTTGTAAAAATGAGAAATCGCTGGTCAAATTTTAACCCTTATAACTTCCTAGCAAAAAAAAATTTTGTTTCCAAAATTATGCTGATGTAAAGTAAACATGTGGGAAATGTTATTTATTAACTATTTTGTGTCACATAACTCTCTGGTTTAACAGAATAAAAATTCAAAATGTGAAAATTGCAAAATTTTCAAAATTTTCGCCAAATTTCCGTTTTTATCACAAATAAACGCAGAATTTATTAACCTAAATTTACCACTAACATGAAGCGCAATATGTCTCGAAAAAACAATCTCAGAACCGCTAGGATCCGTTGAAGCATTCCCGAGTTATTACCTCATAAAGGGACACTGGTCATAATTGCAAAAAACGGCTAGGTCTTTAAGGTCAAAATAGGCTGGGTCATGAAGGGGTTATGTTTTCTGCCGATCTCACGCACATAACCCCAAAAAAAATTCTATTGCTAAACGTCACAGAGTAGGGGACCTGACTTTAAAATTGTTTGTAGCATCTAGTGTGTTATAAAGGCATCATTCAGAGGCAACCAAAGAATTCTTCTGTTACTAGTTTCATAAAGTAGGGGACCAGACTTTAAAATAGTTTGTAGCATCTAGTGTGTTATAGAGGCCTGATCCAGAGGCAACAAAAATTCTTCTGTTCCTAGTGTCATACCATAGGGGACCTGACTTTAAAATAGCATGTAGCATCTAGTGTGTTATAGAGGCCTGATCCAAAGGCCACAAAAAAATTCTTAAGTCCCTAACGTTATAAAGTAGGTGACATCTGACTATCAAATTGTTTGCAGCATATATTCTATGTCACACAGGCCTCATCCACACTCAAACATTTCTTTCTTCTATGACTAACGTGATACAGGACGCCATATTTTACCTTGGAATTTAATGCCGCTGAAATTCAGCTGTTTGCAGAGGTGGTGCAGAGTTTAATATCTAACTTTTTGTTGCAAATACAGTGCTCCTACCACACTATCTGAGCAACATGACAGAGAAAAAGTGAGGCCGTGATGGAAGGGTGATTAGGCTTGGTGTTCAAGGAGTACGTGGGGTAGTTGGTAAGGTTAGTGAAATCACTAGTGAACACACAATGTCACGTCCTATGCAAAGACATCTGACAACTTTTGTTACTGGATGGGCTACTCCACTACATTTCTTTGGCAGATGCACAGCGGGGTACCTTGTTGATGAGGCCCAGAAAGAGCATGTGATCGAGTGGATGGCAAGCGCAGCTTCAAGTTGCCTCTCCTCCTCTCCCTCTACCTCAACATCACACCCAGTACAGTCCACAGAGGTGGCAATCAAATTCCCCTTGCTTCCACCTGCGTTCCAACTCCATACCCATACAACTGACTGTAGAGGAACCACAGATGGATGAGTCTGAAGAGCTGTTCACACATTCTATGCCATGGTTATCAGAAGTGGACACAAAAGCTTCACAGAGTCAATAGGAGGAAATCTGCACCAATGTTCTAAAATTTTTTTAGCTTGGATCTGGGGCAGGACAAAGTAGGGTCCGAACATCATAGTGACCCTCATCATCAGATGTTAAATCCTGGGGGGGAGGTGATAGTTATGAAACTCAGATATCTGTGGCTCACATGGACTGTATTGTGCTATCAGGGCAGGAAAAGTAGGAGGGCGACTCCAAGGATTATTAATGTGATAGTACAGAGGATGATGATGATGAGGTGTTAAATCCCAGTTGGCTTGAGCATAGAGGCACACAGCTGAGTAGGTTATCTGAGGAGGAAAATAAGGAGGTTATGTTGCACCGTACATCGCAGACACCTAGTGATGCAGCCAGGCAGAGAAATGAATCCTCAACCACAACTGCGGCTGTGACCAGCAACATCTGTGGGTCTGCAGCTCCCAGGGGTGGCAATGGTTGCTTAGCCTGGGCCTTTCTTGACACTGCAAAGGATGAGCCAACTCATGTAATCTGCCAACTTTGCAAAAAAAAACTGAGTGGAGGTAAAAAGTGCAATAATTGGTCTACTACATGTATGAACCTTCACATGCGCAATCAAGATGCGTTACTGTGGGAATCCCACTGCGCAAAAATGCAGACCAGCGGGCCTTAACAACAATCAGTCACCCCTTCAATCGCATCTGTTGCTTCTTACTCCTCCTCTGTTACCTTGCCAACTATTGTGACACCGAGCTTCGACCGCAGGACCTCGGGTTCTTTACCTGCTCCAGTCACGATGACTGAGAGCCCACCATCAGCTGTAACGGAAATGGACATGCCTATATGACTATTCTCAGAGAACGAGCACACCACAACTTTCTCAATCCACCATAACATCTCCACCTGCACCTCTCTCATGGACCAGCAGTTTGTCTCTAGTTCAACGTACTCCGCCTTATCTCAGAACTGCAGCCAATCCATGGTTCTGCAGTTGTGGTTACGTAAAAGATTGTTTCCTCCTACGCAGGACAAAGCTAACTCCACCATCTCTAATCTGTTGGCCACAGAAATGCTGTCTTTCCGACTGGTAAATACAGATGGTTTCAAAAAACTGATGGCCATCGCAGTCCCCCAGTACTAATTGCCCAGTCGCCATTACTTTTCTAAGAAATCTGTGCCTGTGCTACACCAGCATGTCGCAGACAACATCACCTGTTTCTTGATCATGGAACTGGTGTAATGGCCAGTTCTCTAATGTGTCCCAGGCCACATGTTGCTTGTGCTTTTGTGAGCAGTCTATGTGATAATAAGACCCACAGAGTGTCCTGGAGTGCCCTTCCATTTATATCAACTGGAACATCATTAGTAAGAAATTGCATAGGGAGCTGACAGCAGTGGCTCTTGATGTTTTGCCCAAGTTCATTCAAAATGGCAGAACATTCATCAGACAACCATTACTAACCTCACTGGTAGCAGGCATGGCATTCTACTATCGGGACTTATGCTCTCGTATTAATGCTGAATAAATTTAGGTGTTTTCAATATGTTATTTCCATTGTTTTATCATTTGCGCATTATTGACATGTCTGCCAATTCTGTAATTTAAAAAGTCTCACAACTTTTCTTTCTTAGTGTTCCAATTTCAAGGTTGGGAAAGGTATTTCTCAGTTTTAATTGCAATATGATACTTAATTTGATCAAAGTAAAGCAAGAGATTAAGGGAAAATTTTGTTTTACAGTTCTGTGTTTAGTGTTCCTTTATAGAACTTAAATCACTATGGGAAAATATATTAATAATGCATATGTTATACCTGGTACAGTATATGAGCTTGAGAAGGACATGGCTCCAAACCATTAATAATGCTTTCTCTGATGGGGTGTCCGAAAGTAACATTTATTTTAATTTTAAATGTCTAACAAAAATACTAATCATTACGATAATATAAATGCCAAAATCAACAACATCAACAACAATAATAAAAGTAATTATTATATTTGTTATTATTATACTTGTTATAATTATTAGACATGGGGTAGATTTCTCAAAATGGGTGCAAAAGCTATAATCGAGTTTTAAAATAAACCGCTATTCCATTGCACATGTTTTTAATAAATCTCCGCTATTACTTATATAGAGCTGGCTAGAATATTTCTGTAATGCATTCATCTAAAATTAGACTGGAAAGTGCTTCCTTTGACTACATTGACACGATCTGTCAGTCAGTCTTTGTTTGTTTGTATGAGAAGCCAGGCATATTGAAGTTGTTCCATTTTCTTCTGTTTTGCCTTTAAACAGAAGCCCGGTTTTTATATTTATTTTCTTTTCCCCTACCTTTGTCCAAAATGATCTATGCAGAATGGATCTTTTCCACGTCAGACAAGTGCATTGTAAGCAATGCTTTTCTCTGCATATTGCTGTGGGTAAAAGCACCCGTCTGTTCCCTCCATTAGTTAGAAGCTAGCGTTCATTTACTAGTACATTGTTAATAAAGTGCACATCTTTATTCAAGCATAGGATGCACAGATTATCTGGTCGTGTAGACTGGATGTCATTCTAGATGAATTAACTTCTGAAAGTCAGAAGAAATTAAATAGAATTTAAGGCATGTCTTTTTACAAGCATAAAGTGTGGCCAAGGACGAATGATAGTCTGTGTATAACTTGTGCTGATGAGATGCTAAACATATATTATTTTACTGTACATCCCTCCATCCCGTTTCCCACTACCTCTTTATTACAGCTCATAATGAGATGTTTATGTAGAACTGATGACCAATAACAGTCATTGTTAAGATGTTGTCCCCATAGTCCAGCGCTAATAGCCAGCTCAGCTAAAGGAGTACTGCTAGCATTAAAAGGCTCGTACTATAAATACATGGTATTCTCCTATTTATAGGATTGTGGATAACTTATTTATCCCTCTGACCCACACGGGTCCTGAGAACCGGACTCTGGAGTGCCCCATTCAAATGAAGAGCGTGGCCACTACCATTTGACTGTCTATGTCACCTACCACAGATAATCTGTGTTAACGTGCATTTATGGTACAAACGTTTTAATACTGCATCATAAAAAAACATGGAAAGGAGTCCCACTTCTTTGCCCAAAGCGGGATTCAAATTATTAGCAACAGGATTTTGACCTATAATACTATGCCTCACCCTGTCAGAATAGTGGTACTTGAGTGGGGATCTAGTCCGTAATTATATGAAGAAAAATCTCAGCACTCACGGTTGGCAACTCTGCATATATGAGTGCCGTTGCATTCCCTTCAGCGCTACACACACTAAGCTATCACGAGCCATGGCAATCCATGGTATTCTGATGAAGGTCATGAATTTATGGCCAAATTGTCAAATATATTGCTATTGAATTTCCTTTAACAGGATTATAATCTGGGGAGAAGGATGACTTGGTTGCAGTGCAACGCTGAAAACTATTTCTACTCTATTTTACAAATTAAACAATTGTGGTATCAGGGTAATGTTATAGACATTTCTACTGTACATTGTGCGGCTACAGTTCTAGAAATTGCCTAAGCAATAAGTGCGCCCTGAGAGTTGGCATTTCACACGGTAGCACACAACAGATTTCACAAGTGAATACATGACTGAGGAAATTTTGTCAGAGACAGAAAACTTACTGCTGACATCATCTCTGGTTGTCCTTCCTTTTCTTCTCCATCCCATCCAGATATGTCTCACCGCTATGTCTCATCTCTGTAGAGTTTGCCACCCAGATATCTTCAGCATTTCATTCTTGCTAAATATGAAGACATTTTTATACTCTCACACACTGTGTGCTCCATGTAAATATAGCTTGGCACTGTGACTTCTACACAACATAATATGTTACCAAAACTATTAGACCCTAAGTCACAGACCTCTCACCTAGCCAAATCAGGTCACCTGCTTTGCACTAAAAAGGAATAAACAACCTGAAACATGTGTCTGCAAATTAAGTTTCTAGTTTGGCTTTTTCTAGAGTGGCGTGATACTGTGGCAAACACTGCTTCTGATCAGCGGTAAAATCACTACCGCCTGTCAAAGAGCTGTAGTTCCCATGCTGTGAAATGACAGAGGGAGCCTGCAACTGTGATCAAAGGTAAAAAGTTTAACTCCGGTCAAAGGCGCTTTCTGATGGGACTACTGCTCCCATCAGCCTACGCCTGCTGCCGCTAATAACAGCGAGAGCAGGAGGTGGCTGGTAATAATAATAATGATAATAATTTTTATTTATATAGCGCCAACATATTCCGCAGCGCTTTACAAATTATAGACGGGAATTGTACAGACAATAGACATTACAGCATAACAGAAATATAGTTCAATACAGATACCAGGAGGAGTGAGGGCCCTTCTCGCAAGCTTACAAACTATGAGGAAAAGGGGAGACACGAGAGGTGGAAAAAGGGGAGACACGAGAGGTGGCGACTATTCATCAGCTAACACCTGCACTGTAAATAAATAAATGAAAAAATAAACGGTGTTGGTTCTCCTTTATTTTTGATAACCAGCCAGGCAAAACTCACTGCTTGGGGCTGCAACTCTCAGCTATAAGATGTAGCAAGGCTGGCTGATTTTTTTTAAATAATTTAAATAATTTTTAAAAAACATCTTGGGGTCCCCCCATTTTTGATAACCAACTAAGCTAAAGAAGACAGCTGGGGTCTGGTATTCTCAGGCTGGTAAGGGGCCACGGACAGTGCCCCCTCCAGCCTTTAAATAGCAACACACAGCCGCTCAGAAAAGGTGCATCTATTAGATGCACCAATTCTGGCAATTTGCCTGACTCTTGCCACTTGCAATGTCATTTGACAGCATGGTAACCACGTCTGTCTGACCAGCAGTAATGATTTCACCGCCGATCAGAAGCAGTGTTTGATGTGCTGTCATGCACATGACAGCATGACAAACACTGGATATTCAGGCCCCTCATTCAAGTGAGCAGGGTCTGGGTTCAGGTCCGGGTACTGTTCTGGTACACAGACCCAAACTTTTTTTAAATGTTTGGCCGAACCAGCTGGACATCCAGGGGTCCAACCAACTGCATGATGTATAGGCAGGCCCGGATTTAGGGGTGGGCCCAAGGGGCCCGGGCCCTGGGCCACCCACCAAGTGGGGGCCTCCCACCAACATAGGGATAAATATCTCAAAACAAGTAAAATACACGTCTCTTTGCTGTGAACCGCTTCTAATGTTAAGGAACATTTAACAAATGAGAAACTATTGAAAGTGTAGGGACATGGCTACGGTTCTACATCTCAGTGGCTGGCGCAGAGTGGCAGAGTCAGGGCACCTGACATGTGTCAGCCTCCACTGACCTGGCTAGCCTAGCTAGACTTCATTAGTACCCTCCTTGTACCTAATGCTTAGCTTATGGCATGCGGCAGCCTACTCCGATCCCAACAGAAGCTTCTAGGTGCTACCTATTCAGCCACACACAAAACTGATCTAAACACTGCTGTGGCATCACTAACCAGCTTAAAAAACTATGTCGCATCAAAGCGTGACTCCTTCAAAATTTATCAGAAGCAAGGCGAAGAGCTGCCTGGTTCATCTGAGTATGTTCAGACGATAACTCGACATAGGCGCTGAAACGTGTGTCTCAATCCATTGGATTATGGCCATACAGAAGAAGTACAACTAAGCCCTTCTGAAAAATACAGAACAGAAACTTTCTTGCCTTAGATCAGTTTATCGCTTCCCTTGGTCAATGTCTTCAGACATATAAAGATATATCAAGCAAATTTAGCTTTTTTAGCCATCTGACAGAACTGTCCTCAGAAGAGCTTAAGGCCACAGCAGAGCAACTCGTCAGGCCTTATTCAGATGACTTGAAAATTACATTTATCGATGAACTGTGTCAGTTTGTAACATTTGCCAATTTATTCACAGACGAGGAGCCAAAAGATATCAGCGCTAAACTTTTCATGTGCAAGCTTATCATGGAAAAGGGTGTGCAGTACACTTTCCCAAATATTGAGATAGCTCTAAGGATATATCTTATTTTGATGGTAGCAAACTGCAGTGGTGAGTGTTCCTTCTCAAAACTCAAATTAGTTGAAAACTGATTAAGGACATCCATGAAGCATGTCTAAAGCACGGTGTGACTAATAATAAAAAATAACTTTTAATAAATATACACTAAAAAGTTGGTATAACCAACTATGTACGAACATAGAAGACTCAACAAGGAAAAAATTCCCAAAACACGGGAATAACACAATAAACCAATCCCTGAGAACTATTGATTCACATACATGTGTCAGTCTCTAAAGGGAAAGAAGCCGGAGCACAATATACACTCCTTGTAGGGGGAGTACATGAGAGCATACATATATCACATATCTGATGCATATGTTGCAGAACACATGTTACCTGTCCCCTCCTGTCACATGAAGATGCAGTAGATGCGATCAGAAAAAGTTTAAAAATCGGAACAGGCTCACTTCATGTTTTCTTATTATTGTGGGTGAAACCTTTCGTGAATCCAGCATCCGGAAGGGTGGGCCTACAGTTCTGGCCGCACTTCTTACCCATCCACGCTGTTTCAACAGATATGTAAAACCCCAGAAGACAGAAACATATTTCCCTACGCGTTTCGTGATAATTCACTCATCAGGGGAAAGATAAGGCTGTATCCCTCCAGCTCCGTGGGGTATACCGGATTGCCGGTATACCCCTATGCTGTGGATCCCCCACGGAGCTGGAGGGATACAGCCTTATCTTTCCCCTGATGAGTGAATTATCACGAAACGCGTAGGGAAATATGTTTCTGTCTTCTGGGGTTTTACATATCTGTTGAAACAGCGTGGATGGGTAAGAAGTGCGGCCAGAACTGTAGGCCCACCCTTCCGGATGCTGGATTCACGAAAGGTCTCACCCACAATAATAAGAAAACATGAAGTGAGCCTGTTCCGATTTTTAAACTTTTTCTGATCGCATCTACTGCATCTTCATGTGACAGGAGGGGACAGGTAACATGTGTTCTGCAAGATATGCATCAGATATGTGATATATGTATGCTCTCATGTACTCCCCCTACAAGGAGTGTATATTGTGCTCCGGCTTCTTTCCCTTTAGAGACTGACACATGTATATGAATCAATAGTTCTCAGGGATTGGTTTATTGTGTTATTCCCGTGTTTTGGGAATTTTTTCCTTGTTCAGTCTTCTATGTTCGTACATAGTTGGTTATACCAACTTTTTAGTGTATATTTATTAAAAGTTATTTTTTATTATTAGTCACACCGTGCTTTAGACATTATATTAGACTGGTGCATATCACATCTTGATATACATCCATGAAGCAGGAACAACTTGTAAATTTGGCTATCATGAGCATCGAGTCAGATATACTGCATGAATTGGACTTTAGTGACATCATTAGTGATTTTGCAGCATGAAAATCAAGGAAAGTGCCTGGATTGTAAAAAATGAATGATTTTACCTGAATTACTCTGCGTAAATAATTTTTGTAACTAAACTTGCATTCGTTTCATTTTGTGTTTTTGAATTACATATTGCAACACCTTGAAAAATGGGCCTCCCTCCAAAATGGGCCCCGGGCCACCCACCTGTGTATAGGTATGCTATAGGCAGCCTCCCCCTCTTTAATGTGGGCTCTGGTGCCGAGCCCGCATGTTTTTTGGCACATGACAGCTGATTTCATCAGCTGACATGTGCACCTAACAGCCAAGGATGGAATCATGATCCACCTGCAGCTGTTAACATGCTAAATGCCCCTGTCAATCTCTGACCACGGCATTTAACATGCCTGAGCCAGCACATTATCACCCCTGTCACATTATGACGGGGCGCTGATGGGTTAGCATAACAAACTGGTGTCTTCAGGAGACCTTTGTAGTTTTCACTGACGATCTCCTATGAGCGGTCGGCGTTCATAGCAGATGGGCATTTCTGCTACACATAGCAGTGCATCAGCCTAAAGTCTATTAAACAGACTATTGTAACATGTAAAAAGTAAAAATAAAATGTTTCTAAACAAAACGTAAACAAAATATAAAAGTTCAAATCACCCTTGTTTTGCCCCATTCAAAATAAAACAATAATTATAAATAATTATTGAAAATACATATATTTGGTATCATTACATTCAGCACCGCCCAATCTATCAAAATATAAAAAGAATGAATCTAATTGGTGAACGGAGTATTGAGAAAAAAATCAAAACATTTTTGGTCACCGCAACATTGAAAAAAAATGCAATCACTGGCGATCAAAATGTTGCATCTACCAAAAATGGTAAAAAAAACCAGCAGTTTGGAGTACAAAGATGCTACAGGTCTCGGAAAATGGCGACTTTTATTTTTTTTTACAAACTGTGGAATTTTTTTTTCACCACTTAAATAAAAAAGAACCTATACATGTTTGGTATCTACAAACTCAAATTGATCTCGAGAATCATAGTGACAGGTAAGTTTGAGCATTTAGTCAACATGGTAAAAAAAAAAAGAAAACAATTACACTTTTTTTGCAATTTCACCTCACTTGGAATTTTTTTCTGTTTTCCAGTACATTATATGGTAAAATAAATGGTGTCATTTAAAGCTACAACTTGTACTGCAACACCCAAATAATCGCATGGCTATATTGGCGGAAAGATAAAAAAAGTTATGGCTCTGGGAAGAAGGGAAGCAAGAAACAGAAGCGCAAAAACGAAAAATCCCAAGGTGGTGAAGGGATTAAACAACTAGATAATTTTCTTTGCCTCTATCCAACCAACTGCAATTAATTATAGCATATGCTACACTACAAAACAAATAATTATAATATACACCATGATGTTCAGCAATCAATTAGAATATATACTGTGTTCTCTGCAATTATTTATAGTATAATATACACTGTGCCCCCCATCATCTATAACATACACTGTCCCACAAAGTAATTAATTAATTTAATATACCACACACATTGCAATTTTTTATAATATAAGTAATCCATTAAAACATATACTGTGCATCGTAAATCATCACAATATGCTCTGTTCCCCCAGACTTTTAATTCCAGGGAGCTAAGGACTCAAAAGTATCTTCGTCTTAAGAATTTGCATACTACTGAGTAGGGTTGAGCGAAACGGGTCGGCCATTTTCAGAAGTCGCCGACTTTTGGCAAAGTCGGGTTTCATGAAACCCGACCCGACCCCTGTATGGGGTCGGCCATGAGGTCGGCGATCTTCTGAATCTGGTATCGGAATTCCGATCCCGAGTTCCGATATGTTTGCAATATCGGAAATCGGTATCGGAATCCATATTTAAGTGTAAAATAAAGAATTAAAATAAAAAATATTGCTATACTCACCCTCTGACGTGCCCTGGTACTAACCAGCAGCCTTCCTTCCTTAGAATCAGCGCATGAAAGGCCTTAGATGACGTCGCGGCTTGTGATTGGTCGCCCTCGGACGCGCCCTGCTTCTTTCCGGCAGCCTTCCTTCCTAAGAATCAGCGCTTGAAGGACCTTCGGTGACGTCGCGGCTTGTGATTGGTCGCGCGAGCGGTCACATGGGCAGTCGCGCGACCAATCACAAGCCGCGACATCATCTAAGGCCCTTCACGCGCTGATTCTAAGGAAGGAAGGCTGCCGGTTAGTACCAGGGCGCGTCCGAGGGTGAGTATAGCAATATTTTTTATTTTAATTCTTTATTTTACACTTAAATATGGATCCCAGGGCCTGAAAGAGAGTTTCCTCTCCTTCAGACCCTGGGAACCATTGGAAACCCAATGCGCTGCATTAGGTTTCGTGTTTCGGCCGACCCCGACTTTTTTATAGGATCGGCCGATTTCACTCGACCCGACTTTTGAAAAAGTCAGGTTTCGTGAAACTCGACCCGATCCTATAAAAGTAAAAGTCGCTCAACCCTACTACTGAGCACAGGGAGAACCGATATGGGAATGAGCACTCTCCACCGGTCACTGCGCCAATTCTTATTTTAACAACTGGTTCAGAAAAACCAGATAGAACAGTCCCGATACCATCCCGGATGGCTATGGAAAGTGCATGAATGGAATATATAGTCTACCTGCCAAAATACCTCTCATCTATTGTCTAAGCGGAGCCTAAGGAAAATTCTCACCTCATCTCAGGAATGGTAAACACCTAATTCATTATTTGTATTTTTATTATTAAGTTACTTTTTATTTTTTATTGTGGTTTTCAACAATGTTTTTTGTAAAAAATAAGTCTCATTGGTGCACGCGGTTCACGAGGGAGGAACTGGAGTAGAGGTATTTACAATTCTGACACTTTTAAAAAATAAGATACAGTGCATAAATCTGTCTAATGCTGTGTTCACACTACGTTTAAGCAGTCCGTTAGACGGACTGCGTTACACCACGGCATAACATTTTCCTGCTACACACTAGCGTTTTACAAGCGATCTGTAGCATCGCTTGGAAAACTGATTGACAGGTTGGTCACACTTGCCAAACATAGTGTTTGACAAGTGTGACCAACTTTTTACTATTGATGCTGCCTATGCAGCATCAATAGTAAAAAGATCTAATGTTAAAAATAATAAAAAAAATAAAAAATCATTATATTCTCACCTTCCGATGTCCCCAGCAGTCTTCCCGCTCTTCGCGATGCTCGCGTTCCCAGTAATGCCTAGCAGCAATGTCCCCAGATGATGTAGCGGTCTCGCGAGACCGCTACGTCATCGCAGGTCATTGCCGCAAAGCATTATTGAGAACACGAGCATCGCGAGGAGCGAGAAGACTTCCGGGGATGCCGGATGGTGAGAATATCATGATTTTTTATTTTAATCCTTTTTTTTAACAATTATATGCTTCCCAGGGCCTAGAGGAGCATCTCCTCTCCTTCTCCCTGGATACCAACCGCACGTGATCCGCTTACTTCCTGCATGGTGGGCATAGCCACATGCAGAAACTAAGCGGATTAATGCATTCCTATATGTACAGAATCCCTGCAATTCCACACAAAGAATGAACATGCTGCATTTTTTTCTGGAATGCGATTCCGCCGTGGAGAAAAACACAGCGTGTGCACAAAAAATGCTGGATGCATTCTAATAATAGGATGCGTAATGTATGCGTTTTTTCAGTTTTATTGCGTTTTTATAGTGGAAAACACGAAAAAAATGCAAAAATTCCAGAACATGTGCACATAGCCTAAAACATCTGGAAAAGCCACGACAAAAACACCAGAAAACTAAAGCACCAAAGATACTTTGAAAATAAAGAACATGTCGTTTGATGAATTTGGGCAAAATCAAAAAGTCACTAATTAAGAGGGATTCACAACAAAAAAACTAGCGGAAATGCAGTGATGAATTGGGCCCCTAGTAATTGGTAACTGGAAGGAACCAGCACTAAGAATTTTGCTATTGTTTCAGCAGTAGCTTAAATGTTTTTTATTGAGAGTTTATGTGATATACCAACATAGAGTAGTATATATGAAGTGTAAGGAAACTGATACATGGTTTTCTAAATATTTTAAAAATATTAACCTGAAAATTGTGAAATGCATTTGTATTTAGCACCCCTGTGTCAATACTTTATAGGATTACCTTTTGGTATAATAACTGCTTCAAGCCTTTTGGAGTATGTCTCTACTAGCTATCAGCACATCTAGAGGCTTACATTTTTTTACCACAGATTGAGATCAATTTGAAGGTCTTGCCGAAGAATCTCAATAGGATTTAGGTCTGGACTGTGACTGGGCCATTTACACACACGATTATAATTTGATTTAAACCATTCCACTGTAGGTCTTACAGGTTGTTTAGCGTCACTGTCCTGCTGGAAGGTAAAGCTATGCCCCAGTGTCAAGTCTTTTGCAGCCTCTAGAAGGTTTTCCTCTCGATACAGGATTGTCCTATATTTAGCTCCATCTATTTTCCCATCAACTCTGACCAGCTTCCCTGTCCCTGCTGAAAAAAAGCACACCCACAGCATGATGCTGCCACCACCATGTTTGATGAAGGGGATGGTACTTTAAGGGTGATGGGCAGTTTTAGTTTTCTGCCACACATAGCATTTTGCATTTAGCCTAAAAAGTTCTACTTTAATGTCATCTGATAGAGCACCTTTTTCCACATTTTAGCTGTGACCCCCTACATATCTTTTTGCAAACTGATAAAAGGACTTCCTATGGCTTGGTTAAAAAAGTGGCTTTCTTAAACTCTGATCAGCTACACTGTCCCTGCTGAAGTAAAACATCCCCACAGCATGATGGCGCCACCACCATGTTTGATGGAGAGGATGGTATTTTCAGGGTGATGTGCATTGTTAATTTTCAGCCAGACATAGCATTTTGCATTTAGCTTAAAAAGTTCTACTTTGATCTTTTCTGACCAGAGCACTTTCTTCCACGTTTTAGCTGTGACCCCTACATATATTTTTCCAAACTGCAAAAGGGACTTCCTATGGCTTGCTTACAAAAATGGGTTTCTTACATTCGTCCATAAAGGCCAAATTGTGGATCATAGTTGTCTTGTGGACAGATTCTCTAACCTGAGCTGTGGATTTCTGCCGATCCTTCAGAGTGACCATGAGCCTCTCAGCTGATTATCTAATTAGTGCTCTTCTTGCTTAGGATGTCTGTTTAGGAGAAAATCCATATCTCTGTAAGTTTGAAGTTGTGCCATACTCTTTACATATTTGCATGATGAATTGAACAGTGCTGTGTGAGATGTTCAGAGCTTGTGCTATTTTTTAGAGCCTAATCCTGCTTTAGGCTTCTCCACAACTTTATCCCTGACCCATCTGGTGTGTTCCTTAGTTTTTATGATGCTGTTTCATCCATAATGTTCTCAATCAAACCCCAGAGGCCTTCACGGAACAACTGAAGTTATACTAAGAATAAATTACACTCAGGTGGACTCAGTTTACTTATTATGCTACTTCTGAAGGTAATTAGTGACTGAGGACCTTATACAGGGTATCAAACAACGGGGGTGCACATCACAATTTTCACATTTATATTTTTAAAATAATTAGAAAACCATGTATCATTGCCGTTGCATTTCACAAATAATTGCTACTTTGTGTTGGTATATCATGTAAAATCCCAATAAAACACATTTATGTTTGTGGGTGTAATATGAAAAAATGAGAAAAACTTAATTGGCTATGAATACTTTTTTAAGGCACTGTACATGTAGTTTTGCTGTAAGTATACCGATTTAGTTGGTTAGCGTATTTAGGATTTGTATGAGGCTTTTGTTCCAGTATTGCATTGCATAATCTGCAAAGGTATAATTTTGCAGATCTTTGTACGTGTGTCCATTTTATGTAAGCATTGCACAGTGGATTATTTAGTAATTGAATAGCATTATACAAGAACATATAGAGATGATGCTTTCAGTTTACTTATGGTAATTAACAGTCAAAACTGCAAACAAATAGAAGTTATTCAGTTTTCAGTCTCTAAAGTAAAAAAACCAAGATCAAATACCAGAAAAGTCAACCAAAGTCTCCAACACTAATATCGTTAGTTTCATTTCTGCGCTCTAAACTTTTGTGGGCCCAGGGGTATTTATTAGCAAACTGGAGCTGCTGTACAGATGAAAAGCAATCTCATTAGCCTCAATTTACACCTGGCAGGCAGTCAGTTCATCCTAGGGAGGTGTGTTGTAATCCAAAAATCCCACATCCATGGTGGCTTACAAGGCACCATTTAAAGCACCTACGTGTAACTCCTTCACCCCTTCCTGACATTCGACAGTGCAACTTCTCTTGCTAACCTTGTGAAAATACATAATTTGGGGCTAAAAAACATTTTTGTGGGAAAAATTTGATTATTTTTATTTTCACAGCCCAACTTCTGTGAAGCACCTTGGGGTTCAAAGTGCTCACCACACATCTAGAAAAGTTCCCTAAGGCTGCCGGCACACTAGCAGTATTTGGTAAGTATTTTACATCAGTATGTTAGGGGTCGAGTTCCCGCTTCTGCACAGGGGGAATCTCGAGCCACCTCCGCTGCGGTCTCCCATTTTTGTCCAGCCGCAGTGGAGTCTGCTCAGCAAAGACTTCGGTCCCAGCGTCTTGCTCATTCTCACTCTGTTCTGAGAGTTACTGCTGCTTCTCCGGTCTCTGCCATTAAAGTCAGTGCTGGTCAGCAGCGAGCGGACTTTTCTGGGACTAAGTCCTTGTCTGCACGTACTGAGCATGCCCAGGGTAAGATCTCCCGTTGGAGATCGAGGGTCATGTGCCCAGGCTCTGCAGCACATTCCATTGGTCCTCTTGGCAGGTCTTGGAAGGGCAAAGGTGCTGTGGCCACTTCCTGTGCTGCAGCTATATAAACTGCGCATGACCGCACGGCCATGCGCTAGTATTGTCTTACAATTGCTAATGTGTGTATGTTGTGAGTGCAAGTCGTCCTTGGATGCCCCTACCCTATTGAATGTCTGTTCGCGGAAGGTGTATGGTTGCTATCTAGTGCCCGACTTATCCTACAGCACTAATCACACATTACAGCGTCCAGTTGCTGTGACCGCCAGTACGGCGCCGTGCACTTCCTCTGTGCTTTCCTTACCCAAGCCTGGGTGGTTAGTGGCGTTCGTCAGTGTGGCACCGCATGCACTCTTGTGCCTTAATATTGTTGTTCAGTTTCCTTGCACACCCAGTTACGGTGTTGTGCCAGCAAGGGTCTAATCGGACTTCGATCCTAGTTGGGGTTGAGTTCGCTGACTGCTTGCTCGCGCTTTAGGTGCGGTACCGCGGTCCTGTGACTCAACAGGATTGCTTCTTTCACGCTGGGTGAGGTTAACCCACGTGTGTATACTTTAGTGTACCGCCATATAGTCTGCAAATTGCTAGCAGCAGGTTTTCACCTGCACGGTGGACCCCGGACTGCGAACGCATCTATATCATCTGTCTTGGTGCGTTCCGCCAGTCCTAACACAGTATTTGTAAGCCAAAACCAGGAGTGGGTGATAAATGCAGAAGTGGTGCATATGTTTCTATTATACTTTTCCTCTATTTGTTCCACTCCTGGTTTTGGCTTACAAATACGGATGTAAAATACTGATCAAATACTGCTAGTATGATGGCAGCCTAAGGGGTCTAGTTTCCAAAATGGAGTCACTTGTGGGGGATTTCTACAGTTTAGGCACATCAGAGGCTCTCCAAACGCAACAAGGCATCTGCTAATCATTACAAGCAAATTTTGCATTCAAAAAGTCAAATGGCGCTCCATCCCTTTCGAGCCCTGCCGTTTGCCCAAACAGTGGTTTTCCCTCACATGTGGGGTATCAACATGCTCAGAATAAAATAAACAGCTTTGGGGTCATTTTTTTCTGGTTACTCTTGAGGAAATTTGGGTCTAAAAGTAAATTTTTGTTAAAGAAAGTTAAAAGTTCACTTTTTTCCTTCCACATTCTAAAAATTCCTGTGAAGCACCTGAATGGTTAGTAAACTTATTGGTTTTGTGGTTTTGAGCATTTTGAGTGGTGCAGGTTTTAGAATGGTGTCACTTTCTGGGTATTTTCTCAAAGTCACTGCAAACCTGCTGTGGTCCCTAAAAAAATGGTTTAAAAAATGTTGTTGAAAAAATGAGAAATTGCTAAATTTTCAAAATGTTTGCCAAGTTTCATTTTCTCCACAAATAAACATAAGTTATATTTACCACTATCATGAGGTAAAAAATGTCATGAAAAACACAATCTCATAATCAGTGGGATCTGTATAGTCATTCCAGAGTTATGACCTCATAAAATGACAATGGTCAGAAATGTACAATTTGATCTTGTCGTGAAGGTGAAAACAGGCTTGGACGTTGAAGGGGTTAATTACCAGGTGACACACCATTTTTGGCATTTTGTTTTTTCTCGCCCTTCTTCCAGAAGACAACAATTTTTTTATTTTTCCATTATCATTGTAATAAAACATATTTTTTGCAAGACAAATTGTGGTTTTGAATAAGGCTGGTTTCACATTTGCGTTTTTTGCCGCTGCGTTTTAGCGCAAAAAAAGCATGCGTTTTTTTTCTATACTTAACATTAAAAACGCATGCTTTTTTTGCATGCGTTTTGCCGCGTTTTGACGACGCATGCGTCTTTTCTATGCTTGCATTTTGTTGCGGAAATGCAACATGTAGTAATTTCTAGAGGCGTTTTTTTGCCGCAAAAAACGTATTGCTGTCTATGTAAATGCATGCGTTTTTAAGCACATGCATTTGCTTGCGTTTTTAAACGCATGCGTTTCAATAGAAAAACACAAAAATACACACCGATAAGCCACCCCCCAACTCTAACCCTAACCCTAAAGGGATCCTAACCCTAACCCAAACCCTAGGGATCCTAACCCTAACCCTAAAGGGATCCTAATTCTAACCCTAACCCTAACCCTAGGGATCCTAAGTCTAACCCTAACCCTAACCCTAGGGATCCTAACCCTAACCCTAACCCTAAGGATCCTAACCCTAACCCTAACCCTAGGGATCCTAACCCTAACCCTAACCCTAGGGATCCTAACCCTAACCCTAACCCTAGGGATCCTAACTCTAACCCTAACCCTAACCCTAGGGATCCTAACCCTAACCCTAACCCTAGGGAACCTAACCCTAACCCTAACCCTAGCTATTTCTATTTATAGTGGGTTTTCTAGTTGATTTTGATGATTGGCAGCTGTCACACACTTCTCATCATGCGTTTCAAAAACGCAAACGCAGGAAAAAACGCATGTAAACGCGTCAAAACGCCGTGTTTTTTTACGACATGCAAAAACGCATGCGTCTAAAAAACGCAGCGTTTGCATGCGTTTACATGCATTTTTTTCACCACCTGCGTTTGCGTTTAAAACGCTGCGTTTTTAAACGCAAATGTGAAACTAGCCTTACACCATTCGTTTTACATAATGTGCTAAACAACTGGACAAATGGTGAAAAAAAAAACAACCCGCAATTTTACGATTGCGTTTTGGGTTTTGCTTTTGCATCATTTATTGTGTGGTAGAAATAACCTTACCATAAAATTCTCCAGGTCAGTACAGTTAAAATAATACCAAAGTACATGTTTGTATAGTTTTTTTTTTTATTTAAATATAAAAGCTTAGAACTTTGCAGAAAGAAAACTATTTGTTTTTTGTTGCCATTTTCAAAGACCTGTAACTTACTTTTATTTTTTGCACCAAAGCAAATTATTAAGTTAAACATTGAGTGCAGATTACCAGATGTAGTGGTGCTCAACTTGAGACATAGCAGTACAAAATTGTGAGCAAAAAAGCAAGAGAAGCTAAATGGGAGCGGCACTCACCACTTGTAAGTGAAAAAAACTGCACTTTATTGTGGTCGTCAAATGATTAGAGGAGAGACATAAGAGTGTAAGTAAGTGATAGCCATTTTGCCAGAAGTGTAGTTCACGTGAAACAGCTGTCGCTTACTTACCTCCTTATGTCTCTCCTCTCCTCTTGTGACGACTACAATAAAGTGCTGCATTTTTCACATATTAGTGGTAAGTGCCACTCTCGCTAACTTTTCATGTTTTTTTGCTAACATTTTTATTATAATTTTGAATTACATACAACATTTTTATAGTTTTGTTATTGCATTTTGGGGGGGTGAAGTGCAGTGACTGAAAAATACCACTTCTGGCATTTATTTATATCATTTTGCTTTCAGTGTTTAAGATTTGGATAATTTGATATTTTCAGAGATCAGACTTTTAGAGACACAAAGATGCTAATAATGTTTATTTTTTTATTTATTTTCATACCGCAATCGATGTGTCTAAACAAGGTCCGGAATTGGGACCAAAGCATCACTTTATATGCCTGTTTGGAAGGCTTAGAAATAAAAATTACATTTGCATCAAAGTTTGTGCGCCAGCTGACAAGTTTATGATATGAAGGAGCAGAAACTACTGAAGAACCTCTTAGGAGTGTAGTGCCTCTGCTATGTTGTTTAGTATAGAAAATAAGAATAGGTTTATACTTACACGTAATTAGCTTTTGTTAGTTAATTAATAAAAATTAATAATTAGGTTTTTTTCAGAAAGAAATAGCTCTACAACACACTGGGCAGTAAAATGGCACCACAATGTCAACCTTATAATGGCAAACTGAAATGTGGCTTCATGACATCCTGTTCCATCAAACTCCCGGCCGACCTTCCCTATATGGATGCTTTCTTCATTATCTGAACTAACTCTGAGCAACAACTAACTAAATCTATCCCATCATGAACCTAATATTTACCTCTGTGATCAGAGTGCTGAACCAAGCCATAACTGCTTTGCACTGGTTACTTCAAACTACACCCCCAACCCTAGATACAGATACAAGTGACTGATGAACCTAATAACATAGGAGTCATTACAGGGGGGTAGTTGTTTATGCCATCTTACCATCCCCCATGTCATAATGCCAGCCTGGGTCAAGAGTCACTACTTTAAAAAAAAATTATAAGAATTCAAATCCATCTCCTCCAACCCTATAAAAAAAAAAGAAAAATTATTCATAATTGATATCACATCTGTAAAAATCCAGTCTATCAAAATGTAAAATGAATGAACTTCTACAAAAAATGCCATAAATAGAAAAATAATCAAAATGCCAGAATTCCTTTTTTTTTAAACTCCTCATCTCCTTAAAAATGCAATAAAATGCAATCAGAACTTCACTCATAAATCTCCATCGGCGGAAAAATAAAAATATACGGAACCATTTTTTTGTTACAAAGTTCTAAATTGTTTTCCAAGTTTAAAATAAAATAGAAAAACGTTATAATTTGGTATCACCGTCATCATACTGACTGGGAGAACCCTGTTAATAGGTCATTTTTACCTTCCACTGAATGCTGTAAACAAGTACCCCCCAAAACAATGGGAGAATGACATTTATTCATTGCAGAATCAGCCCTGCCACCAGTCGTTCTCGGTGACACTGCCCACATGTCACCATCAGACAATATGTTTTTGCCCTGTGATCCTAAACTTCAGTCTTCCTTATTTTTTTTGCAAACGCCCAGAAGGGGGAGGAGAGGAGGGAGATCACACCCATGTGAGCAGATCCCGCCCACATTTACTGCAGTCCCAAGGTGAGCTGCCACTACATTTGGTTATCATGTTAATTCCAGGGTGTAAAAGTAGAAAACGTCAAAACTTTTTTGATCATTTTTCATATTTTACTCTATCAATTTTTTTTTTAATTAAACATTAATACTTTACATTTTTTACAACGATTTTACATTTTTTGATGATACATTTTCCGTTATTACTCATAATCCAGTTTCTCCTTGTTCCTCCTTTCTGAGCCTGTATCTTCTGTCATCAATAATCCTGTAAGTACTCCATTGTTAAGTCTGATAAAGTATTCTGCCTTGTTTCCGTCTGTTGTCTGACTTGCTCTGGCTCTTCCCTGAAATTACCTTAGTTATTTTAAAGAAATCAAAGACTTCCTTTGTATTAGTTAATTAACTGAGCCTCTGTCAATTCCATAGAAAGTCACTTCCACTGTATGTCTAGTGGCAAAGAAATGTCACCATGATGAAATGGTAAAAGTTGAAATATTGATCCCTCCTATAGAAAATCCAACTACCATATAGTTTTTAACATACTTTGCTTTATTTTTCCATTTTGTTGGGGCCACTTTTACAGCTGCATCCCACTTTGGTCTGCTGAGATCACCATCCTGACCAGCATCATGTGAGCGGAAAAAAAACAATGTTTCTTTCACTCAACCAAAATATGAACCCTGCTTAATGTTGGATCTCAGTAGTCTTAGGCAAACTGAAGACCGCGCTCACGAGGTAGATTTAAGGTTTTTTATTGAAGCCTACGCGTTTCAAGAGCTTTCTTACTCTCTTCTTCAGGGCATATATCTGATATATGCCCTGAAGAAGAGAGTAAGAAAGCTCTTGAAACGCGTAGGCTTCAATAAAAAACCTTAAATCTACCTCGTGAGCGCGGTCTTCAGTTTGCCTAAGACTACTACCCTCAATATCCTTTTGGATTTTTTTGGAGACCTGCTGCTACGGTTTTGCTTTTATGGGAGTTGTGACCTTGGTTCACAACTGCAATAGGTGAGCACATTTCCTGCAAAAGAATTTTATTCTTTCATATATAGTGAGACACATTGGGGGCGCCTTGTGTTTTTTTCTTTTAATGTTGGATCTCAGAAGACTTGTACGGGATACTGCGGTGACCACAGAGGAATTATTCCTGATGGAAGTTGTTTGGGTTTTTTTTACCACTCTGGGTCCAATAGTAATTGGTTGTCCAATCCAATTTAGAGTTATGTCGGAAAGATCATATAATGGACAGATTTTGCAGAACGTAAGTTGAGTTCAGTTTCAGTCTTGTTTTTTTAAAAGTTTTCAGAATATTGCATTGTAGCATTACATACGAGAAATATTGTGAAGTACCATATAAATTTATGCATAACCACACACACCTCTTTTGGGATTATATACTTGAGAAAAATCAATTAAAAATTATTTTAAGTACGTACTTTCTTCAACTTCCTGGTAGAATCCAGAAATACAATGATTCAAGTAATTGAAAAATTAATTGCCTGAATATTTACCAGCAAACCTACAATAGATGAATATCTGCAGAAAGCTTCAGGTTATCACACTGACTCGTGAACAAACATTCCAGAGACTGATGCATATAACTCTTAAAGACTTGCGTTTTCTTTTTACTGGGCGACAGCCACATTTTTTACATTGATGGATACTGCAATCTTGTAAGTGTGAAGAAGATGTATTGCCTCACATAATAGTGATTGATTAACATGAGGTTTTTCTCTCGAGGAATAAGAGATGGTAATAAGAGAAATATCCAAAATGGATTACCCAAATCATACACTATGGATTTAATTCTGCTGCTCGGTGTTAGCAAAAGAAGAGATAAAGAATTTTTGCAAAAGTTTTACTGTTAGTTTCTCCAGTTACTAGTTGTGTTCACAGCACTTATTTCCATATTTTAATAGACTGGTAAAACTTATATCTCACATCCAAAATATCTAAATGCTCTAGATAAGCTCCCGATGTATCCTAAAAGATGAGGAAAAGAGGTAAGATTATACTCACCCGGGCGGGCGGTCCGATCCGGTGGGCGTCGCGGTCCGGTCTGGCACCTCCTATCTTCATCAGATGACGTCCTCTTCTGGTCTTCACACTGCGGCTCCAGCTCCAGCGTACTTTATCTGCCCTGTTGAGGGCAGCGCAAAGTACTGCAGTGCGCAGGTGCCAGGAAAGGTCAGAGAGGCCCAGCGCCTGTGCACTGCAGTACTTTGCGCTGCCCTCAACAGGGCAGATAACGTACGCTGGAGCCAGAGCCGTAGTGTGAAAACAAGAAGAGGACGTCATCTGATGAAGACAGGAGGCGCCAGACCGGACCGCAACACCCATCGGACCCAGACCGCAGAGGGACCGCCCCTGGGTGAGTATAATCTAACCTCTTTCTCATCTTTTAGGATACATCGGGGGCTTATCTACAGCATTACAGAATGCTGTAGATAAGCCTCTGATGACGGTGGGGTTACCTAAACCTCAATTTTAGGGGTGACAGGTTCCCTTTAAAGTGTAACCATCTTTTTATTTTTTATTTCATAAATTAATAGCAAATGAAAATAATGAAAATAGGAAACTTTGTAATATATTTCATCAGAAAAATCTGATTCTTTATCCAGGAATGATCTTTTAGAGTATGTGCACACGTAGGTGGGATCTCTGCGGATTTTTCCACACCTGTTTTTGTAAATCTGCAGGTACCTGTGGATTTACTGCAGAATTACCGCTGATTTACCGTGGTTTTTGTGTGGATTACACCTGCGGTTTTACACCTGCGGATTCCTATTATGGAGCAGGTGTAAACCGCAGCAGAATCCGCACAAAGAATTGACGTGCTGCGGAATAAACAATGCAGCTCTTCCGTGCATTTTTTTTCCACAGCATGTGCACTGCGGATTTTGTTTTCCATAGGTTTACATGGTGCTTTAAACTCATGGAAAATAGCTGCAAATCAGCAGCGTCAAAACCGCTGCAGATCCGCAGCAAAATCCACAGCATGTGCACATACCCTCATTCTACAAATTCTCAATTCATTGATAAAGCCTGAATTTAGTTAAGACAGATTATTATTAGTGATGACCAAGCATAGAAGAACAATAGTAGTGGACAGTATAAAATCAAACGGGCAAAATTTATAGGCTAAATAAAAATAATAAAAATAGTGCGATTGTGCCCAAGGTGCCGGATAGAATGCACGTAAAGAACTATCCCCACTAAGTAAATGAATGGCAGACCATTCGGTTATAAATACAATAGAAGAACATACGTATGGAAGTCAATATATTAATAAATACAGATAAAGTACCAATGAAAAAAGGCCAAAAAAAATTAAAATGAATGTGATACTTAAGATTAATAATGAAGAGACGAAGTCAAACGATGACAATCAAATAAAATGCCTTTATTAAAAAATTAATCTGAATATACATATTTATTTGGGCAATAGTTGGCAACAACAATATGTGCCTGTATCTGGAGGGGAATTAATACAAAAAATATATAACAATAATAGTAAAATATTTATAACGGAAACGGACTCCACAGGAGGTGAGGTAAGTATATAAAAAATAATAATCAGATACTCTAAAATGTCTGGCTCTGCATAGATGGTACGAGGTAGAATGTGTACATAAAAATTATATATATTAAAATATATGAATAGATGTGTATGGAAAGAGTGTATGTGTATGTATATATGTGTATGTATATATGTGAAAAGTATACCAATTGTGCAAGAATCCAAGAAAGAAAAAATATAAAAGAAAATGAAAAAGTGAAAAAATTAAAAAAAGTGTGAAAAAATGTGAGTAAAATATATATATGTGATCAAAAAAATAATATAACCAATGTATGTAAAATAAAAAATAAATAAAAATGTGTGCAAAAATAATAATAATGAATCAATGTATGTGAAAAAAATATATATAATAAAATAAAAAACAATAAATAAGATGAATGTGTGTATATATTGATGTGAGGATAATAAATGGTGTAGTGGAAGAACTATGCTGGTACACTACAATAAATAAGTCAGGTGCCCAAACAGGTATGTAAGATCAGAAAAGCCGGTAAAACCGACACATGCGGTAAATATGCCGGAATACACCGTAATGTTAAAAAGCAATCAGGTCTGCATCACCAAAGTGTAAAAAGGTAAGGTGCAATGTGCACATGTGCAGAGTAAATGGCGTATTAATCTAGGAGCGCCAGAGCCATAGACTGAGGAAGCAAAGCACAGAACGTGGAGTACCAGAAAGCAAGATACTAATAGCAACAAATAGCTAATTACCTCCTCCTGAAGCCGCCCGATCCTCCAGATACAGCGCACCCCGACGTGCGTTTCGGACTGTGTCCTTCGTCAGGGAGTGACATTGCACCTTACCTTTTTGACTCATGTGAGTTTCTTGCAAGTGTGACCCCGGCCTTAAACGTGATATCTATTTAACCCCTTCCCGACCTTTGACGCCACGTAGGCGTCATGAAAGTCGGTGCCAATCCGACCCATGACGCCTATGTGGCGTCATGGAAAGATCGCGTACCTGCAGATCGGGTGAAAGGGTTAACTCCAATTTCACCCGATCTGCAGGGACAGGGGGAGTGGTAGTTTAGCCCAGGGGGGGTGGCTTCACCCCCCCCCCCCCCGTGGCTACGATCGCTCTGATTGGCTGTTGAAAGTGAAACTGCCAATCACAGCGATTTGTAATATTTCACCTATTAAAACTGGTGAAATACTACAATCCAGCCATGGCTGATGCTGCAATATCATCGGCCATGGCTGGAAACACTGGTCTGCCCCCCCCACCCCACCGATCACCCCCCCAAGCCACCGATCTGTCCTTTACACTGCTCCGCTCCCTTCCGTCCTCCTGTCCACTCCCCCTGTTCTCTTGTCCGCTCCCCCCGTGCTCCAATCCCACCCCCTGTGCTCTTATCCAACCCCCCTGCACTTCGATCCACCCCCCCGTGCTCCGATCCACCCCCCGTGCTCCAATCCACCCCCCATGCTCTGATCCACCCCCCCATGCTCCAATCCACACCCCGCGCTCCGATCCACCCCCCATGCTCCAATCCACCCGCCCCGTGCTCCCCCCACCCCATCATACTTACCGAGCCTCCCGGGGTCCGTCCGTCTTCTCCATGGGCGCCGCCATCTTCCAAAATGGCGGGCGCATGCGCAGTGCGCCCGCCGAATCTGCCGGCCGGCAGATTTGTTCCAATGTGCATTTTGATCACTGTGATAAAACCTATCACAGTGATCAAAATAAAAAAAATAGTAAATGACCCCCCCCAGTTTGTCACCCCCATAGGTAGGGAAAATAATAATATAAAGACATTTTTTTCCCCACTAAGGTTAGAATTAGGGTTAGGGTTCGGGTTAGGGTTTCGGTATGTACACACGTATTCTGGTCCTCTGCGGATTTTTCCACTGCGGATTTGATAAATCCGCAGTGCTAAACCGCTGCGAATTTATGGCGGATTTACCGCGGTTTTTCTGTGCATTTCACTGCGGTTTTACAACTGCGATTTTCTATTGGAGCAGTTGTAAAACCGCTGCGGAATCCGCAGAAAGAAGTGACATGCTGCGTAATGTAAATCGCTGCGTTTCCGTGCAGTTTTTCTGCAGCATGTGTACAGCGATTTTTGTTTCCCATAGGTAAACTCATGGGAAACTGCTGCGGATCCGCAGCGTTTTCCGCAGCGTGTGCACATACCTAGGATACGTGCATACGGTGGGGATTTGGCTGCGGATCCTGTTGTGAATTCTGTTGTCAAGCTCCCTCCTGTGGTCATGAATGGTACTTCGGCTGGTTCTGTCCATGGGCTTCCTCTGGTGGTTGTGAGTGGGGCTGCGGCTTCTGAGTTTCCTTCCACAGGTGACGAGGTTAATTCGTTAGCTGGCTGCTCTATTTAACTCCACTTACATCGTTGCTCCATGCCACCTGTCAATGTTAAAGTATTGGTCTAGTTCACTCCTGGATCATTCTTGTGACCTGTCTTCCCAGCAGAAGCTAAGTTCCTGCTTGTTTTTCTATTGTTTGCTATTTTTCTGTCCAGCTTGCTATTTTGATTTTTGTCTTTCTTGCTGGAAGCTCTGGGACGCAGAGGGAGCGCCTCCGCACCGTGAGTCGGTGCGGAGGGTCTTTTTGCGCCCTCTGCGTGGTCTTTTTGTAGTTTTTTGTGCTGACCGCAAAGTTACCTTTCCTATCCTCAGTCTGTTCAGTAAGTCGGGCCTCACTTTGCTAAATCTATTTCATCTCTGTGTTTGTAATTTTCATCTTTACTCACAGTCATTATATGTGGGGGGCTGCCTTTTCCTTTGGGGAATTTCTCTGTGGCAAGGTAGGCTTTATTTTTCTATCTTTAGGGCTAGCTAGTTCCTTAGGCTGTGATGAGTTGCATAGGGAGCGTTAGGAGCAATCCACGGCTATTTCTAGTGTGTGTGATAGGATTAGGGATTGCGGTCAGCAGAGTTCCCACGTCTCAGAGCTCGTCCTATATTATTAGTAACTATCAGGTCATTCCGTGTGCTCTTAACCACCAGGTCCATTATTGTCCTAACCACCAGGTCATAACAGTACAGGTGGCCCAAAGTATTAATGCATCTCAATAGAGGGATAAGAGAAGTTCTGAGACCATTTTTTTTTCTTTGCAGTGTGTTTTGTCTCTCTTTTCCCCTTTACCTCTGGGTGGGTCAGGATGAGGTAGAGATATATTGTCAGAAGTTTAGGAAGTGGTCTGTACTCACTCAGTGGAATGAATGTGCCCTGGCAGCAATTTTCAGAAAGGTGTTGTGAATTCTGTGGCTTAGTTCACTTCTGTGGTCACAAGTGGTATTGCAGTCTCTGGGCTTCCTCCCTCAGGTGTTTTGGTGAGCTCGTTGGCTGCCTTGCTATTTAGCTCCACCTGAGTCTGTCTTCCTTGCTCCTTGTCAATGTTCCAGTGTTGGATCTGAGCTACTGCATCTTTCCTTGGGCCTGCTGCTCTGCTAGATAAGTGCTTCTAGTTTGTTTTCTGTTTTTTCTGTCCAGCTTGCTATTAACTTTTGCTGGAAGCTCTGAGAAGCAAAGGGGTGCACCGCCGTGCTGTTAGTTCGGCACGGTGGGTCTTTTTGCCCCTTTGCGTGGTTTTCGTTTTAGGGTTTTTTGTAGACTGCATAGTTCTCTTTGCTATCCTCGCTCTGTCTAGAATATCGGGCCTCACTTTGCTGAATCTATTTCATTCCTACGTTTGTCTTTTCATCTTGCTAACAGTCATTATATGTGGGGGGCTGCCTATTCCTTTGGGGTATTTCTCTGAGGTAAGTCAGGCTTGTATTTCTATCTTCAGGCTAGTCAGCTCCTCAGGCAGTGCCGAGTTGCATAGGTAGTGATAGGCGCAATCCACTGCTGCTTATAGTTGTGTGAGGATAGATCAGGTACTGCAGTCTACAGAGATTCCACGTCTCAGAGCTCGTCCTATTGTTTTTGGTTATTGCCAGATCTCTGTATGTGCGCTGATTACTGCACGCTGTGTTGCCTGATTGCCAGCCATAACAGTACAAGGAGCCTCACCAATGATTCCCAATAGAGGGAAAAAAGAAATCCTGACATCATTTTTTTTTCTTAGCTCTGTCTTCAGTCTTTTTTTTCCCCTAGACATTAGAGTGCTTCAGGACACAGCTGTGGACATGGATATTCAGGCTCTGTGCTCCTCAATGGATAATCTCGTTGTAAATGTACAAAAGATTCAAGATACTATTGATCAGAAATCGATGCTAGAACCAAGAATTCCGATTCCTGATTTGTTTTTTGGTGACAGAACTAAGTTCCTGAGCTTCAGAAATAATTGTAAGCTATTTTTGGCCTTGAAACCTTATTCTTCTGGTAATCCTATTCAACAGGTTTTGATTATTATTTCTTTTTTGCGCGGCGACCCACAGGACTGGGCGTTTTCTCTTGCACCAGGAGATTCTGCATTGAGTAATGTTGATGCATTTTTCCAGGCGCTGGGATTGCTTTACGATGAGCCTAATTCAGTGGATCAGGCTGAGAAAAATCTGCTGGCTTTATGCCAGGGTCAGGATGATGTAGAAGTATATTGTCAGAAATTTAGGAAGTGGTCAGTACTCACTCTGTGGAATGAATCTGCACTAGCGGCTTTGTTCAGAAAGGGTCTCTCTGAAGCTCTTAAGGATGTAATGGTGGGATTTCCTATGCCTGCTGGTTTGAATGAGTCCATGTCCTTGGCCATTCAGATCGGTCGTCGCTTGCGCGAGCGTAAATCTGTGCACCATCTGGCGGTATTGTCTGAGAGTAAACCTGAGCCTATGCAGTGCGACAGGACTATGACTAAAGTAGAACGGCAAGAACACAGACGCCTGAACAGACTGTGTTTCTATTGTGGTGATTCTACTCATGCTATTTCTAATTGTCCTAAACGCACTAGGCGGTTCGATAGCTCTGCCGTTATTGGTACTGTACAGTCCAAATTCCTTTTGTCCATTACCTTAATGTGCTCTTTGTCATCGTATTCTGTCATGGCGTTTGTGGATTCAGGCGCTGCCCTGAATCTGATGGATTTGGATTATGCTAAACGTTGTGGATTTTTCTTGGAGCCTTTGCGGTGTCCTATTCCGTTGAGAGGAATTGATGCTACACCTTTGGCCAAGAATAAGCCTCAGTACTGGGCCCAGCTGACCATGTGCATGGCTCCTGCACATCAGGAAGTTATTCGCTTTCTGGTACTGCATAATTTGCATGATGTGGTCGTGTTGGGGTTGCCATGGCTACAAACCCATAATCCAGTATTGGATTGGAACTCTATGTCGGTAACCAGCTGGGGTTGTCAGGGAGTACATGGTGATGTTCCATTTTTGTCTATTTCGTCATCCATTCCTTTTGACATCCCAGAGTTCTTGTCGGACTTTCAGGATGTATTTGAAGAGTCCAAGTCTGATGCCCTACCTCCGCATAGGAATTGTGATTGTGCTATCGATTTGATTCCTGGTAGTAAATTCCCTAAGGGTCGTTTATTTAATTTGTCCGTACCTGAACACACCGCTATGCGCAGTTATGTGAAGGAGTCCCTGGAGAAGGGACATATTCGCCCATCGTCGTCACCATTGGGAGCAGGGTTCTTTTTTGTAGCCAAGAAGGATGGTTCGCTAAGACCGTGTATTGATTACCGCCTTCTTAATAAGATCACTGTTAAGTTTCAGTATCCCTTGCCATTGATTTCTGACTTGTTTGCTCGGATTAAGGGGGCTAGTTGGTTTACTAAGATTGATCTTCGTGGTGCGTATAATCTGGTGAGAATCAGGCAGGGAAATGAATGGAAAACGGCATTTAATACGCCCGAGGGTCATTTTGAGTATCTGGTGATGCCGTTCGGACTTGCCAATGCTCCATCTGTTTTTCAGTCTTTTATGCATGACATTTTCCGTGAGTATCTGGATAAATTCTTGATTGTTTACTTGGATGACATTTTGATCTTCTCAGATGATTGGGAGTCTCATGTGAAGCAAGTCAGAATGGTTTTCCAGGTACTGCGTGCTAATTCCTTGTTCGTGAAGGGATCAAAGTGTCTCTTCGGTGTGCAGAAAGTTTCATTTTTGGGGTTCATCTTTTCCCCTTCTAATATCGAGATGGATCCAGTTAAGGTTCAGGCCATCCAGGATTGGACTCAGCCGACATCTCTAAAAAGTCTGCAGAAATTCCTGGGCTTTGCTAATTTTTATCGTCGCTTCATCTGTAATTTTTCTAGCATTGCCAGACCATTGACCGATTTGACCAAGAAGGGTGCTGATTTGGTTAATTGGTCTTCTGCTGCCGTGGAAGCTTTTCAGGAGTTGAAGCGTCGTTTTTGCTGTGCCCCTGTGTTGTGTCAACCTGATGTTTCTCTTCCGTTCCAGGTCGAGGTTGATGCTTCTGAGATTGGTGCAGGGGCGGTTTTGTCACAGAGAGGTTCTGGTTGCTCAGTGTTCAAACCATGTGCTTTCTTTTCCAGGAAATTTTCTGCTGCTGAGCGTAATTATGATGTGGGCAACCGAGAGTTGCTGGCCATGAAGTGGGCATTCGAGGAGTGGCGTCATTGGCTTGAGGGTGCTATGCATCGCGTGGTGGTTTTGACTGATCATAAGAACCTTACTTATCTTGAGTCTGCCAAGCGCTTGAATCCTAGACAGGCCCGTTGGTCGTTATTTTTTGCTCGTTTTGATTTTGTGATTTCATACCTTCCGGGCTCTAAAAATGTGAAGGCGGATGCTCTGTCTAGGAGTTTTGTGCCCGACTCTCCGGGGTTATCTGAGCCGGCGAGTATCCTCAAGGAAGGAGTCATTGTGTCTGCCATCTCCCCTGATTTGCGGAGAGTGTTGCAGAAATTTCAGGCTAATAAACCTGATCGTTGTCCGGCCGAGAAACTGTTCGTCCCTGATAGGTGGACTAGTAAAGTTATCTCTGAACTTCATTGTTCGGTGCTGGCCGGTCATCCAGGAATCTTTGGTACCAGGGAGTTGGTTGCTAGATCCTTCTGGTGGCCATCTCTGTCACGGGATGTGCGTGCTTTTGTGCAGTCCTGTGGAATTTGTGCTAGGGCTAAGCCCTGCTGTTCACGTGCCAGTGGGTTGCTTTTGCCCTTGCCGGTCCCGAAGAGGCCTTGGACACATATTTCGATGGATTTCATTTCTGACCTTCCCGTTTCTCAAAAAATGTCGGTCATTTGGGTGGTCTGTGATCGCTTTTCTAAAATGGTCCATCTGGTGCCCTTGGTTAAATTGCCTTCCTCCTCTGATTTGGTGCCTTTGTTCTTCCAGCATGTGGTTCGTTTACATGGCATTCCTGAGAATATTGTTTCTGACAGAGGTTCCCAGTTTGTCTCGAGGTTCTGGCGAGCCTTTTGTGGTAGGATGGGCATTGACCTATCTTTCTCCTCGGCCTTCCATCCTCAGACTAATGGCCAGACCGAACGAACCAATCAGACCTTGGAAACATATCTGAGATGTTTTGTTTCCGCTGACCAGGATGATTGGGTGTCATTTTTGCCGTTGGCTGAGTTCGCCCTTAATAATCGGGCCAGCTCGGCTACCTTGGTCTCTCCATTTTTCTGCAATTCTGGGTTCCATCCTCGTTTCTCTTCAGGACAGGTTGAGTCTTCGGACTGTCCTGGTGTGGATTCTGTGGTGGACAGGTTGCAGCAGATCTGGACTCAGGTAGTGGACAATTTGACCTTGTCCCAGGAGAAGGCTCAGCTTTTCGCTAATCGCAGACGCCGTGTGGGACCCCGACTTCGTGTTGGGGATCTGGTTTGGTTATCTTCTCGTCATATTCCTATGAAGGTTTCCTCTCCTAAATTTAAACCTCGTTTTATTGGTCCGTATAGGATTTCTGAGATTCTCAATCCGGTGTCTTTTCGTCTGACCCTCCCAGACTCCTTTTCCATACATAATGTATTCCATAGGTCGTTGTTGAGGAGATACGTGGCACCTATGGTTCCATCTGTGGAGCCTCCTGCCCCTGTTTTGGTGGAGGGGGAATTGGAGTATATTGTGGAGAAGATTTTGGATTCTCGTGTCTCTAGATGGAAACTCCAGTATCTGGTCAAATGGAAGGGTTATGCTCAGGAAGATAATTCCTGGGTTTTTGCCTCTGATGTCCATGCCCCAGATCTTGTTCGTGCCTTTCATGTGGCTCATCCTGGTCGGCCTGGGGGTTCTGGTGAGGGTTCGGTGACCCCTCCTCAAGGGGGGGGGGTACTGTTGTGAATTCTGTGGCTTAGTTCACTTCTGTGGTCACAAGTGGTATTGCAGTCTCTGGGCTTCCTCACTCAGGTGTTTTGGTGAGCTCGTTGGCTGCCTTGCTATTTAGCTCCACCTGAGTCTGTCTTCCTTGCTCCTTGTCAATGTTCCAGTGTTGGATCTGAGCTACTGCATCTTACCTTGGGCCTGCTGCTCTGCTAGATAAGTGCTTCTAGTTTGTTTTCTGTTTTTTCTGTCCAGCTTGCTATTAACTTTTGCTGGAAGCTCTGAGAAGCAAAGGGGTGCACCGCCGTGCTGTTAGTTCGGCACGGTGGGTCTTTTTGCCCCTTTGCGTGGTTTTCATTTTAGGGTTTTTTGTAGACTGCATAGTTCTCTTTGCTATCCTCGCTCTGTCTAGAATATCGGGCCTCACTTTGCTGAATCTATTTCATTCCTACGTTTGTCTTTTCATCTTGCTAACAGTCATTATATGTGGGGGGCTGCCTATTCCTTTGGGGTATTTCTCTGAGGTAAGTCAGGCTTGTATTTCTATCTTCAGGCTAGTCAGCTCCTCAGGCAGTGCCGAGTTGCATAGGTAGTGATAGGCGCAATCCACTGCTGCTTATAGTTGTGTGAGGATAGATCAGGTACTGCAGTCTACAGAGATTCCACGTCTCAGAGCTCGTCCTATTGTTTTTGGTTATTGCCAGATCTCTGTATGTGCGCTGATTACTGCACGCTGTGTTGCCTGATTGCCAGCCATAACAGAAAGGGTCTCTCTGAAGCCCTTAAGGATGTCATGGTGGGATTTCCCATGCCTGCTGGTCTGAATGAGTCTATGTCTTTGACCATTCAGATCGATCGACGCTTGCATGAGCGTAAAGCTGTGCACCATTTGGCGGTATTATCTGAGCATAGACCTGAGCCTATGCAGCGTGATAGGACTTTGACCAGAGCTGAACGGCAAGAACACAGACGTCGGAATGGGCTGTGTTTTTACTGTGGTGATTCCACTCATGCTATCTCCGATTGTCCTAAGCGCACTAAGCGTTTCGCTAGGTCTGCCACCATTGGTACGGTACAGTCGAAATTTCTTTTGTCCGTTACTCTGATTTGCTCTTTGTCATCCTATTCTGTTATGGCATTTGTGGATTCAGGTGCTGCCCTGAATTTGATGGACTTGGAGTTTGCTAGGCGCTGTGGTTTTTTCTTGGAGCCCTTGCAGTATCCTATTCCATTGAGAGGAATTGATGCTACGCCTTTGGCCAAGAATAAGCCTCAGTACTGGACCCAATTGACCATGTGCATGGCTCCTGCACATCAGGAGGATATTCGCTTTTTGGTGTTGCATAATCTGCATGATGTGGTCGTTTTGGGGTTGCCATGGCTACAGGTCCATAATCCAGTATTGGATTGGAAATCTATGTCTGTGTCCAGCTGGGGTTGTCAGGGGGTACATGGTGATGTTCCATTTTTGTCTATTTCGTCATCCACCCCTTCTGAAGTCCCGGAGTTTTTGTCGGATTACCGGGATGTATTTGATGAGCCCAAATCCAGTGCCCTACCTCCTCATAGGGATTGCGATTGTGCTATCAATGTGATTCCTGGTAGTAAGTTTCCTAAGGGCCGACTGTTCAGTTTATCTGTGCCAGAGCACGCCGCTATGCGGAGTTATGTAAAGGAATCCTTGGAGAAGGGTCATATTCGCCCGTCATCGTCACCATTGGGAGCAGGGTTCTTTTTTGTGGCCAAGAAGGATGGTTCTTTGAGACCTTGTATTGATTACCGCCTTCTTAATAAGATCACAGTCAAATTTCAGTACCCTTTGCCGCTGCTGTCTGATTTATTTGCTCGGATTAAGGGGGCTAGTTGGTTCACCAAGATAGATCTTCGTGGTGCGTATAATCTTGTGCGTATTAAACAGGGCGATAAATGGAAAACAGAATTTAATACGCCCGAGGGCCATTTTGAGTACCTGGTTATGCCATTCGGTCTTTCCAATGCTCCATCAGTATTTCAGTCCTTTATGCATGACATCTTCCGAGAGTACCTGGATAAATTCCTGATTGTATATTTGGATGATATTTTGGTCTTCTCGGAGGATTGGGAGTCTCACGTGAAGCAGGTCAGAATGGTGTTCCAGGTCCTTCGTGCGAATTCTTTGTTTGTGAAGGGGTCAAAGTGTCTCTTTGGAGTTCAGAAGGTTTCATTTTTGGGTTTCATTTTTTCCCCTTCTACTATCGAGATGGACCCTGTTAAAGTCCAGGCCATTTATGATTGGACTCAGCCGACATCTGTGAAGAGTCTGCAAAAGTTCCTGGGCTTTGCTAATTTTTATCGTCGCTTCATCAGTAATTTTTCTAGTGTTGCTAAACCGTTGACTGATTTGACCAAGAAGGGTGCTGATGTGGTCAATTGGTCTTCTGCAGCTGTGAAAGCTTTTCAGGAGTTGAAGCATCGTTTTTCTTCTGCCCCTGTGTTGTGCCAGCCAGATGTTTCGCTCCCGTTTCAGGTCGAGGTTGATGCTTCTGAGATTGGAGCAGGGGCTGTTTTGTCGCAAAGAAGTTCTGATGGCTCGGTGATGAAACCATGTGCCTTCTTTTCTAGAGAGTTTTCGCCTGCTGAGCGCAATTATGATGTTGGCAATCGAGAGTTGTTGGCCATGAAGTGGGCATTCGAGGAGTGGCGTCATTGGCTTGAAGGAGCCAAGCATCGCGTGGTGGTCTTGACAGATCACAAGAATTTGACTTATCTCGAGTCTGCCAAACGGTTGAATCCTAGACAGGCTCGTTGGTCGCTATTTTTCTCCCGTTTTGATTTTGTGGTTTCGTACCTTCCAGGCCCTAAGAATGTGAAGGCTGATGCCCTGTCAAGGAGTTTTGTGCCCGACTCTCCGGGTGTTCCTGTGCCAGCGGGTATTCTCAAAGAGGGGGTAATTTTGTCTGCTATCTCCCCTGATTTGCGGCGGGTGCTGCAAAAATTTCAGGCTGATAGACCTGACCGTTGCCCAGCGGAGAAACTGTTTGTCCCTGATAAATGGACTAGTAGAGTTATCTCTGAGGTTCATTGTTCGGTGTTGGCTGGTCATCCTGGAATCTTTGGTACCAGAGATTTGGTGGCTAGATCCTTTTGGTGGCTGTCTTTGTCATGGGATGTGCGTTCTTTTGTGCAGTCCTGTGGGACTTGTGCTCGGGCTAAGCCCTGCTGTTCTCGTGCCAGTGGGTTGCTGTTGCCCTTGCCGGTCCCGAAGAGGCCCTAGACGCATATCTCTATGGATTTTATTTCGGATCTCCCTGTCTCTCAAAAGATGTCGGTCATTTGGGTGGTTTGTGATCGCTTCTCTAAGATGGTCCATTTGGTACCCTTGTCTAAATTGCCTTCCTCCTCTGATTTGGTGCCATTGTTTTTCCAGCATGTGGTTCGTTTACATGGCATTCCGGAGAACATCGTTTCGGACAGAGGTTCCCAGTTTGTTTCGAGGTTTTAGCGAGCCTTTTGTGCTAGGATGGGCATTGATTTGTCTTTTTCCTCGGCTTTCCATCCTCAGACAAATGGCCAAACCGAATGAACTAATCAGACTTTGGAAACATATCTGAGATGCTTTGTTTCTGCTGATCAGGATGATTGGGTATCCTTTTTGCCTTTGGCTGAGTTCGCCCTTAATAATCGGGCCAGCTCGGCTACTTTGGTTTCGCCGTTTTTCTGCAATCCTGGTTTCCATCCTCGTTTCTCTTCAGGGCAGGTTGCGTCTTCGGACTGTCCTGGTGTAGATACTGTGGTGGATAGGTTGCAGCAGATTTGGACTCATGTGGTGGACAATTTGACATTGTCCCAGGAGAAGGCTCAATGTTTCGCTAACCGCCGGCGCTGTGTGGGTCCCCGACTTCGTGTTGGGGATTTGGTTTGGTTGTCATCTCGTTATGTTCCTATAAAGGTTTCCTCTCCTAAGTTTAAGCCTCGTTTCATTGGTCCGTATAAGATTTCTGAGGTTCTCAATCCTGTGTCGTTTCGTTTGACCCTTCCAGCTTCTTTTGCCATCCATAATGTATTCCATAGGTCGTTGTTGCGGAGATACGTGGCGCCTGTGGTTCCATCCGTTGATCCTCCTGCCCCGGTGTTGGTTGAGGGGGAGTTGGAGTATGTGGTGGAGAAGATTTTGGATTCTCGTATTTCGAGACGGAAACTCCAGTACCTGGTCAAGTGGAAGGGTTATGGTCAGGAAGATAATTCCTGGGTCTTTGCCTCCGATGTTCATGCTGCCGATCTGGTTTGTGCCTTTCATTTGGCTCATCCTGGTCGGCCTGGGGGCTCTGGTGAGGGTTCGGTGACCCCTCCTCAAGGGGGGGGTACTGTTGTGAATTCTGTTGTCAAGCTCCCTCCTGTGGTCATGAATGGTACTTCGGCTAGTTCTGTCCATGGGCTTCCTCTGGTGGTTGTGAGTGGGGCTGCGGCTTCTGAGTTTCCTTCCACAGGTGATGAGGTTAATTCGTTAGCTGGCTGCTCTATTTAACTCCACTTAGATCATTGCTCCATTCCACCTGTCAATGTTCCAGTATTGGTCTAGTTCACTCCTGGATCGTTCTTGTGACCTGTCTTCCCAGCAGAAGCTAAGTTCCTGCTTGTTTTTCTATTGTTTGCTATTTTTCTGTCCAGCTTGCTATTTTGATTTTTGTCTTTCTTGCTGGAAGCTCTGGGACGCAGAGGGAGCGCCTCCGCACCGTGAGTCGGTGCGGAGGGTCTTTTTGCGCCCTCTGCGTGGTCTTTTTGTAGTTTTTTGTGCTGACCGCAAAGTTACCTTTCCTATCCTCAGTCTGTTCAGTAAGTCGGGCCTCACTTTGCTAAATCTATTTCATCTCTGTGTTTGTAATTTTCATCTTTACTCACAGTCATTATATGTGGGGGGCTGCCTTTTTCTTTGGGGAATTTCTCTGAGGCAAGGTAGGCTTTATTTTTCTATCTTTAGGGCTAGCTAGTTCCTTAGGCTGTGACGAGTTGCATAGGGAGCGTTAGGAGCAATCCACGGCTATTTCTAGTGTGTGTGATAGGATTAGGGATTGCGGTCAGCAGAGTTCCCACATCTCAGAGCTCGTCCTATATTATTAGTAACTATCAGGTCATTCCGTGTGCTCTTAACAACCAGGTCCATTATTGTCCTAACCACCAGGTCATAACAGGATCCGCAGCAGATTGGCCGCTGCAGATTTGCAGCAGTGTTCCATCAGGTTTACAGTTCTATATAAACCTATGGAAAACCAAATCCGCTGTGCCCATGGTGCGGAAAATACCGCGCAGAAATGCTGCGTTGTATTTTCTGCAGCATGTCAATTCTTTGTGCGGATTCCGCAGCGTTTTACACCTGTTCCTTAATAGGAATCTGCAGGTGAAATCCGCACAAAAAACACTGGAAATCCATGGAAAATCCGCAGGTAAAATGCAGTGCCTTTTACCCGCGGATTTTTCAAAAATGGTGCTGAAAAATCTCACACAAATCCGCAACGTGGGCACATAGCCTTAGGGTTAGGGTTGCAATTAGGGTTTTGGTTAGGGTTGTGATTAGGGTTATGGCTACAGTTGGGATTAGGGTTAGGGGTGTGTTGGGGTTAGTGTTGCAGGTAGAATTGAGGGTTTCCACTGTTTAGGCACATCAGGGGTCTCCAAATGCAACATGGCGCCACCATTGATTCCAGCCAATCTTGTATTCAAAAAGTCAAATGGTGCTCCCTCACTTCCGAGCCCCGACGTGCGCCCAAACAGTGGTTTACCCCCACATATGGGGTACCAGCATACTCAGGACAAACTGTGCAACAATTACTTGGGTCCAAATTTTCCTGGTACCCTTGTGAAAATAAAAAATTGCTTGCTAAAACATCATTTTTGAGGAAAGAAAAATGATTTTTCATTTTCACGGCTCTGCGTTGTATACGTCTGTGAAGCACTTGGGGATTCAAAGTGCTCACCACATATCTAGATAAGTTCCTTGGGGGGTCTAGTTTTTAAAATGGGGTCACTTGTGGGGGGTTTCTGCTGTTTAGGCACACCAGGGGCTCAGCAAACGCAACGTGACGCGCGCAGACCATTCCATCAAAGTCTGCATTTCAAAAGTCACTACTTCCCTTCTGAGCCCCGACGTGTGCCCAAACAGTGGTTGACCCCCACACGTGGGGTATCAGCGTACTCAGGAGAAACTGGACAACAACTTTTGCGGTCCAATTTCTCCTGTAACCATTGGGAAAATAAAAAATTCTGGGCTGAAAAATTATTTTTGAGGAAAGAAAATGTATTTATTATTTTCACGGCTCTGCGTTATAAACTTCTGTGAAGCACTTGGGGGTTCAAAGTGCTCACCACATATCTAGATGAGTTCCTTTTGGGGTCTAGTTTCCAAAATGGGGTCACTTGTGGGGGGTTTCTTCTGTTTAGCCACATCAGGGTCTCTGCAAACGCAACGTGATGCCCGCACAGCATTCCATCAAAGTCTGCATTTCAAAACGTCACTACTTCACTTCTGAGCCCCGGCCTGTGCCCAAACAGTAGTTTACCCCCACATATGGGGTATCAACATACTCAGAAGAAACTGCACAACAAATATTGGAGTCAAATTTCTCCTGTTACCCTTGGGAAAATTAAAAAATTCTGGGCTAAATAATTATTTTTGAGGAAAGAAAACATATTTATTATTTTCACGGCTCTGCGTTATAAACTTCTGTGAAGCACTTGGGGGTTCAAAGTGCTCACCACCCATCTAGATAAGTTCCTTTTGGTGTCTAGTTTCCAAAATGGGGTCACTTGGGGGTTTCTACTGTTTAGCCACATCATGGGCTCTGCAAACGCAACGTGACGCCCGCAGAGCATTCCATCAAAGTCTGCATTTCAAAATGTCACTACTTCAATTCCGAGCCCCGGCATGTGCCCAAACAATGGTTTACCACCACATATGGGGTATCAGCGTACTCAGGAGAAACTGTACAACAACTTTTGTGGTCAAATTTCTCCTGTTACCCTTGGGAAAATAAAAAATTGCAGGCTAAAAAATCATTTTTGAGAAAAGAATTTTTTTTTATTATTTTCATGGCTCTGCGTTATAAACTTCTGTGAAGCACTTGGGGGTTCAAAGTGCTCACCACACATCTAGATTAGTTCCTTTGGGGGTCTAGTTTCCAAAATGGGGTCAATTGTGGGGGATCTCCAATGTTTAGGCACACAGGGGCTCTCCAAACGTGACATGGTGTCCGCTAATGATTGGAGCTAATTTTCCATTTAAAAAGGCAAATGGCGTGCCTTCACTTTCGAGCCCTGCCGTGCGCCCAAACAGTGGTTTACTCCCACATAAGGGGTATCAGCGTACTCAGGACAAACTGGACAACAACATTTGTGGTCCAATTTCTCCTATTACCCTTGGCAAAATAGGAAATTCCAGGCTAAAAATCATTTCTGAGGAAAGAAAAATTATCCTTTATTTTCATGGCTCTGCGTTATAAACTTCTGTGAAGCACCTGGGGGTTTAAAGTGCTCAATATGCATCTAGATAAGTCCCTTGGGGGTCTAGTTTCCAAAATGGGGTCACTTGTGGGGGAGCTCCAATGTTTAGACACACAGGGGCTCTCCAAACGTGACATGGTGTCCGCTAACAATTGGAGCTAATTTTCCATTCAAAAAGTCAAATGGCGCGCCTTCCCTTCCGAGCCCTGCCGTGTGCCCAAACAGTGGTTTACTCCCACATATGAGGTATCGGCGTACTCGGGAGAAATTGCCCAACAAATTTTAGGATCCACATTATCCTATTGCCCATGCGAAAATGAAAAAATTGAGGCGAAAATAATTTTTTTGTGAAAAAAAAGTACTTTTTCATTTTTACGGATCAATTTGTGAAGCACCTGAGGGTTTAAAGTGCTCACTAGGCATCTAGATAAGTTCCTTGGAAGGTCCACTTTCCAAAATGGGGTCACTTGTGGGGGAGCTCCAATGTTTAGGCACACAGGGGCTCTCCAAACGCGACATGGTGTCCGCTAACGATGGAGATAATATTTCATTCAAAAAGTCAAATGGCGCTCCTTCCCTTCCGAGCCTTACCATGTGCCCAAACAGTGGTGTACCCCCACATATGAGGTATCGGTGTACTCAGGAAAAATTGCCCAACAAATTTTAGGATCCATTTTATCCTGTTGCCCATGTGAAAATGAAAAAATTGAGGCTAAAAGCACCTGGGGGTTTAAAGTGCTCACTATGCATCTATGCATCTAGATAAGTTCCTTGGCACGTCTAGTTTCCAAAATGGGGTCACTTGTGGGAGAGCTCCAATTTTTAGGCTCACGGGGGCTCTCCAAACGTGACATGGTGTCCGCTAAAGAGTGGAGCCAATTTTTCATTCAAAAAGTCAAATGGCGCTCCTTCCCTTCCAACCCCTGCCGTGCGCCCAAACAGTGGTTTATCCCCACATATGAGGTATCAGCGTACTCACGACAAATGGTACAACAAAATTCGTGGTTCAGTTTCTCCTTTTACCATTTAGAAAATAAAAAAATTGTTGCTAAATGATCATTTTTGTGACTAAAAAGTTAAATGTTCATTTTTTCCTTCCATGTTGCTTCTGCTGCTGTGAAGCACCTGAAGGGTTAATAAACTTCTTGGTTTTGTGCACCTTGAGGGGTGCAGTTTTTAGAATGGTGTCACTTTGGGTATTTTCAGCCATATAGACCCCTCAAACTGACTTCAAATGTGAGGTGGTCCCTAAAAAAAATGGTTTTGTAAATTTCGTTGTAAAAATGAGAAATCGCTGGTCAAATTTTAACCCTTATAACTTCCTAGAAAAAAAAATGTTTCCAAAATTGTGCTGATGTAAAGTATACATGTGGGAAATGTTATTTATTAACTATTTTGTGTCACATATCTCTCTGGTTTAACAGAATAAAAATTCAAAATGTGAAAATTGCGAAACTTTCAAAATTTTTGCCAAATTTCCGTTTTTATCATAAATAAATGCAGAATTTATTGACCTAAATTTACCACTAAAATGAAGCCCAATATCTCACGAAAAAACAGTCTCAGAACTGCTAGGATCCGTTGAAGCGTTCCTGAGTTATTACCTCATAAAGGGACACTGGTCAGAATTGCAAAAAACGGCCAGGTCATTAAGGTCAAAATAGGCTGGGTCATAAAGGGGTTAAAATAATAAAAAAATGAAAAAAATTTGCATGGGCTATCGTGCAATTTTTGGCACCAGAGAGGGAAAGCCAGCGACTGGGGGCCAATGTTTATAGCCTAGGAAGTGGTTAATACCCATTGATCTTCCCAGGCTATGAATATCAGCCCGCAGTTCTATATTTAGCCTTTACTGGCTATTAAAATAGGAGAGCCTTGAAAAAAAAATTACGTGGGGTCCCCCTATAATTAGTAGCCAGAAAAGGCTATGAAGGAAGCTGAGAGCTGATATTCATAGCCTAGAAAGGCACTTAGCCTCTCTCTTCCCACTGCCCTGTAGTTGGGGTGTGGTGCCCCTGGGGTCCAGTCACCACAGAGATACTGCATCTCATCCATAGGTGTGGTTTTCTCCTCTCAGGTAAGGAGGGGGCACTGCACAGAGCCCTAACACAAGCATCCAACAGTAGACACTTCAGTCAGGGAATCTGTGTTTACCCTTAGGGAGGATGGCCTCATCCCTGTCTGGGGAGGGTTAATAGGTAGAGGATGTGGGTGGCGAAAGCAGAGTTGTCATGGAAACAGTAGGGGGAGTCAGGGAAGATCTAGAAAGTTAGTGAGTAAGTGAGAGGAAGTGAAAAGAAACAGACATGCTGAGAAGGAGGGAGCTAGAGAGAGAAAAAGCTGACGGAAAGTGAAACTATAGAAGTAAGAGTAGGAAGGGGTCCTAGAGGCATGGGTTGTGAGAAGTCCACCTGTGGGAATTGTATTCACGCTGACCAGAGTCAGGTGGAGGGACCAGGTCGCAGTCAGGGGACCGGCCCCATTCTAGTGGAGAAACTAAGGACTCAGCTAGATAACCGGAGGCTGTGGCTTTTGAAAGAAGCACAGCCACATGTGCATACATTTGCTGCAAAGGATATAGGATCCAGGGGGACTAGAGCTCACCCCCCAACAACATCATGGCTGCTGGCTTGGGAGACTGTGTGGCAGGCACAGGAGAGGCGAAGTCAGCGCAGAGAGATGGCCAGGAAAGGACCTAAGAAATAGGGTTCTCGAAAGTGTACCCAAATTGCTTGAGAGTTGGCTGGACCACCTACTTGGAGGACACAGCACCCCAGCTGGGGCAACTATGAACTGTGAGTAAAGCATTGGAAACTGCACCCTGCTGTGTCCTTAGATTTATTTACGTGCCATCCCCCTGCACCACATCCTCTATCAACATCTTCATTTTTTACAACCTAAGTGCCCTGGGACTAAAGCTCTGCCTGTAGAGAGCTGTACCATCACCGTTATAGCTGAATACCACAGGTGGCATCATGAACCTTTACAATTCCTCTTTTATTTCATTGACTCTTCTATTGGATGCCCAGGGTTACAGACCAGGTCACAGCAAGTCAGCAGGATCTAGGAGCAACATGGCAGATGTGACAACCTACATGGTGAGCTGCAGCATGTGCTACATGTTCACAGATCGACCAGAAGAAGAATCCAATTTCACCTGTCAGAAGTGTAGACTAGTGGCCCTTTTAGAAGAAAAGGTGCGGGGTCTGTTATGGCTGGCAATCAGGCAACACAGCGTGCAGTAATCAGCGCACATACAGAGATCTGGCAATAACCAAAAACAATAGGACGAGCTCTGAGACGTGGAATCTCTGTAGACTGCAGTACCTGATCTATCCTCACACAACTATAAGCAGCAGTGGATTGCGCCTAACAACTACCTATGCAACTCGGCACTGCCTGAGGAGCTGACTAGCCTGAAGATAGAAATACAAGCCTGACTTACCTCAGAGAAATACCCCAAAGGAATAGGCAGCCCCCCACATATAATGACTGTTAGCAAGATGAAAAGACAAACGTAGGAATGAAATAGATTCAGCAAAGTGAGGCCCGATATTCTAGACAGAGCGAGGATAGCAAAGAGAACTATGCAGTCTACAAAAAACCCTAAAACGAAAACCACGCAAAGGGGCAAAAAGACCCACCGTGCCGAACTAACAGCACGGCGGTGCACCCCTCTGCTTCTCAGAGCTTCCAGCAAAAGACAATAGCAAGCTGGACAGAAAAAAACAGAAAACAAACTAGAAGCACTTATCTAGCAGAGCAGCAGGCCCAAGGAAAGATGCAGTAGCTCAGATCCAACACTGGAACATTGACAAGGAGCAAGGAAGACAGACTCAGGTGGAGCTAAATAGCAAGGCAGCCAACGAGCTCACCAAAACACCTGAGGGAGGAAGCCCAGAGACTGCAATACCACTTGTGACCACAGAAGTGAACTCAGCCACAGAATTCACAACAGTACCCCCCCCTTGAGGAGGGGTCACCGAACCCTCACCAGAACCCCCAGGCCGACCAGGATGAGCCACATGAAAGGCACGAACAAGATCTGGGGCATGGACATCAGAGGCAAAAACCCAGGAATTATCTTCCTGAGCATAACCCTTCCATTTGACCAGATACTGGAGTTTCCGTCTAGAGACACGAGAATCCAAAATCTTCTCCACAATATACTCCAATTCCCCCTCCACCAAAACAGGGGCAGGAGGCTCCACAGATGGAACCATAGGTGCCACGTATCTCCTCAACAACGACCTATGGAATACATTATGTATGGAAAATGAGTCTGGGAGGGTCAGACGAAAAGACACCGGATTGAGAATCTCAGAAATCCTATACGGACCAATAAAACGAGGTTTAAATTTAGGAGAGGAAACCTTCATAGGAATATGACGAGAAGATAACCAAACCAAATCCCCAACACGAAGTCGGGGTCCCACACGGCGTCTGCGATTAGCGAAAAGCTGAGCCTTCTCCTGGGACAAGGTCAAATTGTCCACTACATGAGTCCAGATCTGCTGCAACCTGTCCACCACAGAATCCACACCAGGACAGTCCGAAGACTCAACCTGTCCTGAAGAGAAACGAGGATGGAACCCAGAATTGCAGAAAAATGGAGAGACCAAGGTAGCCGAGCTGGCCCGATTATTAAGGGCGAACTCAGCCAACGGCAAAAATGACACCCAATCATCCTGGTCAGCGGAAACAAAACATCTCAGATATGTTTCCAAGGTCTGATTGGTTCGTTCGGTCTGGCCATTAGTCTGAGGATGGAAGGCCGAGGAGAAAGATAGGTCAATGCCCATCCTACCACAAAAGGCTCGCCAGAACCTCGAGACAAACTGGGAACCTCTGTCAGAAACAATATTCTCAGGAATGCCATGTAAACGAACCACATGCTGGAAGAACAAAGGCACCAAATCAGAGGAGGAAGGCAATTTAACCAAGGGCACCAGATGGACCATTTTAGAAAAGCGATCACAGACCACCCAAATGACCGACATTTTTTGAGAAACGGGAAGGTCAGAAATGAAATCCATCGAAATATGTGTCCAAGGCCTCTTCGGGACCGGCAAGGGCAAAAGCAACCCACTGGCACGTGAACAGCAGGGCTTAGCCCTAGCACAAATTCCACAGGACTGCACAAAAGCACGCACATCCCGTGACAGAGATGGCCACCAGAAGGATCTAGCAACCAACTCCCTGGTACCAAAGATTCCTGGATGACCGGCCAGCACCGAACAATGAAGTTCAGAGATAACTTTACTAGTCCACCTATCAGGGACGAACAGTTTCTCGGCCGGACAACGATCAGGTTTATTAGCCTGAAATTTCTGCAACACTCTCCGCAAATCAGGGGAGATGGCAGACACAATGACTCCTTCCTTGAGGATACTCGCCGGCTCAGATAACCCCGGAGAGTCGGGCACAAAACTCCTAGACAGAGCATCCGCCTTCACATTTTTAGAGCCCGGAAGGTATGAAATCACAAAATCAAAACGAGCAAAAAATAACGACCAACGGGCCTGTCTAGGATTCAAGCGCTTGGCAGACTCGAGATAAGTCAAGTTCTTATGATCAGTCAATACCACCACGCGATGCTTAGCACCCTCAAGCCAATGACGCCACTCCTCGAATGCCCACTTCATGGCCAGCAACTCTCGGTTGCCCACATCATAATTACGCTCAGCAGCAGAAAATTTCCTGGAAAAGAAAGCACATGGTTTGAACACTGAGCAACCAGAACCTCTCTGTGACAAAACCGCCCCTGCACCAATCTCAGAAGCATCAACCTCGACCTGGAACGGAAGAGAAACATCAGGTTGACACAACACAGGGGCACAGCAAAAACGACGCTTCAACTCCTGAAAAGCTTCCACGGCAGCAGAAGACCAATTAACCAAATCAGCACCCTTCTTGGTCAAATCGGTCAATGGTCTGGCAATGCTAGAAAAATTACAGATGAAGCGACGATAAAAATTAGCAAAGCCCAGGAATTTCTGCAGACTTTTTAGAGATGTCGGCTGAGTCCAATCCTGGATGGCCTGAACCTTAACCGGATCCATCTCGATAGTAGAAGGGGAAAAGATGAACCCCAAAAATGAAACTTTCTGCACACCGAAGAGACACTTTGATCCCTTCACGAACAAGGAATTAGCACGCAGTACCTGGAAAACCATTCTGACTTGCTTCACATGAGACTCCCAATCATCTGAGAAGATCAAAATGTCATCCAAGTAAACAATCAAGAATTTATCCAGATACTCACGGAAAATGTCATGCATAAAAGACTGAAAAACAGATGGAGCATTGGCAAGTCCGAACGGCATCACCAGATACTCAAAATGACCCTCGGGCGTATTAAATGCCGTTTTCCATTCATCTCCCTGCCTGATTCTCACCAGATTATACGCACCACGAAGATCAATCTTAGTAAACCAACTAGCCCCCTTAATCCGAGCAAACAAGTCAGAAATCAATGGCAAGGGATACTGAAACTTAACAGTGATCTTATTAAGAAGGCGGTAATCAATACACGGTCTTAGCGAACCATCCTTCTTGGCTACAAAAAAGAACCCTGCTCCCAATGGTGACGACGATGGGCGAATATGTCCCTTCTCCAGGGACTCCTTCACATAACTGCGCATAGCGGTGTGTTCAGGTACGGACAAATTAAATAAACGACCCTTAGGGAATTTACTACCAGGAATCAAATCGATAGCACAATCACAATTCCTATGCGGAGGTAGGGCATCAGACTTGGACTCTTCAAATACATCCTGAAAGTCCGACAAGAACTCTGGGATGTCAGAAGGAATGGATGACGAAATAGACAAAAATGGAACATCACCATGTACTCCCTGACAACCCCAGCTGGTTACCGACATAGAGTTCCAATCCAATACTGGATTATGGGTTTGTAGCCATGGCAACCCCAACACGACCACATCATGCAAATTATGCAGTACCAGAAAGCGAATAACTTCCTGATGTGCAGGAGCCATGCACATGGTCAGCTGGGCCCAGTACTGAGGCTTATTCTTGGCCAAAGGTGTAGCATCAATTCCTCTCAACGGAATAGGACACCGCAAAGGCTCCAAGAAAAATCCACAACGTTTAGCATAATCCAAATCCATCAGATTCAGGGCAGCGCCTGAATCCACAAACGCCATGACAGAATACGATGACAAAGAGCACATTAAGGTAATGGACAAAAGGAATTTGGACTGTACAGTACCAATAACGGCAGAGCTATCGAACCGCCTAGTGCGTTTAGGACAATTAGAAATAGCATGAGTAGAATCACCACAATAGAAACACAGTCTGTTCAGACGTCTGTGTTCTTGCCGTTCTACTTTAGTCATAGTCCTGTCGCACTGCATAGGCTCAGGTTTACTCTCAGGCAGTACCGCCAGATGGTGCACAGATTTACGCTCGCGCAAGCGACGACCGATCTGAATGGCCAAGGACATAGACTCATTCAAACCAGCAGGCATAGGAAATCCCACCATTACATCCTTAAGAGCTTCAGAGAGACCCTTTCTGAACAAAGCCGCTAGTGCAGATTCATTCCACAGAGTGAGTACTGACCATTTCCTAAATTTCTGACAATATACTTCTACATCATCCTGACCCTGGCATAAAGCCAGCAGATTTTGCTCAGCCTGATCCACTGAATTAGGCTCATCGTAAAGCAATCCCAGCGCCTGGAAAAATGCATCAACATTACTCAATGCAGAATCTCCTGGTGCAAGAGAAAACGCCCAGTCCTGTGGGTCGCCGCGCAAAAAAGAAATAATAATCAAAACCTGTTGAATAGGATTACCAGAAGAATGAGGTTTCAAGGCCAAAAATAGCTTACAATTATTTCTGAAGCTCAGGAACTTAGTTCTGTCACCAAAAAACAAATCAGGAATCGGAATTCTTGGTTCTAGCATCGATTTCTGATCAATAGTATCTTGAATCTTTTGTACATTTACAACGAGATTATCCATTGAGGAGCACAGAGCCTGAATATCCATGTCCACAGCTGTGTCCTGAAGCACTCTAATGTCTAGGGGAAAAAAAAGACTGAAGACAGCGCTAAGAAAAAAAAATGATGTCAGGATTTCTTTTTTCCCTCTATTGGGAATCATTGGTGTGGCTCCTTGTACTGTTATGGCTGGCAATCAGGCAACACAGCGTGCAGTAATCAGCGCACATACAGAGATCTGGCAATAACCAAAAACAATAGGACGAGCTCTGAGACGTGGAATCTCTGTAGACTGCAGTACCTGATCTATCCTCACACAACTATAAGCAGCAGTGGATTGCGCCTAACAACTACCTATGCAACTCGGCACTGCCTGAGGAGCTGACTAGCCTGAAGATAGAAATACAAGCCTGACTTACCTCAGAGAAATACCCCAAAGGAATAGGCAGCCCCCCACATATAATGACTGTTAGCAAGATGAAAAGACAAACGTAGGAATGAAATAGATTCAGCAAAGTGAGGCCCGATATTCTAGACAGAGCGAGGATAGCAAAGAGAACTATGCAGTCTACAAAAAACCCTAAAACGAAAACCACGCAAAGGGGCAAAAAGACCCACCGTGCCGAACTAACAGCACGGCGGTGCACCCCTCTGCTTCTCAGAGCTTCCAGCAAAAGACAATAGCAAGCTGGACAGAAAAAAACAGAAAACAAACTAGAAGCACTTATCTAGCAGAGCAGCAGGCCCAAGGAAAGATGCAGTAGCTCAGATCCAACACTGGAACATTGACAAGGAGCAAGGAAGACAGACTCAGGTGGAGCTAAATAGCAAGGCAGCCAACGAGCTCACCAAAACACCTGAGGGAGGAAGCCCAGAGACTGCAATACCACTTGTGACCACAGAAGTGAACTCAGCCACAGAATTCACAACAGGGGTCTGGAAGAAAGAATAGCAACTTTGAAACTCATCAAAGAGAATGAAGACTTTCTAGACAGAACAGAAGCATCTCTACTGGTCACAGAAGGTGCAAAAAGTGTCAGAGAACCTCCAAAAGCAGATGAGTGGAAGCATGTGACCAAAAGAAGCAAGAAGACCATGGAGAAATCACCAACCACACAACTGAAGAACCGATATCAAATCTTTGTAGAGGATGAAGATGGCACACCTAAGAATAAAGCAATACCAGCAAGCAAAAAAGAAAAGGGCACACAGCAACAAGTGACAGCAAAAAGTACAGCCAAGAAGCAACGAAGAGTGGTGGTGGTGGGAGACTCACTACTGAGAGGCACCGAAGCAGCCATCTGCAGACCGGACATAACTGCAAGAGAAGTATGCTGCCTTCCAGGTGCGATGATCAAGGATGTGACCGATAGGATACCAAAGCTCTTCAGCTCCAAGGACGTCCACCCATTTCTTCTGATACATGTTGGCACCAATGACACGGCAAGGAAGGACCTACCGACAATCTGCAAGGACTTTGAAGAGTTGGGGAAGAAAGTAAAGGAACTGGATGCACAGGTAGTTTTTTCTTCTATCCTTCCAGTAGACGGGCATGGCACCAGGAGATGGAACAGGATCCTTGATGCAAACAACTGGCTAAGACGATGGTGCAGACAACAAGGATTTGGATTCCTGGACCACGGTGTGAATTACTGGTATGATGGACTCCTCGCCAGAGACGGACTACACCTCAACAAACCTGGGAAACACACATTCGCCAGAAGACTCGCTACACTCATCAGGAGGGCGTTAAACTAGAAGAAGAGGGGACGGGAAGAAAAACATTAGACTCGAACAAAGACGACCCAGGAAAACATACTCAGAAGGGAGGTAAGAACATTTCTAAAACAATCCACAGTGAGGAGATTGGAACAAAACAAAATCCTCTAAACTGCATGCTCGCAAACGCCAGAAGCCTGACAAACAAGATGGAAGAACTAGAAGCAGAAATATCTACAGGTAACTTTGACATAGTGGGAATAACCGAGACATGGTTAGATGAAAGCTATGACTGGGCAGTTAACTTACAGGGTTACAGTCTGTTTAGAAAGGATCGTAAAAATCGGAGAGGAGGAGGGGTTTGTCTCTATGTAAAGTCTTGTCTAAAGTCCACTTTAAGGGAGGATATTAGCGAAGGGAATGAGGATGTCGAGTCCATATGGGTTGAAATTCATGGAGGGAAAAATGGTAACAAAATTCTCATTGGGGTCTGTTACAAACCCCCAAATATAACAGAAAGCATGGAAAGTCTACTTCTAAAGCAGATAGATGAAGCTGCAACCCATAATGAGGTCCTGGTTATGGGGGACTTTAACTACCCGGATATTAACTGGGAAACAGAAACCTGTGAAACCCATAAAGGCAACAGGTTTCTGCTAATAACCAAGAAAAATTATCTTTCACAATTGGTGCAGAATCCAACCAGAGGAGCAGCACTTTTAGACCTAATACTATCTAATAGACCTGACAGAATAACAAATCTGCAGGTGGTTGGGCATTTAGGAAATAGCGACCACAATATTGTGCAGTTTCACCTGTCTTTCACTAGGGGGACTTGTCAGGGAGTCACAAAAACATTGAACTTTAGGAAGGCAAAGTTTGAACAGCTTAGAGATGCCCTTAATCTGGTAGACTGGGACAATATCCTCAGAAATGAGAATACAGATAATAAATGGGAAATGTTTAAGAACATCCTAAATAGGCAGTGTAAGCGGTTTATACCTTGTGGGAATAAAAGGACTAGAAATAGGAAAAACCCAATGTGGCTAAACAAAGAAGTAAGACAGGCAATTAACAGTAAAAAGAAAGCATTTGCACTACTAAAGCAGGATGGCACCATTGAAGCTCTAAAAAACTATAGGGAGAAAAATACTTTATCTAAAAAACTAATTAAAGCTGCCAAAAAGGAAACAGAGAAGCACATTGCTAAGGAGAGTAAAACTAATCCCAAACTGTTCTTCAACTATATCAATAGTAAAAGAATAAAAACTGAAAATGTAGGCCCCTTAAAAAATAGTGAGGAAAGAATGGTTGTAGATGACGAGGAAAAAGCTAACATATTAAACACCTTCTTCTCCACGGTATTCACGGTGGAAAATGAAATGCTAGGTGAAATCCCAAGAAACAATGAAAACCCTATATTAAGGGTCACCAATCTAACCCAAGAAGAGGTGCAAAACCGGCTAAATAAGATTAAAATAGATAAATCTCCGGGTCCGGATGGCATACACCCACGAGTACTAAGAGAACTAAGTAATGTAATAGATAAACCATTATTTCTTATTTTTAGTGACTCTATAGCGACAGGGTCTGTTCCTCAGGACTGGCGCATAGCAAATGTGGTGCCAATATTCAAAAAGGGCTCTAAAAGTGAACCTGGAAATTATAGGCCAGTAAGTCTAACCTCTATTGTTGGTAAAATATTTGAAGGGTTTCTGAGGGATGTTATTCTGGATTATCTCAATGAGAATAACTGTTTAACTCCATATCAGCATGGGTTTATGAGAAATTGCTCCTGTCAAACCAATCTAATCAGTTTTTATGAAGAGGTAAGCTATAGACTGGACCACGGTGAGTCATTGGACGTGGTATATCTCGATTTTTCCAAAGCGTTTGATACCGTGCCGCACAAGAGGTTGGTACACAAAATGAGAATGCTTGGTCTGGGGGAAAATGTGTGTAAATGGGTTAGTAACTGGCTTAGTGATAGAAAGCAGAGGGTGGTTATAAATGGTATAGTCTCTAACTGGGTCGCTGTGACCAGTGGGGTACCGCAGGGGTCAGTATTGGGACCTGTTCTCTTCAACATATTCATTAATGATCTGGTAGAAGGTTTACACAGTAAAATATCGATATTTGCAGATGATACAAAACTATGTAAAGCAGTTAATACAAGAGAAGATAGTATTCTGCTACAGATGGATCTGGATAAGTTGGAAACTTGGGCTGAAAGGTGGCAGATGAGGTTTAACAATGATAAATGTAAGGTTATACACATGGGAAGAGGGAATCAATATCACCATTACACACTGAACGGGAAACCACTGGGTAAATCTGACAGGGAGAAGGACTTGGGGATCCTAGTTAATGATAAACTTACCTGGAGCAGCCAGTGCCAGGCAGCAGCTGCCAAGGCAAACAGGATCATGGGGTGCATTAAAAGAGGTCTGGATACACATGATGAGAGCATTATACTGCCTCTGTACAAATCCCTAGTTAGACCGCACATGGAGTACTGTGTCCAGTTTTGGGCACCGGTGCTCAGGAAGGATATAATGGAACTAGAGAGAGTACAAAGGAGGGCAACAAAATTAATAAAGGGGATGGGAGAACTACAATACCCAGATAGATTAGCGAAATTAGGATTATTTAGTCTAGAAAAAAGACGACTGAGGGGCGATCTAATAACCATGTATAAGTATATAAGGGGACAATACAAATATCTCGCTGAGGATCTGTTTATACCAAGGAAGGTGACGGGCACAAGGGGGCATTCTTTGCGTCTGGAGGAGAGAAGGTTTTTCCACCAACATAGAAGAGGATTCTTTACTGTTAGGGCAGTGAGAATCTGGAATTGCTTGCCTGAGGAGGTGGTGATGGCGAACTCAGTCGAGGGGTTCAAGAGAGGCCTGGATGTCTTCCTGGAGCAGAACAATATTGTATCATACAATTATTAGGTTCTGTAGAAGGACGTAGATCTGGGGATTTATTATGATGGAATATAGGCTGAACTGGATGGACAAATGTCTTTTTTTCGGCCTTACTAACTATGTTACTATGTTACTATGTTACTGCTGCCGTGACCACTTCCCCCTTAAGAACCGGCCCGGTACCGAATATCCCCACGGCCCTGGCAGGCGCGCCATTGGCATACGGGGTAATAGGGGGTTAATTTCACCTTTGTATTGTAAGGTGACATCCAGCCAGCTTAGTAATGGAGAGATGTCAATAAGAAACCTATCCATTACTAGTCCTATAGTTGTTATAGGTTATATACACAGCCAAAATAAAGTATTTTAATGAAATAAAACGCATTTTTCCCATATTTATTGTTCTGCTAATCCATGTGACGCCCTCGATCTCTTGCAAAAAAATAAAATGATAAACCAACACAAATACTCCCTGTTCCAATGCAGTTCATTTAATAATGACTATCCCACAACGATCTTCCCTATAGTCCTACAGTGACACACTGACAGGTGAAAATGGCTTCTGCAGTGTTATCACTGAAGAGGTTACTGAGTTCAGGCTCTCACTTTACGGCAACGCTGTGTGAGAATTTTCACAGGCAGCATTGCTGGTGACAGCGACCTCTGATGGCGGAGTGATACACTGTGGAAGGATACCTTCGGTAATTGTATCACTGGAGCACCTGGAGAGTGGTCACATCTGCCGATGTGACAGCTCTCCACGGAAGATCGTCGTGGGAAACTCGCTATTAAATGGATTACGTTGGAACAGGGAGTATACTGTTGGCTTATTATTTTATTTTTTTTAAAGGTGATCTAGGGTGTCGGGGATTAGCTATGTGGGAAGTATGTACTGTATATGTGTGTATGTGGTTTTTTTTTACACAGTAGCATCCAACTTTGCAGCAAAACTGCAGATCTTTTTAAACCTGCGGTTTTGCTGCAGATTTGGCTGAATCAATGGAAGTCGATGGGTGCAGAAGCGCTGCAGATCCGCAAAAAGAATTGACATGCTGCAGAAAATAAAATGCTGCAAATCCGTGTGTTTTTTTCCGCAGCATATGCACACCAATTGTCAATTTCCCATTGTCTAACATGGCTTATGAACTACACTGTGGATTTGATGTAATTTTGGGCATCCAAAAATGCTGTGGAAATGCATCAAATCCGCAGCTTGTGTACATAGCATTAGTGTAATCATGGTGGACACTGTGAATAGGCAGAAAGCTGCCAATCATGATGGGGTGGAGGTTATACAGAGTTCATGAATATGGAGGACTACCTGGTAACACATTTAATAGTTATTTATTTATAATCTCCTGTTGATAAAACAGTGATTATATCAAGCTTAAAGCAAACAGCCCAGTAAGTGACATAAATTGCTTGAATCAGGGTCTGTGTCTCTACGTTAAGCTTCTCTCAGATTAGGTAGCAAAACCCAGGTGACAGATTCCCTTTAATTCTAATAATTATTCATACAGGTATAAAATTCAATAAAAAAATGTTGCTGGAAGATGTAAGAATCTATACATGCAAAGATATCAAGTCTTAACTAAAACCTAAAATAAAATTCTGAAAACATGTATTCGATGAAAATATGAGCATCAGTTTCCTTTCATATTTCAATCTTTAATACTACTGTAATATACAACATTCTGTAATATGTTCTCAGTTGTGCCCTGCTACAAATTGTGTTATGCAAATATTGCAGTGCATTTATTAGATTTTC